>NC_056739.1:1688125284-1688435162 GCF_019279795.1 Protopterus annectens
CGATGACAATGAAGACGACATTCAGAAGCTGCTAGACAAGAAATGTGAAGCCTTCAGATCCCTCCAGCAAGAAACTACATTCATCTCCAAGAAAGCAGCCTATAACTCCATCAAATGCAAGGTGCAAGCAAAGCTCAGAGAAATGTAAGACTCCTGGCTCAGCAGAAAGGCACAGGAGATCCAAAGTACACTGATAGCAACAACTCCAAGTATTTTTATATTGCCATGAAGACAATCTATGGTCCACAGTCTTCAGGATCACCACCACTGCTCAGTGCCAACAGGTCCACCCTACTCACTGACAAGAACGCCATCCTGGAAAGACGGGCTGAACACTTCAACAATGTCCTGAACAGGCCTTCCACTATCAGTGCTGAAGTCATTGACTACATGCCACAAAAGTTGCCATTAACACCTCTCTGGCAGAACCTCCGAAGGAACAGAGGTTAAGGAAGCAATTAAGCTTCTCTCCCAATGGTAAAGCACCAGGCTCTGACTCCATTCCAGCCAAAATCTACAAGACAGGGGGGACCAGTCTTGTTACAGAAGCTCACCGAGCTCTTCCACACCATGTGGCAACATAAATTATCCCTCAGGAGGTAAATGATACCTCCATTGCCCATCTCTACAAGAGAAAAGGAAACAGGCAATCTTGTGCAATCACAGAGGAATCTCTCTCCTGGTAAATGCAGAAATATCCTTGCCAGAGTCCTCCCTAAATTGCCTCACTCAACACATGGAAGATGGACACCTGCCAGAGAGTCAGTGTGGCTTTAGAGAGGAGTCAAGCAAGGCTGTGTACTAGCACCCATGCCATTCAGCATGATGTTCTCGGCCATGCTGTCAGATGGCTTCTGCGATGACGAAGAAACCAGCATCAAGATCAGACAGAGGATTGATGGCAGGTTCTTCAACCTGTGCAGGCTACAGGCCAAGACCAAGGTTGAAGAGGATTTTGTGCACAATTTCCTGTTTGCATATGACTGCGCACGCAATGCTGCCACAGAGGACCAGATGCAGCAGAGTATGAACTGCTTTTCCACAGCCTGCAGAAACTTTGGCTTCACAATCAATACTAAGAAGACTGATGATTTGTATCACAGCACTGCAAAAGACGTATGCGGAACCAACTATCACCACTAAAGGTGAGATCCTGAAGGCTGCTGACAAGTTTACATACCTTGGCAGCAAACACTCCAGATGTGTGAAAATTGACAATGAGGTAGACTCACGCATCGCCAAGGCAAATTCCACATATAGATGGCAGAGGGAGTCAGAGTGGGAGAGGAGAGGCGTCAAACTGTCCACAAAGCTGAAGGTGTACATAGCAGTCGTACTGCTCACACTACTGTATGCCTGAAACATGGACTGTGTAAGTGCATCATGCCAAAAAAGCTGAATCGCTTCCATACAAACTGCTTAAGAAAGCTGTTGAAAATTACCTGGCCGGACAATATACAGTTGTCCTCTCTCAAAACTGACTACCAAGTATCTACATCCTGCTGAGGAGAGCCCAAGTCAGGTGGGCAGGCCACCTTGCACGTATGCCAGACATATGCCTCCCCAACAGACTGTTCTATGGTGACCTCTCGGGAAGCAAACTCACACAAGGTGGGCAGAAAAAGCACTTCAAGGACATGCTGAAAGTCTCTCTGCATAGTTTTTGCACTGACCCGGACTCCTGGGAAACCCTAGCGCAAGACCACCTCACCGGGTGAAGTTGCATCAGTAATGGTGCTACCTCCTATGAGCAGAGCAGAGCAGGACTGCAGACACACAGAGGAAGTGTGAGATGCGTAAATTCACAGCCAACTCTTTGTTAACCAATCCAACAGACCACTCATGCCAGAAGTACGGCAGAGCTTTCCGAACCCACATCGGACTGATCAGCCACAGCTGGACACACTGTACTCAGTCAACCTCAGAGTGATGTCCTTGGTCATTGGTGACAATGACGGATGAATATATTGTGTGTGTGTGTGTGTGTGTGTGTATATATATATATATATATATATATATATATATATATATATATATATATATATATATATATATATGTATGTATATATGTGTGTGTGTATATATATATATAAATATATGTATATATGTATATATATATATATATATATATATATGTAATGTATATGTATATATATATATATATATATATATACACACACACACACACAGATATATATATATATATATATACACACATATAGATATATATATATATATATATATATTTCCAGCTTACAAGAAATTCCATCTGAAACAATCAAACAGTACAATGGAGTGGGGTACTTTACATAAATGTAGATCTTTAGGGGAAGGTCACTTTTGGGTTAACCCACTGTTTATATCTTGTATTATAACCAAATTTATTTCTCAGCAGCATCTCTCTTCCCTGCAAGGACCAATACAGATTTCTACCATCAAAGGTACCCATAGATGTGGCATGAGATTTCCTTTCACAATCTTTGTTCGCTGCTCTCTTCAGGTTTTTGAGATAGCATATCATGCAAGTTAGTGTGCCTATGGTCAAAAACGTTCAGTGTTATACCAGGACTAATGCAAATGCATTTAACAGAATTAAGAAATGTCTTGTAACTGGCTAATAGAAACTTGTTCAGAGCAATCACACATAATTTGCATGTGCTTGAGCATAACGGCTCAGGCTGACACATACGTATGCTTCCCTGTTCACTACTTTGGAAAGAAAACGTACATATTTGTATATATCTGCAAGTTAGCCAGCTATGACTTGTTCGTGGGTTGTGCCCCATGAGGAAACTAGACCAGACCTTATAATGCCAAATCAGTGTTAGCTCTTTCTCCAAGATGCAGCAATATTGGAAAAAGAGTACGGCAAGTGTTATGGTGTTTGTTAATACTTAAGAAGTTATGTACTCACCATAAAATTTCCATGTTTGTTGTCCATAATTTCGCCTTCATTCTTGCTGGTTGGGTTCGGAACCGAGCATCGGTTCCAACTCAGCCTAATACTAAAGCCTGAGAGCTTCCACTGGCTCGAGGCCATACTCTACCTCATCATGTTTAGAGAAGATAACCCAGATCTTTTTTGCAATAGCAACACATCTGAATTTTATATACTAAAAAAACCCAAAGGTAATAGTATAGCATATGCCTCAAGAGGCAGAAGGGAAGCAGAGAACACACTTCCCAACCAATCACAATTTCCTCTTGATCCTCCAGGAGCGGGTGGAAGGAGGGTTGGACGCAAGAATGAAGGTGAGATTATGGACAACAAACATAGAAGGTTATGGTGAGTACATAACTTCTTAATGTTATGTTGTCCTATCTCGCCTTCATTCTTGCTGGTTGGGACAGCATCCCTAGCACCTTCTTCCTTGGGTGGCTCAAGGGAATAAACTCTTCAGAACAGTGGAACCAAAGGAAGCCCTGTTCCGGGAGGCCACATCTACTTTGTAATGAGTGATGAAGGAATGGGGCTAGACCCATGTGGGTGCAGCAAAGATTGAATCCATAGGTAATCTGGCCTGAAAGGCGGTTGAAGTTGACACGTATCTGGTTGAGTGGTAGTAACTTGATTAAAGTGTAGCTATCATTCTAAGTCTTTTGGATTAAGCACTTGGGCTTCAGACCAGTTGTTTTACATTAGGAACGTTTGTGGCCTGCACTGTGGTGGCAGGACAGTTAGCTTACATCCTTCTAAGTTGGGAACTGCTGATTGAGGGCTCAGTGTCTGTTATTCTAAAAGTGTATTAGTTCTGGTTTAAGCACTTGGGCTTCAGGCCAGTTATTTTACATTAAGAAGGCTCGTGGTCTGCACTCTTGTGGGAGGAGAGGCTGGACTCTACCCTTCAAAGCTGGGAATTTCTGGTTAAAGGCTTATAGTGCCTGCATATTTGAACTGTTTCTTACTGAAATTGGTACACCTTGTTTGCTGTAGCATAGACTAGATCCAGGCCTGTTGAATCTAGCTTTGTTTGTATGCTTGTTGTTTCTTTGCTTGTTATTTCCCTGAAACGCTAATTCCACCTAAAATTAGAAGTTATGTACCTACCATAACGTTCCATGTTAGTTGTCTTCTCTCGCCTTCTTTCTTGCTGGATGGGTTCGGAGCCGATCCTCGGCTCCAACTCGGCACTTGCTTTAGCTCGAGAACTCCTTTTACCAGCTCGAGGCAACCCTATATCCCATGATGCAAGGCGGAACTACCTCAGATCTCGTTTGGCAGCTAACTGACCCTGCTAAAGACTATCCTAATATAATTAGGAACCATGGTTCCTAAAAGAAGTCCTCATAACAATGCTCCAGAGGAAGCAATCTAATAGGAACTCTCCAAGATCTGTCCAGGCCAGGGGAAGGAGGGAGGACGCAAGAAAGAAGGCGAGAGAAGACAACTAACATGGAACGTTATGGTAGGTACATAACTTCTAAATGTTAAGTTGTCAATCTCGCCTTCATTCTTGCTGGATGGGACCGTCCCTAGCACCTGTATCCCGGGTGGCTCAATGGAACAGACTCTTGAGAACTGTGGAACCAAAACTGGCCCTATCTCTGGAGGCCAAATCCAACTTGTAATGAGACACAAAGGTATGAGGCGTGGCCCAAGTAGCTGCTGCACAAATAGTGTCAATGGGAAGTCTATCCTGAAAAGCTACCGAAGTGGATAGACTCCTGGTCGAATGTGCTTTTGGCTTAGAAGATAGTTGTTTGCCCCTTAGAGAGTACACATAGGAAATGGTGGAAGTCAACCATCTAGATAAGGTCACTTTAGAAACTGGAAGACCTAACCTGTTTTCTGCATAGGAGACAAACAATTGGTCTGATTTTCTAATTTGTTTAGTCCTATATAAAGTAGTACCTGAGCTGACGATGAACATCCAAAAAATGCAGCTTCTGTTCAGCTCTGTCAGAATAGTTAGGAAAGAAAACTGGTAGATCAACAGATTGGTTAATATTGGTTTGAGATACAACCTTGGGAAGAAAGGAAGGGTTAGTTCTAAGCGAAACCCTATCCTTATGAAAAACCAGATAAGGAGAACGAATACAGAGGGCCTGAATCTCAGAAACTCTTCTTGCAGAAGTAACAGTCAGCAAAAATATAGTTTTCCACGTCAATAACTTTAAAGAACACGTAGCAGACGGTTCGAAAGGAGATAGAATTAGGGATGCCAACATTAAGTTTAGATCCCATTGCGGAGGAGGATGTTTCACAGGCGGTTTTAGGAGAAAAACTCCTCTTAAAAAGGCCTTGCATAACCTATGAGACATGATGTTATTGTCATGCAAGCCAACATGATACTTGGAAATAGCAGCCAGTTGAACTTTGACTGTAGATGACGAAGATCCTGAATGAAAAACCTCCGCCAGGAAATCCAAAACAGAATGTACAGGAGCGGTAAAAGGATCAATATTTCTGGCGTTTGCCCAAATCGAAAAGCCGCCACTTGCTAGCATAAATAGTTCTAGTGGACGACTTTAAAGAAGACACTAAAATGTCTCTGACTGAGTCAGAAATCATTGGTAGCCTGGCTAGGGAAGGAAGTGGAGCAACCAAGCAGTGAGGTTGAGAGAATGAATGGCCCGGTGCTGCTGACCCGACTGGTGGATCAAAAGATCCGAACTGGGTCCAGATGCCAGGGCTGCACCAGAAGATGATGATGTAGAGACGGAAACCAAATTTGTCGAGGCCAATATGGAGCAATGAGGATCAATTTGGCTCTCAAAACGGTGGCTTTCTGAATGACTTGTGGAATCAATGGAAAGGGAGGAAAAGCATAAAGAAGTCCCCGAGGCCAATCCTGGGTTAGAGAGTCTCTCAATGGTTGGCCTGGAAGGGGAAAAAGTGTGAAGTAATCTGGGCACTTGCTGTTTTGAGGGGTAGCGAAAAGATCGCAACAAGGGGTGCCCCACTTCAGAAAAATCTGATCCACTACAGATTGATTGAGAGACCACTCGTGAGGCATCAGAATAGATCTGCTTAGCCTGTCCGCCAATAGGTTGGACCTGCCGGGGATGTGCGTTGCTATCAGAAACCGTTGAGAAGAGATCGCCCATTGCCAAAGTCTGAGAGCTTCTCGACATAAGGGATAGGACCTGGTTCCGCCCTGTTTGTTGATGTACCAGACCACGGACATGTTGTCCGTCTGTACTGCAATAGTCCCCGTGGGAAGAAAGTCGTCGAGGGCTTGCAACGTCAAAAGCACTGCTCTCATCTCCAGGACATTTATGTGCAGGTGGTATTCTATGGGTTGCCATGTCCCGTGGACCATCCTGCCCTGATAATGCCCCCCCCACCCGATCAGGGAGGCATCCGTGGTGACTGTGGCAACTAGAGGAGGGGGAACAAAGGGTCGGCCCTGATGAAGAAGAGGGGAAGATATCCACCATCGTAGATGAGCCCTGCACGACTGTGTTACCAAGATTTCGTGTCTCATGGGCAGATCGTGGTACGACCACTGCGTGAATAACATCCACTGCAGGAGACGCATGTGGAAGCGAGCCAGTGGAAGAAGAACAATGGCCGCAGCCATTAGGCCTAGAACTTTCAAGACCAACCTGGCTTTGATCTTGTTGCTTAGTAACAGAAGCTGAACAAATTTCTGGATGTCCAGAATCCTTTGATCTGTTAGCCTGGCTAACATTTTGACGGTATTTAACTCTGCCTATAAAGGTGATAGATTGGCAAGGCAGCAGAGAGGAGTTTTCAAATTTACGAAATTCCTAGTCTCTTGCAAAGCTGTAGGGTGTAGTCTCTGGACCGAAGAAGCTGATGCTTGGAGGTGGCGGAGAGGAGCCAGTCGTCCAAATAAGGAAACACCTGGAATCCTCGGCGTCTCAGGTGAGCTGTGACCACTGCCATGCATTTGGTGAACACTCTGGGGGCTGAAGTGAGGCCAAAGGGCAGTGCTCTGAATTGGTAATGACTGGCTCCCAGCCGAAAGCGGAGAAACCTTCTGGAGCGTCTGTGAATCTTTATGTGATAGTACGCATCTTGAAGGTCTATAGAGCACATCCAGTTGTCCTTGCCCAGAAAGGGCAGAATGGATTGCAGCGTGACCATCCGGAATCTTGCCTTTTTGACAGACTTGTTTAGTCTGCTTAGGTCTAGTATTGGTCTCCAATCTCCTGTCCTTTTGGGGACCAAAAAGAATCTTGAGTAGAAGCCGGATCCTACTTGGTCTGCCGGCACTGTCTGGATGGCTCTTTTTTCCAGGAGTTTTGAAACTTCCTGTCTTGCCAAATCCCTTTGACCGGGTGAGATGTCTGGAAGGGATTGTAGAGGTACGGGAAACCTTTCAAAGGGAATTTTGTAACCCTCGGATATGATCGACTGTACCCACTTCTCTTGGGATAGGGATTGCCAGGCTACTGGGTACAGCGAAATTCTTCCCCCGACTGCCTCCAAGGGTGGACAGTCGGGCAACACCTCAGGGATGCTGAAAGGGCTTCTCAGGAAGAGACTCCCTGTTGCCCTGGTTCTGAGGACCCCCCCTGCCTCTAGGGCGGCGTCTATTATTGTTACCCCTCTGCCTCTGGGGGTAAACTGACCACGTGTGTCCGTGTAGCTCCTTGGGCTTTACGGAACCACATCTTCCCCCCTTTCTGACCCTTGGGGTATGGTCTAGAAGGAGTGGAAAACTGGACTCCAACGGCAGAAAGAGTTTTACCGTCCTGCTCACATCTGGTCAAAGTATCCTTCACCTGAGGCCCGAACAAAGCCGAACCGTCAAAGGGGGTGTTGGTGAAGGACGCCTTAAAGGGGTCCGCAAAATTACACAGCCGCATCCAGGCTTGGCGAGTAAGAGAAACCCCTGTGCCTGCGGCCCTGCTCGCTCCATCGGCTGCATAAGATATGAGCCGCATAGAGGAGTTAGATATGGAATTCAGGATAGCAAGCTGTGAGGCAATCTTTTCCTGAGCCCCAGCAGCAGAAGGATCCTGGACAACTTCTCCCAGTTCCTTGAGAATATCTCGTTGAAGCCTGGTGAAGTGACAAAGGTAATTCAGCGAACGCATAGCAAAGGTCGCTGAAGAAAACATCCGCTTTCCATACCTGTCCATGGTCCTAGAATCCTTATTAGGAGGATGGACAGGCACTGAAGGATCCGCCAGTTCCTTCTTAGTGGCCGCCGCCACCACCATAGCATCCACAGAGACACCTTTGGACAAGAACTGTTTATCCGAAGGGGCCGTGATGAACTTGGATGGTCTCCTGGGGACAGGTTCCACAGAATCTGGAGCCGCCCACGCCTTCCGAGCCACTACCTGCATGAGTGGGTCGAAAGGCGGAGACAGCCAGGAGGTGGAGGGTCGGGATCCAAAAGCCTCCAGGTATACCGACTCATCCTCGGAGGGGTCAATGGAGGGCCAATTCCCCCTCTGTTTGAGGAGCTCAAGGATGTCTGAAAAGGAGACAGAGGGGGACCGTGGGGAACCCTCCGACTCATCTAAGTCGGTATCAGATGTAGTAGACTCAGGGGAGTCTGTGTGTTTCCTCTTACACGTCCTCTTCCGAGGGGGATCCCCTGCAGGATCAGGAGAAACCTCGGAAGAGGAGGAAATTCCCAGTGGGGAAACCTGGGGCGATGGATCCCTGGGCCTGAGAGCAAGAGGCTGGCAAGAGGCATCTGCAGGCACTGATGAGGGAGGAGCTAGAGGGATAGACCGTTGACCAGGCTCAGAGGCCAGGACACTCCTCATCACCTCAAAGGCTCCTCTCCCTGGGAGACCGTAACACACCCGCTCCGAAGAAACGGGAATGGTCGGCTCCAAGGAGAGAGAAGGCTCCGAGGCCGATGTCGGCGCTGAGCTTACCAAAGCCGAAGCCCCGAGAGGGAGAGCGGGGTCGGACAAGGGTCCGATGCCACTAGCCCCCTCGGAGCCGACAGTGGAAACCCGACGACCAGATCCCTCCAAGGAAGGTCTCAAGGAGGAGATCGGAGCCAAAGACAACGGAGCCGAAGGATGTATCGGCTCCGGCATCGAAACAGAAACAGAAACCGGGCTGGAATGGCTGGAACGGCAGCTATATAAAACTGGCTTGTATGATCAAGATAGAATTAACTTGCTGACTGGCTTGATGGAAATTGTCCTCAATAACAATTTCATTTATTTTGAGGGATTACATTATAAGCAGATAACCGGTGTTGCTATGGGGGCAGCCTGCGCCCTGGCTTATGCTAATTACATTATGGCATACTGGGAACAGGAATATCTATTCACCAGCCATTTTATGCCCCAAATCAATTTTTACACACGATTCTTGGACAATTTGTTCATTGTCTGGGAAGGTGATTTTGGTGAAGTAGGGACACTTATGGAGTACATCAACAATTCTGTGGATTTTTTGAAGTTCACTTACAATGTTAGTAAGGTTGAGATTGATTATTTAGACATTCATTTGAGTATTAACCCTGTTGATAAAATTTTGGCATCCACAATACACAGGAAGGCCACATTTTCAAATTCCTATTTGAGTTATTCAAGCTGGCATCCGGACCATCAGAAGAAAGCAATTGTAAAAGGGCAAATGGTTAGGGCAGCAAAAATGACTAGTTTGGAGGATGATTTTTTTTAAGGAAATTGAATTTATGAGACAGATGTTTATTAGGCGTTGTTATCCGGTAGCATTGTGTACATGCATTGCTGATGAGGTTAAGTCAAAAAGGGCTAATGGTGTTTATTGGGCCTTAATAAGCGGTAAACCTGATACAGTACGGGTACGGCTCAATGAAAATGATGAGGATAGAATGAGCCTCGGTGGAGGTACAACTAACTTTGGGAATGCTGATGAGCCCACAGGAGGAGGTGAGGATCATTTGCTACTGTTTATCACTACTTACTCATTTGATGCTCCGTATATTAGGGAGATAGTAACCAACAACTGGAAGCTTTTGAGGTTGGACCAAATGGTTAGTGATAAATTGGGGGCGCCTCCTAGATGTGTGTTCAGGAAGGGGTGCTCATTTAAGCAATTGTTGGAAAGGGATAGGACGCCTCTGATTGGTTCTAACAGGAATAGGGGTACCTTTAAATGTGGTAGGTGTAGTGTATGTCCCCTGATTAACCCAACTAATCCTGTCTACAAAGTAGCTGGGGTCACCATTAGGCTTGGTGGCCACTTTGATTGCTACAGCAGGAATTTAGTATATGTGGCCTTATGTGGCCAATGTCCGGCCTTTTATATTGGAAAGACTAGCAGGGCATTCAGGGATCGTATAATAGAGCATCAATCGGACATCAGATTAAGGAAAAAGACTAATGCTTTATATAGGCACATTGAGTGTAATGTGGGTCATTCTTTCAAATTTAGTGTCATTCAGCAGGTCTCATTTGACACTCAGGGCAGATTGCTTGAAGTGCATTTAGACATTTGTGAAATGAAATGGCAATTGAAATTGAATGCTTTGGTGATTCCAGGCATTAATGACTGTATTACCATTATGCCTGTATTGAAATTAAAGAACATTCTGGGATGGGCATTTATAATTTACTAGTGAACAGAGATGTTTTCACACAATTAATGTACATGTATTTCATGTTTTATTATTGTGAATCTTGTTAAGCACACATTCAACGACAATTGTTATTTGTCAGAGTTTTTATGAAAACTGCTTTTTAACCATTTTTTATGTGGGTTCCTTTTACTGTGGAAGGAATTTTAATTGCACCAATAATTTGCTGATGTCATTGCCAGGTGTTATATATAAAAAGGGTGTGTTTTTTATTATGTGTATTCTGAAGACGTCTGAATAAAGACGAAACCTAGGTAAGTACAAATATGACTCAGTCATTGTCCATGCTGGTGTGAATGACCTGAGACGTATCTCCCTGGACTACATGAAGAGAGACAGAGGAGCTCTCTGAGCAAGTAGCTTAGGCTGGTATGACCCTGACCTTGAGTAGCATCTTACCCTCACCAAGAATGATGCCACAATATGAAGACAAGATGACCAATTTCAACAATTGGCTTAAGTATTGGTGTCATTCAAAGGGGATCCAATGCCTGTCAGCCTGGGATGACATGCTTGACAAGCCACGATGCTTCGCTAGGGACGGCTTGCACCTGTCACCCCTGGGCTTTCGGATATTGGCAAAGGCTCTTGCCACCCCCATACTGCCTTTTTTAGGCAAGGCTCAAACGACAAACTCACCTCCATAGGTATCACAAGGGATAAGAAAATAAGAGTAATGCTACTCAACGCCAGAAGTCTAAACCTCAAGATGCACGCACTCAAAACTCTCCTAAGCATGGAGAACACTGATATCTGTGCAGTAACAGAAACCTGGTTCAAGGCTCCCGAGAGCACCTCAGCACTACCAGGTTATACCGCATACCATGCTTTTCGGCCCCAAAACTTGGACAGAACCACAAAAGGAGGGGGAGTATCAATATTCGTCAAAGATACCCACACCTCCAGGTTGGTGGCATAGCACGAAGCATCAGAGACTATCCATGTTCAACTAATAGTGGGTAAAGCTGCCTTCCAGTTTATAGCCTGCTACAGACCACGCTCCCAAACCCAGGAACCCCATTTGGCCTTCCTGAGAACACTGGAAAATATGAAGGTTTCTCCAAACACCATTATATTGGGCGACTTCAACTACCCAAACATAGACTGGGAGCATTACTCTAGCTCCAACACCCTAGCCCAAAGGTTCCTAGAATTTATAAACTCAAATGCTATGGAACAACTTGTTACCACTCCCACAAGAGGGGAAAACATACTGGACCTGATCATCACCAACATGGGGACTCTATGCTCCAGACCAGAAGTGTATCCCTCACTGGTAAGATCAGACCATAAACTAATCTCACTGGATATTCACATCCCGACCCCACCCCCCTGCCCAGAAAACCACAGTGAAAAACTTCTCTAAAGCAAATTTCACACTCAAAACCGAGGTGGAATCCTTCAAAGCCCCCGGGCCTGTGGAAAATATGGCCCAGACCGCAGAATCCTTTATAAACGCATTCTATGAACACCTTCAGGAATGCATGGATCATGCAATCCCAAATAAAACCAAGACCCAATCCTCCAAAGGCAGACGTCCTGTCTGGTGGACCCCAGCCATAAACAAACTATACAATAGAGGGAGGAAGCTAATACATGATAGAGCAAAATCCCAAAAAGGGAAGGCATCTCTGATCAGTATTAGCAAAAAACTACGGGCACTCATAAAATCGTCTAAAACCAGCTTCGAGAGAAAAATTGCACAGGACACTAAGGATAATCACAAGGCTTTCTTTAGTTATGTTAGGAACCTGGGTGGGAATTCCTAGATATGCTCAGAATTAGTCCAAAATGACAAAAAATACACCGAACCCACAGACATTGCCAACATCCTAGCTGACAGGTTCAGCGCAAACTTCTCCACCCCCTCCCCACCAAAAGGGCAAATATCTATCCCAGCAGAGTGCTGCCCCCCCGACATCTCAGATGCTCAGGTAAGAGCCGCCCTCTCCAAAGCAAAAAACACAACATCAATGGGACTAGACGGTGTCCCGGGTTGCGTCCTACATGAACTCCAAGAAGAGCTAAACCCAAACCTAAAACTACTGTTCAATCTCAGCCTTACTACAGGATATGTACCCAAAGAGTGGCGTACAGCAACAGTGGTCCCTCTCCACAAAAGTGGTGCCTCAACGAATCCTGGAAACTATCGCCCCATAAGCCTGACTAGCTTGGTCTGCAAAGCTATGGAAAGGATCATCATGGACCTCATAAATAAAGATATTGGGGATCTACAGACACTGGATCCTACCCAGTTCGGCTTTGTTAAGGGCAAATCCTGCCTCTTAAACCTGGTCGATTTCATTGAAACAGTCACAAAGGCCATTGACGAGGGGAAGGTGGTCCACACAGCCTACCTAGACCTCTCAAAAGACTTCGATACAATACCCCACTCGGGCATTATAGATAAGCTCACCAGCTTAAATATAAACCCCTATGTCACTAGATGGGTTGCAAACTGGCTCAAGGACAGAACCCACATGGTTAGAATTGCTGGAGCCATGTCAGACTCCAAACCAGTTACAAGTGGCATCCCACAAGGCTCAGTCCTGGGACCTCTCTTGTTCGGTATATATTTCTCGGAGGTACAGGCCAACACGGAAGGACTGTGGCTGACCAAGTTCGCAGATGACTACAAACTGGGTGCCATAATCGATTCTCCAGCCGACACAAGCATCCTCCAAAAGGGCCTCATAGAAACAGACAACTGGTGCCAGAGCCATGGCCTCATGCTAAACGCCAAAACATGTATAGTCATCCCCTTTGGCAGAAACAAAGTGCCCACAAATTACCACATAGGTGGTAATCCATTAAGTATGGAAGAAGTAATTAGGGACCTGGGGACCCAAGTTGATAGCAATCTCTCATTTGACAACCACATGGCCAAAGTGGTTAGAAAAACATTTTATATAGCCCACCTAATCATGAGGGGATTCACATCTACATCAGGAGAGGTCATCGTGCCTCTTTACTCATCCCTCATCAGTCCCATAACAGAGTACAATGCCCCTTTTGGGATGTACCTTACCAGACACCTGCAGCAACTGGAAAGAACCCAAACGTACCTCACCAAGAGGATCAAAGGGCTCAAACAGATGCCATATGCTGCCCGGTTAAAGAAACTCCAGCTCTACTCAGTGGCATACCGCCTGCTCAGAGGCGATCTGTGCCTGACATATAAAACCATGTCCAACCCGGAATTAATGGACATGCTGCACCTCAGAAAATCCAAATTCCATCGAGCTACGCAATCGAGAGGCTTGAACCTCAGCACTGAAATAAATAGGACATGCTGGAGGGACAGATTCATAACCCAGAGGCTCCCTTCACTCTGGAATAAAATCCCAGTCCAGGTTAGGCAGAGTCCATCATTGACTCTCTTCAAGAGGAATCCTGATGAGTGGATGGGAGATCGTAGGTTTACCCCGGGTATCACTTCTGTGTCACTGTTAGACAGAGGCACAGTATACTAACCTCGAAAAAGGGCATAGCAAAATTAATTTAAAATGGGTGGCGAAAGCCAAACACACTCTGGCTAGGCTTATAAATGCCCTAGGGCAGATAGCCTAGTATGAACTTATGAACCTATAATCTTTCCTGGCAGTTGTCTATGCTGGGAATTATATGCATGGATAATAGTGTCAGTAAGCCATTTTGACAATGTAATTTTTGATATTGGAGCACCTTTCCTGTTATCTGAGGAGATGACGAATAACTGGTCGGACTTTCTAATCTCCTTTATTTTATGCAAATAGAAGTGTAACTGTCTGTGTACATCCAAGTTGGTGTAGGGAATATTCTGCCTTGTTGTCATAGTTCGGAAAGAAAACAGGCAGGTCAATTGATTGATTTAAATTGGTTTCAGAACAGACTTTAGGAAGAAAGGAAGGATTTGTTCTAAGAGAAGCTCTGTCTTTGTGAAAAACTAAGTAGGGAGGGTGTATGGACAGAGCTTGCAGTTTCGAAACCCTCCTAGCTGAAGTAATACCTACCAAAAAGGCTGTTTTCCAGGTTAGAAATTTTAGTTGGCAAGAGGAAGCTGGTTCGTATGGTGGGAGAATCAGAGTAGTCAGTACCAAATTAAGGTCCCAAGGAGGTAGTGGTTTATTGGAGGCCTTAATTAAAATGTACCTCTCAGGAAGGCTTTGCACAATCTGTGAGACATTACTTTTGATCCCATGTCTCCTACGTGGTAGTTAGATATGGCAGCTAATTGCAGTCGTATGGTGGTAGCTGCTGCTGTGCCTTCATTAAAAATTTTTGTCAAGAACTCCAAAATTGTACTTACAGGGCCTGTGAAGGGATCTATGTGATTCTTGGACCCCCAACAAGAAAATCTTTTCCATTTGCTAGCATAAAGCTTTCTAGTTGTTGACTTATGGGCTGAAACTAGAACATGTCTCACTGCAGGGGATATGTCTGGAAGCCTGGCTAAGATTGAAAGTGGAGCAACCAAGCTGTCAGTTTGAGGGTCTGGAGAGAGGGATGGAGCGTCCCTGACTGATGTCAGAAGATCTGGTACTGGGTCCATAATCCACAGCTCTTCCTGGAGATAGGGCCACAGGAAGGGAAACCAGATCTGATGAGGCCAGTATGGATTGATGAGTATTAACCTGCAACTCTATGCTATGGCTTTCTGTAAAACTTTGGGGAATAAAGGGAACGGGGGAAAGGCATAAAGGAGTCCCGGAGGCCAACCGTGAATGAGTGCATCCCTTGGTGACTACCCCGGTGGGGAAATTGGGGCAAGGTAGCTGCTGCATTTGGTGTTTATGGTCGTGGCAAACAGGTCGCAGCAAAGCTGTCCTCACTTGCTTGGTTCGCAATTTCCTGTTTTAGGGACTACTCGTGAGGCGTTAGAATGGCTCTGCTCAATTTGCCCGCTATCATGTTGGATTTCCCCGGAATATGAGCTGCAATCAGAAAGCGTTGAGAGGAGACTGCCCACTGCCATACTCTGAGTCTCTCTACACAGATGTAGGATCTTGTTCCGCCCTGTTTGTTGATATACCACACCACTGACATGTTGTCTGTCTGTATTGCAATCATGCCTAGTGGAAGAGAGTTCTGGAATGCCTGCAACTCCAGAAGCACCGCTCTCATCTCCAGGACACTGATGTGCAAGTGGTAATAATGTTCCTACCAAGTTTCTTGGACAGTCTTTCCCAGATAATGCCCCCCCCCCCATCCATCCGTGGTCACTGTGGCTACTGGCTGGGGGAGAATGAACGGCCTGCCTAGAGTTATCTGTGTGGAACGACACCACCAATGTAGTTCTTTCTTGCAGGAGTCTGTAATGAAGATCTTGTGGGACATGGGTAACTTCTGCATGGACCACTGAGCGAAGAGGAGCCACTGAAGGACCCTCATATGAAGACGTGCCAGAGGTACTAATGTTATAGCAGCTGCTATAGTGCCCAAGACCTTTACAAAGTACAGTTGTGTACACTTTCCATAAATGTAGATGTTCAAGTGTATTCACTGTGGCAGTCATTACATTTGGGTTATCTCCTTGCAGTAGCCCTCAGTTGGCCTGATTAACAAAGTCTTGGGTCCTGCGTCGGTTGCTGTCCTTTCTTCCATGATGTCAGGTTGTCAGGGGTATAAAACATGCAGCCGACGCCATTACATCAGTTTTTCTTGCCCCAGATGTCAGGTGCCCCCCCCACCCACCCAATGGGAAGCAATTAAATCTATAAATACAAGGATATACCTCCAAGAAAAAAGGAAATACACCAAAAAGCTTTTTGAGCATAGTAAGCGAGAGTAGAGGTATAGCCAAAAGAAGAAAGGGGGCTGGAGGGTGGGTAACCAGGACTGCAACAGTGAATACACTTGAACATCTACATTTATATAAATGTACACAACTGTACTATGTTCTTCATGTTTTACTGTTGCAGTCATTACATTTGGGTAGATTCCCAAAGCTAAGGTTGGGAGGAGGAATTTAAATATAATTAGGACCAGCTATAAGGCCCTGCAAGACTGCAGTGGCAAAACCAGCTCTGGATTTAGAGAAAATTGGCAAATGATAATGCTTGGTGAAAGTATGTACAGAACTCCAGGTAGCAGCTTCTAGGATGTCCCTAGTAGGGACGCCCCTGAGAAAGGCTGTAGAGGTAGATGCAGCCCTGGCTGAATGGGGTCGGATGCCCTGTGAGATAAGGTTTCCATGGTGCTTATAGCAGAAATGAATGCACTGGCCTATCCATTTTGAAATGGTTTGTTTTGAAATAGCTTTCCCCTCTGTCCCTGCAGCAAATGCCACCAGCAGTTGTTCAGATTTCCTTTGAGGTTTAGTCCTGTCCTGTCCAAGTAGAATCTAAGTTGTCTGTGCACATCTAAAGAGTGCAGTATCTGTTCCCCTTTGTTCTGTGGGCTAGGAAAGAAGGTAGGCAAATGAATGGACTGATTAAGAGCCACACTGGATACTACCTTGGGCATGAAGGAGGGATTAGTTCTGAGGGACACCCTGTCCGCATGAAAGATAATGAAAGGTTCCACTGCCATAAGGGCCTGTAATTCAAACACCCTTCTTGCAGAAATGATTGCTAAAAGGAAAGCTGTTTTCCAGGAAAGAAATTTTAAATCTGCAGTAGTAGCTGGCTCGAGAGGAGGAAGAGAGTTTCTGCAAGACAAAGTTAAGATCCCAGGCTGGAGTTGGAGCAATCCTGGGTGACCTTAAATGTTTGGCCCCTCTGAGGAACTGCTTGAGCAGTGGGTGAGAGAAGAGGGGAGGCTCTGTGCTATAATGAGCTAAAATGGCTGAGGCATGAATTTTGATGGAGGAAAAGGACAAAAACTTATGAAGCATCTCAGTCAAGTATTGTAGAATCTGAGGTAAATTGGGCACTGCTGCGTTCATTCCTTGAGACTGGTTCCAGGCACAAAATCTTTTCCATTTTTCAGCATAAGATTGTCTAGTACTAGGCCTCCTTGCCTCTAACATGATATCCATCACTGACTGACTGAGGGATGGTAAAGGAGAGATTAGGTAGCCAGGCTGCTCGGTTCAGGGCTTGCAACTAACGGTGCAGAATCTGGGTCTCTTGCTAAGACAACAGGGAAGGAGTCTGAGGCAGGTGCCATGGAGCCAAGCATGACACACTGCGCAAGAGTGGGTACCAGTGTTGGCGAGGCCAGTCTGGTGCAATTAAAATCGTCCTTGGCTTGTCCTGATTGATCTTTAGTAGTACCTTGGAGAGCAGAGGCACAGGAGGAAAGGCATAAACAGATAGGTTTTTCCAGCTGAAGGATAGAGCATCCACTTTCCAAGCTAGCTTGTGGGGAATCCTTGTGCAAAATTTGTCCAGTTGATGGCTCTGGGGGGAGGAAAACAGATCTATATCTGGGATCCCCAATTTGCTTGTCAACATGTTGAAAATCCTTGGTTCCAGTTTCCACTCGTATGGGTCCATGAGGTTTCTGCTTAGTCCGTCTGGCAGTGTATTTAGTTTTCCTGGCAGGAATTGAGCTTGTAGATTCACTTGGTAGCTCAAGGCTGTGTTCCACAATGCCATGGCTAGTCTGCAAAGGGGGAAAAAATGTGTGCCCCCCCTACTTGTTTATGTACCACATGACAGTGGTGTTGTCCGTCTTTACCATTAGTTGTCCTGGAAGAATGTGGTCCTTGAAGGCTGTCAGAGCATTCTGTACAGCAAACATTTCCTTCTGATTTATGTGCAGGTGCATTTGAATTGGGTTCCATTTGCCCTGAATGCACTTCCCTGCCAGATGAGCCCCGCATGCATAGTCTGATGCGTCTGTTAAGATTTGGGTGGCAGGGGGTAATGAGAATGGTAGTCCACCGTTTTGGTGGTAGGCCTCTGCCCACCAAAGGAACTCTAGGTGTAGGCAAGGTACGATAGGAATCCTTGCTTCTAGATTCTGTGAATGTTGACACCATAGGCTTTTGAGATACCATTGTAGTTTCCTCATATGCAGCCTTGCATATGGAATTAGAAGAATGCAGGAGGTCATGAACCCGAAGGCTTGCAGTATTTGCCTTGCAGATAGCTGGGTTTTTGTGGCCACTTGTTTGAAGTAGGTTGTCAAATGAATCAGTTTCTCTGGCGTGAGGAAAGCCATCTGGGAAGTTGTATTCAAGCTTGCTCCCAGGAATATAATTTGTTGACAGAGTACTAGGTGTGATTTCTTTTCGTTTATGGTGAACCCCAGACAAGTCAGTACCCTTTGAACAAAGGCCAGATGATTCAAAAGAATGTCCCGGCTTTCTGCCTGAATTAGACAATCGTCCAGGTATGGGTATATTTGAATATTTCTTTGCCTGCAAAATGCAATGACTGGAGCTAGGCACTTTGTGAATACCCTGGGTGCAGTAGATAAGCCAAAGGGCAGTGCAAAGAACTGACAGTGCATGTAGCCTGCTTTGAAGCGTAGGTATCTTCTGCAAGACTCCCTGATAGGGATATGCAGGTATGCTTCTTTTAAGTCTAGTGTTGCCAACCATGCATCTTTGCCTAGCATAGGAAACAGCTGGTGAAGAGTCAGCATTTTGAATTTTGGAATCACCAGAAAGGTGTTTAGAGTAGAAAGATCTAGGATAGGACGCCCATGTATTGCCTTTTCTGGGTACCAGAAAAGTCTCGAATAGAAACCTTGTCCCTTTTCCTCTTCTGGTACCAACTGAATAACCCCCATGTTTAAGAGAGAGAGTACTTGATTTTGGGCCTCTGCCCACTGATTTGGGGGTAGATCTGGGCACCCGCTTGGTGTTGGTAACGTGTGGAAGTGAAATCTGTATCCTTGGGACACTATATTTAAAACCCATTTGTCCTGGGTAATGAGCTCCCAGTTTTTGGCATGCAGACCAATCTTTCAGCCTAAAGGAGCATTCAGTCGGTAAGTGCTTGGAAGTTTTAAAAGCAAGTCATTGAGACAGTTTTCCATAGGGGGGAAGTCTTACTACTCCCAGATTTGGGTGCGGAAACCCCCCCACTGCTTAGTCTTGTTTGTCCTTTGGGACTGAAACCTGGGGTTTCTGCTGTGTCTGTGTTTGACTTAAGAAGACCTGGAAGTTGCTGGAAAGGACCAATTTTTAGAGGGCCAGTGCCTACTAAATCTAGGAGGCTGAACTTGTAAGAAATCTTTAACAGTTTGCACAGATTTAGCTTTATCTTCCATCTTTTTAAGAACTTCCTTAGCTTTGTTGCCAAAAAGGCGGTCCTGATTTAAGGGAGCATCCAACAATTTAGGTTTAACATGATCAGGCAAAGATTGCTCCTTAAGCCAAGCATGCCTTCTGAGCACAGATCCAGTAACAGCATCCCTACAAGAGGCCTCTAATGAATCAAATCCACATTACAAAGTATGTTTTCCAACCTGTTCAGCAGAATGCATTAAATCCTGTAATTCTTTATTTTCAGCACAGTCAGGAATCAACATCATTTTCTGTTTAAGCAATCCAATAACGTTGTTGATACTTGAACATATGAAATTGGCAGTTCAAAGCCCTAATGGCCAAGGTTGCAGAAATGTAAACCTTCTTACCCCATCTATCCAGCGCCATGGAGTGTCTATCAGAGGGGGTAGGATTTTTTAGCAGTAGAAGCCTTAATGCCCTTGGGTCCCTGTGTAATAGTCTCTGGATCCGCAATAGGATTTTAAAAAGGAACTTGTGTGAATCAGGAACCCTGTAATATCGATCAGGTTTTCTGGGAGCAGGAGGCAAAGAATCAGGGGCCAAACTAGATTCTGAAAAGGCATCATCAACAATGTCTAGTACAGGAGGTATAGCTAAAAGCCTATGCTGAGGCAGGAGTAAGAAATCCCTAAGCCTCTTTTTTGAATCAGAAAAATCCTGGCTTTCCCAGTGGAAATGTAAGGTCTCACCAAAAGAAAAATCCTCTGGAGGGGAAGCAGAAGGAATAGAGTCCTCTGCAACAGAATCCTCATAAGTAGATAAGGGCAAATCCAGATAATCAGAAAAATCAGAATCCTGGTCAGAAGATTTGTAAACAACTTCAGTCCTAGGTCTCTTAGAAGGGGGAGGTTGGCTTCCCCTGATTAGATTTACAAGATCTTCAGCCATTCTTATTTGTTTTTTAGGCATAGAGGCATGGGCGTCTGTTTCGTATGCATGGTTCGAGATTTTGGCCTAAATGAAGAAGGAGGCGGTTTAATATGAAAGTCCATAGGCCTGAATACAACTTCAGAAGCCGGTGCTTGCACAGCGGCTCCGGACCCATCCAAGGTAGAGACATCTGCAGGTTCCACAGGTAAAGCATCTCACGGCATACTGGACTCTGAATGGGTCTCAGCAGAGGCCTGTGAGTCAGAAGTAGCGGGTATCAAGGGCTGCGAAAGCGCTTCACTGAGTACCAGCGAACTGGTGAATAGGTTAGGAGAAGCGTCGTTGGCAGCTATGGACCTCGGCGATCTGTCTCTGTCTTTATCTTTGCATTTTACCGGAATCCCAGTAGTCGGATGGCTAACAGACATTTCTGGATAATTAAACCTAAAACCGAAATATTTAGAGGCGAAAATATGCAGACGACGGATTAAATAAAGCACAAAACCGAAAGCAAGGTACGTCGTCGTCAGGGCCTAGGCAAGGAATACAGTACAAATGAAAATCTTTGTGAGGTATTTGTTTTTCACAAGTAATGCAATTATTAACTTTTACTGACATTGGAGAGGAGGAAGAAAAAGTTTCCCCAACGAGGTACTTAGCTTTAGTTAAAGACTTCGGTTCTGAAACTCGAAAACGAAAATTTCAGGAGTCGGCTGACCGGCACTTGCGAACTGCTTCTGCTTCGGGCACCGCACGGCAAGAAAGACTGATGTAACGGAGTTGGCTGCATGTTTTATACCCATGACGACCTGGCGTCATGGAAGAAGGGACAGCAACCGACGCAGGACCCAAGACTTTGTTAATCAGGCCGACTGAGGGCTACTGCAAGCAGATAACCCAAATGTAATGACTGCAACAGTGAAACACGAACAACATCCAACCTTGCCTGTACTGTCTTTTTTGAGAGCAAGATGGACACTTGACGCCGTAGTGTCTGTACCCTGTCATGAGGCAATTTTCCTACCATGTCTACTGCGTAAGTCTGCTCCTATAAATGTAACATGCTGTGATGGCAACAAGGCAGATTTTTTGAAATTTATGTTAATGCCCAGTTCCAAGCAAAGGTGAACGGTGGTGTCTCTTGCCTTGGTTAGTAGATGCTCGGTGGCGGCGGTCAAGAGCCAGTCATCTAAGTATGGAAACACCGGGAATCCTGGATGCCTCAAGTGAGCCATGACTACTGCCATGCATTTGGTAAAAACTCCGGGGACTGTAGTGAGTCCAGAGGGCAGAGTTTGGAATTGGTAATGGCTGGCTCCCAACCGGAAGCATAGATGTCTCCTGGATCACCTGTCCATTTTTATATGGAGTACGCATCCTGGAGATCGATTGAGCACATCCAATTGTCTTTCCCCAGAAAGGGGGAGTACAGACAGCAGTGTCACCATCAGGAACTTTGATTTTTTTACAGACTTGTTCAGCCTGCTGATATCCAAGATGTGTCTCCAGTCAAGTATTTTTTTTTTTGGAACTAAAAAGAACCTTGAATAAGTTCCAGAGCCGGTTTGGTCTGCGGGGACTTCCTGGATGACGTTTTCTTAGCAACTTTTGTATCTCTAGAGTTGCTTGATCCCTCTGACCAGGTGGAATGTCTAGGATTGATACTGTGTTTGGCGGTGGGGTGGAGAAGGGTATGCTGTAACCCCTGGATATTACTGACTGTACCTATTTGTCTTGAGTGATATTTAGTCAGGCCTTTGGGTACAGTGAAAGTCTGCCCCCGACTGCCTCCACAGGTGGACAGGCGGGCCTCCTTTCAGGAGCGCTGGAAGGGTCTGACAGAGAACCTATCTCTGTCACCCTGGCTTTGCGGACCCTCTCTGGCACAAGGTCGATGTCTTCCATTATTTCCCCCTTTGCCTCTGACGGAAGATTCACCATATGCATCTGGCGAAGCTCTGAGATTTGCGGAACCACATTTTTCCACCCTTCTGGCCTTTGGGATAAGGCCTGGTAAGGAGGGAAAAACGTACTCCCAAGGCAGAGTTTTGCCTTCTTGTTCGCACCTGGTCAGAGTCTCTTTGGCCCAAACAAGGATGAGCCTTCAAAAGGGGAGTTAGTGAAAGAAGACTTGAAGAGCTCCGCGAACTCGCAAAGGCGCATCCAGGAATGCCTCCACAGAGCAATTCCTGTATCAGCTGCCCTACTCGCAACATCAGCTTCATAAGAAATGAGCCGCATAGAGGAGTTGACTACTGAATTTAAGGTAGCAAGCTGGGCGGTCAACTTGTCTGGAACCCCTCCAGCTGTGGAACCTTGAAGGGCACCTTCTAGCTCCTTTGAAAGATCCCTCTGAAGTCTGGCAAAATGGTTTAAATAGTTCAGCGACCTGAGTGTAAAGGCCGCTGACGAAAAAGTCCGCTTCCCATACTTGTCCATCGTTCGAGACTCCTTATTAGACAACTGGACAGATGAAGTCTCAGCTAACTCGTTTTTGGTGGCCACCGCCACCACCACTGCATCTACTGGGACACCTTTGGTTAAAAAATCTTTGTCCGACAGCGCAGTTATAAATTTGTTGGGCCTCCTTGGAACAGGTTCCACGGATTCTGGAAAGCCTTACATCTTTCGACTAATAATGTTGAGAAGCTGGTCAAAAGGCGGAGACACCCAAGAGGTCGTGCGTAGATAACGAAATGCCTCCAGATATACGGACTCATCTTCTGAATCATTTAAGTCTGTATCTGAGGTGACTGATTCCTCAGGGGAGTCTAGATGTTTCCTCTTGCATGTCTTCTTCCGAGGGACCTCTCCCAGAGGGATCCTCTGGGGAGGTTTCAGAAGAGAGGGACTCACCCAATGGGACATCCTGGGGCATTGGTTCTCTACGCCTGGGGTGGAAGGGATGGTAGAGAGGCAAGACAACAGCTCTTTTAGGGGAAAAGTGCTAGAATCCGTGAGTGGAGCCATCGAGGGTGATGGCACACTCATCACCACGACCCGGGTCCAAGGAAGCTTCTCCAGCTCAGAAGAGCCAGAAAACTCTTCTCGCATCAAGGAGGTGGGCTCTGAGGCAGATGTAGGTGCAGAGCTCACCCGTGTCGATGCCCCGGGAAGAAATATTGATCTGACAGGGGTCCGACCCGACACTCCTCCCCAGACCCGACGGGGGAGTGTTGGCTCCCAAACTCTTCAACCAAAGATGGTACCGAAGAGGTTGGAGCAGAAGTTGGGACCGAAAACCCTGGGGTGAATCACGGACCCGATGGTTCCCCCACAAAGACATCCAAGCACCCCGGCTCTGAAACCATTCAGGTCGAAGGAGGAACAGAAGACAGGGCAGAAGCAGAAGTTGGTCCCAATTCCTTCTGGACTGGACTCGAAAGGATCTTGGCTAGAGCCGGAGTCCGAAGTAGCTTCTTGATCACCCACTCCATGTAGTCATCCGATAGACTCCTGGATGGTCGAGAGGACGGGGAGGAGGATTTTACACTGCCAGCCACAGATTGTAAGATAGGTGACTGGGGGACTGAGGAGATTGGCTCCGTATGTGACTCCTAACTGGGTCTGATAAGACTGGTGGAACCAAAGAAGTCATCTTTTTGGGCCCGAAAGCCTTCAGTTTTGAAGTTAAATCCTTCAATAGCTTCTTAGCTGGCTCAGAAGCAGGAGCCAAAGAATAAGCCCTTTTGGTAGACTTGTCCGATTTTGGTGACTGGGATAATTTTGAAGAGTCTGGATCCCCTTCTAGAGCCTCAGCAAAAGGAAGCAATCTCTTAATCATCAATTTGTTTCTACATTCCTGCAGCACTCTGGAACTGAAACCATGACAGACAGAACAAGAGTCTTGGAGGTGCACCACACCTAAACAGTAGACAACTAGTGTGCCGGTCAGTTAAGGACATTTTTTGAGCACAGGAGTCACACTTTTTGAAGCTGGACTGCTTCGCTTCTTTGCCTTCCTTAAACATAGTAACAAAAACAGCAATAACAAGAATACTGCCTAGAAGCTAGGTAAAAGACAGAGATAATAATGCTAACAAAAAACAGCAGCTATGAAACACCACACTAAGCCAAAGGTAATTATATAAACTCTACTTTTTTTTTTTTTTTTTTTAAAACACTCAAGCAGAACCGGCCGAGGGCTACCCTGACAGGGATAACCCAAATGTGATGACTGCAACAATGAAACACAAAGAACATGGGCTAGAGGAGAGGTCTCTATCTAAATTGACGACCCCTCTAGCCAGAGGAGACGTCTCTAAGTTAAACGACGAAACCTCTTTGGAAAGAGTAGAAGGAAAAGGTTGCCCTCTAATTTAAACGGACAGAAGAGAAAGGACAGCTGACGATCCCTCTAACTTAAACGGGTTCGTTAAAGTAGGAAAGTTTTAAAGTTATAAAGACGGGACAGGGAGTTGTAGGCCTAGAGAAAAGCGATGGCCAGTCACAACAAACACAGCAAGCAAGAAAGCTTAGGAATTCACCACAGTGAAACTTAAAAACACTGACAAATAGTAACACCAACAATATACATGCAAAATATACTGAAATAAATGAACATCCAAAAAAGTATTTCACTTAGCCTGAGCCTAGTGAGAAGCACCCGATCTTCTTCAGCGACAAACGAGATCTGGGTTATCTTCTCTAAGCATGACGGGATAGGGTACAGCCTTGAGCCAGTGGAAGCACTCAAGTTTTACGTTTAGCTCAAGTATTAGGCTGAGTTTGAACAAGACATTATGTACTCACCATAACGTTCAATGTATGCAGTCCATCTTGCCTCACATTCTTAACCGTGGGTTCGGAGCCGAATGTCGGCTCCGACTCGGCCAAAACTTTTCTAACTCGAAGTCTTTCTATTGGCAGGGCTAAGATGGTATCATATGCTGCACTGCTCTATAAGCCAAGATCTAGTTTGCTGCGAACACCAGCACTCATTCTCCATGCATAACGACACCCAAGGAAAGGAAGAACAAACCAAGAATGAAGGGAGCTCTGAAACCAGACCTAACCTCCAAATCCTCCAGGAAGGGGGAAGGAGGGGGGGGGGGGTAAGTAAGAATGTGAGGCGAGATGGACTACATACATCGAACGTCATGGTGAGCACATAAGTTCTTGATGTTATGTAGCCCAATCTCGCCTACATTCTTACCCGTGGGACAGTGTCCCTAGCACCTAAATCCTGGGAGGCTCAGTGGAAAACACTCCTGAGCACTGTGGAACCAAAGGAAGACCTGCCCCTAGATACCACATCCAACATGTAATGAGTAACAAAGGTGTGAGGAGATGCCCAAGTAGCCGCAGCGCAAATATCATCCATAGACAATCTGATCTGATAGGCTGTAGATGTAGATACAGACCAGGTAGAGTGAGCCTTCACCGGGAACGGTAAATCTTTACCCCCTGAGGAATAAATGAAAGAAATGCAACTGGAGATCCACCTGGACAGCGTGACTCTGGAGACAGGAGACCCAATTCTGTTTTCCGAAAAGGAAACAAACTGATCAGATTTTCTGAGTTCTTTGGTTCTGTGCAGATAAAAATGTAATTGTCTGTGTACATCCAATTGATGAAATTTAAATTCTGCCTTGTTTGAGAACTGGGGAAAAAAGTACAGTTTTGTACCTACCATAAATGTAGATGTCAGATAGATATGCAACTGCAGTCATAACATATGGGTTGTCCTGCCTCAGGCAGCCCTCGATCGGCCGGATTCCAAAGTCTGGGTCCGGCGTCGGCTGGTGTCGCCTCCTCTCCGATGTCAGAGCGGCTGGAGTATAAAGGCATCGGCCGACGCCATCTTCTTCAGTGTTTCTTGCCCCAGATGCCAGGTGCCCTCCTAGGAAGGCTAAATTTGGTGAATGGATAAACAATTCCAACCATGCACAACAGTAATAAACAGATACACCATAGGAGATACCCCCAGCTAATAGAAATAAGGGTAGTGGACCCATAAAGAAGTTGCAGAGGGGTAGGAGGGTGGGAAAATCCGTCTGCAGTTGCATATCTATCGGACATCTACATTTATGGTAGGTACAAAACTGTACTATGTCCTTCAAGAATGCAACTGCAGTCATAACATATGGGTTGAATACCATAGCCAAGCTGGGGGTGGATGGAACTAAGAAAGGGATGGTGTAGCTAAAATGCCCTGCAGGACTGCCGAAGCAAAGCCTGCTCGGGATCTGGAGTATAAAGGCAGGTTGTAGTGCTTGGTAAATGTATGCACGGAGCTCCATGTAGCAGCCTCTAGAATGTCCTTTGTAGCCACTCCTCTTAGGAAAGCTGCAGATGTGGCTATAGCTCTGGTGGAATGTGGCCTAATATTGGCTGGCACACCTTTTCCATGGAAAGAATAGCAGAATCTGATGCAGTGTACAATCCATTTTGAAATTGTTTGTTTGGAGATTGCTTTTCCTTGTACTCCAGCAGCATAGGCTACAAACAGTTGGTCAAACTTCCTGGTGGCCTTAGTTCTGTCCAAGTAGTACCGTAGTTGCCTGTGTATGTCCAAAGTATGCAGTAGTTTTTCCCCCGTGTTTTGAGGATTGGGGAAGAAAGTAGGCAGGTGTATAGCTTGATTTAGAGACACCCTGGAAATTACTTTTGGCATGAATGAAGGATTGGTTCTTAGAGAGACTCTGTCCTGATGAAAAATGAGGAAAGGAGGTACTGCCATGAGTGCCTGTATCTCCGAGACTCTTCTTGCTGATGTGACTGCCAATAGAAAAAACGTTTTCCATGATAGAAATTGCATTTCTGAAGTTGCTGCTGGCTCAAAGGGAGGAAGAGTTAGTTTTTCCAAAACTAAATTGAGGTCCCATGCAGGTACTGGCTGTTTTCTGGGAGGTTTGATATTCTTTATCCCTCTTAGGAACTGTCTTAGCAACGGATGTGAAAACACTGGTGGATCACAATTGTATTTTGCTGAGATTGCTGAGGCGTGAATCTTTATGGAAGAATATGAGAGACCAGTATGAAACATTTCTGCCAAGTACTCCAATATCTGATGTATACTCAGTACTGTTGTATTCTGACCCCTGTTGGCATTCCAGATGCTGAATCTCTTCCACTTGGCTAAATAGGTTTTTCTGGTGGAAGGTCTGCGTGCTTCCAGTAAGATCTCGAACTTTTTTGGAAAGAGAGATAGTGGAAGGAGCGATGGTAACCTCCAGGCTGTCAGATGTAATGTTTTCAGGCTTTGATGAACAGTCCTGCAATTGTGTTGTGTTAGAAGCAGAGGCCATAGGGGCAGAGGCCACGGTTTGGTCCGACTTATGCTCAACAGCAATGGGTACCAGTGCTGCCTTGGCCAGTCTGGAGCTATCAAAATGCCTGTTGGTTGTTCTGCTTTGATCTTCAGTATCACCTTGGTCAACAGTGGTAGAGGAGGGAATGCATAAATTTTTAGCGAATTCCAGCTGAAGGAGAGAGCATCCGTTTTCCAGGCTAGAGGATGGTGGGTCCTTGTACAGAACTTTTCCAGGTGATGATTCATGTGAGAAGCAAAGAGATCTATGTCCGGTCTTCCCCATGTCTTTGTTATTTGTGAGAAAATGTGAGGATGCAGCATCCATTCGTGTGGATCCAAGAAATTTCTGCTCAGCTTGTCCGCCAGCACATTGTCCTTGCCTGGCACAAACTGGGATTGCAAATGTATCTTCAGACTCCGGGATTTTTCCCAGAGCATCATTGTTAGTCTGCAGAGGGGATAAGAATGAGTGCCTCCCTGCTTGTTTATATACCACATGACCGTGGTGTTGTCTGTCCTTATTAGCAAATATCCTTGTTGTAGTGATTTTTTGAAAGTCTCGATTGCATGTATCACTGCCAACATCTCTTTTTGGTTTATGTGCAGATGTCTTTCCCTTGGTGTCCATTGACCTTGAATGCATCTGCCATCCATGTGCACCCCCATCCATGATCTGAGGCGTCTGTTGTAATCATTTGGCCTGCTTGAGGTCTGTTGAAAGACATGCCTTTGTTTAACTGACTTACTTGAGCCCACCACAAAAATTCTTTTTGCAGACATGGAATGAGTGGGATTACGTCATCTAGGCTTTGGCTGTGTTGGGACCATAAGCTTTTAAGTACCATTGCAGCTTTCTCATATGAAGTCTTACCAAGGGTATCAGAAGAATGCAAGATGCCATGAACCCCAGGGCCTGCAGGATTTTCTTTGCAGTCAGCTGGGAGAGCTTTGCTAGGCCTTTGAAGTACTCTGGTAACTGCTGTTGTTTTTCCTTTGTGAGGTAGGCCATTTGTGTTTCTGTGTCCAGTTTGGCTCCTAGGAAAATAATCTGTTGGGATGGCAGTAGTCTTGATTTCTGAATGTTGACTGTGTATCCCAAGGCCTGCAGTAATTGAATGACATAGTCCAAGTTAGCCATTAAGGTTTGTTTGTTGTCTGCTTGTATGAGGCAGTCGTCCAGGTAGGGGTATATTTAAATCCCCTGGAGTCTGCAGTGTGCCACTACTGATGCCAGGCATTTCGTGAACACTCTGGGCGCAGTAGATAAGCCAAACGGCAATGATGAGAATTGATAATGCTCTGTCCCTGCAAGAAATCTGAGGTATCTTCTGCAGCTTTGTCTGATTGGGACATGCAGGTATGCCTCCTTGAGGTCCAGAGTGACCAGCCAAGACCCCTTGCCCAGCATGGGAAGGAGTTGCTGCAACGTCAGCATTTTGAACTTTAGCACAATGAGAAAATTATTTAGAGTAGACAAGTCCAGTATAGGCCTCCATTTGTTTTCTTTTCTTGGAACAAGGAACAGTCTTGAATAAAATCCCTGGCCTTGTTCGTGAGGAGGAACCTTTTTTATTGCTTTTATACTTAACAGCTTTGAAACTTGAATGAGTGCCTCTGCCCTTTGATGATGTGGCAGGTTTGGCATGCCTTGTCTTATTGGTAAAGTATGGAAGTGGAATCTGTAACCCTTGTCTATTAAATCCAGAATCCAGTTGTCCTTGGTTAAGATATGCCAGTTTTTTGAGAATAAGGATAATTTTCCGCCCAAAGGTGCTTCTCTTTGAGCCTTTGTAGGCGGTATGAAAGTCAAGTCATTGTGATTGTCCTTGTGGTGCAGTTGGGCTGCCTGCGCCACTTCTTTGATTTGGAGGTTGCCATTGGCGGCCCCTGTAGGAGCCTCGGTATTGCCCTCTACCTCGGGCATGCCTGCTTTTTCCCCTTTGAAATTCGTCAGAGTCTGGGAAGGACCAATTCTTTGAAGGCCAGTTTCTGCTGAATCTGAATGGCTGAACCTGGAGGAAATCCTTGACTGTCTGTACTGACTTAGTTTTTTCCTCAATGGACTTCAACACATCTTGTGCATTAGCACCAAAAAGCTTCTGTTTTTCCAGAGGTGCATCAAGTAACTTTACTTTAACATGGTCTGGCAGTGGCTGATCTTTTAACCAAGCATGTCTACGTATCACAGCCCCAGTCATAGCTGCCCTACATGAAGCCTCCAATGCATCATAACCACACTGAAGAAAATTATTGTTAACCTGCTGAGTGTTATGTATTAGATCCTGCAATGCCTTTCTATCAATAGACTCAGGAGAGGCAAATTTTTTCTGTAAATCATCCAGTAAAAAATCCTGGTACTGAAACATGTGAAAAAGGCAATTAAGTGACCTCATGGCTAGGGTGGTAGAGGTATAAACTTTTTTACCCCATCTCTCCAGGGACCTAGCTTCCCTATCCGCTGGCAGTGGATTCTTGGCAGAGGAAGTAGCCACTCCCTTGGGGCCCTGTGAAATAGTATCTAGATCCACAGAGTGGGCCTTAAAGAGATGTTTGTGAGTGTCAGGGACCCTATAATATCTGTCTGGCTTGACAGGAGCAGGGGGGAGAGAATCAGGGTTAGCACTGGAGTCGGAGAAAACATCATCCAAAACATCCATAACTGGAGGAATAGCTAAAGGTCTGTGCTGGGGAAGCTTAAGGAAGGTTCGTAGTCTTTTCCTGGAATCAGAGAATTCCTGACCCTGCCATTTGAAATGTTCCCTCATAGAGTGTAGGACTTCACCAAATGAGAAATCCTCTGGAGGAGAGGCAGAGGGAACGGATTCCTCAGCATCCGAATCCTCATAGGCCTGGAAGGATTCTTCTTGGGTATCTGAATGCTCAGAATCCACAGAGGCTTCATCTGAAGAGAGGTTGTCAGTCTGCTCAATTCTGGGCCTTTTCTCTGCAGGTGGTTGAGAACCTCTGTCTGGGTGAGGCTGAAACCCCCTGATAAGAGAAATAAGATCTGCAGCAAGAGACATGATCTGTTTATCAGAAGAAGGGGCCTGGGCAGCAGGTTTAGGAAGGGCCTTGGCCTGGCTGGCGGCCTTAGCACGTGCAAAGGCCTTGATGGACATGGAAACAGGAGGCCTAGCAGCCCCACGTGCAGGAGTAACCTTATCTACAGGAATGGTGTCGGGTAGATCCAGAACTTCGGTTTCCGGAGGAAAATCAACAACCGGCACCGGAGTGGTCTCCGAAACCGAAGGACGTGTTAACGCTGTGTCGTCGGCCTGGAGCGGTTGTATTACCGCTTCCGAAGGGACCGAAACACTAGAGGAGGGTTTAGGAGTTGCATCGGTGGAGGGCACGGGCCGAGGATGTCGGTCCCTGTCCTTACGTTTTTTGGTAGATTGAGTTGTCGGTTGATCCGACGGCATGATATACGCGAAAGATTTGCCGAAAAAGTCTTCAGCAAATTCTGCCCGGCGCCTGAGAGTGCGCTTATTAAAGCAAGCACAGGCAGCACAGGCCGAGACGTCGTGGTCTGGGCCCAGGCAAGGAAGGCAGTAAGAATGGAAGTCCTTATGAGGTATTTGTTTACCACAAGACAAACAATTATTAACTTTCTCAATTTGTTCCGACATCGGCTGAAGCAAGAAAAAATGTTCCCCAACGGGGTACTTAGCTTTTAGATGACTTCGGTACTGAAAACACAGGAGCTGACCGACCGGCACTTGCGAACTGCTTCTGCTTCGGGCACCGCGCGGCAAGAAAGACTGAAGAAGATGGCGTCGGCCGATGCCTTTATACTCCAGCCGCTCTGACGTCGGAGAGGAGGCGACACCAGCCGACGCCGGACCCAGACTTTGGAATCCGGCCGACCGAGGGCTGCCTCAGGCAGGACAACCCATATGTTATGACTGCAGTTGCATTCTTGAAGGACATCACTGGTAACTCAATAGATTAAGATTACTGATAGAAGCCACTATGGGAAGAAAGGAAGGGTTGGGTCTGAGAGAAACCCTGTCCTAATGAAAAATCAAATAAGGGGGTTTGGCTGACGTAGTAGCTACTAAAAAGACAGTCTTCCAAGTTAAGAATTTTAAATCACAAGTGGCTACAGGCTCAAAGGGGAAGGAAGTAAGAGCCTGTAGAAAGTACAGTTTTGTACCTACCATAAATGTAGATGTCCGATAGGTATGCATCTGCAGTCCTAACATATGGGTTGTCCTGCCTCAGGCAGCCCTTCGGTCGGCCGGATTCCAAAGTCTGGGTCTGGCCTCGGTTGATGTCGCACTTCACCCGACGTCATAGCTGCTGGGGTATAAAGGCATCAGCCGACGCCATTTTCCTCAGTGTTTCTTGCCCCAGATGCCAGGTGCCCTCTAGGAAGGCTAAATTTGGATAAATGCAAATAATTCCAAACAGCAGAATCAAAAATATATATATATATATATATATATACATATATACAAACAAATACACCATAATAAATTCCCCCAGCTAGCTAAAAGAGGGGTAAGAACCCTAGGAATATCACAGAGGGGAAGGAGGGTGGGTAATCCTGACTGCAGATGCATACCTATCGGACATCTACATTTATGGTAGGTACAAAACTGTACTATGTCCTTCAAGGATGCATCTGCAGTCCTAACATATGGGTAGAATACCATAGCCAAACTGGGGGAGGAGGCACTAAGATAAAGATGGTGTAGTCAAGATCCCTTGCAAAACAGCAGTTGCAAAACCTGCTCGGGATCTGGAGTATAAAGGAAGATTATAATGCTTGGCAAATGTATGCACGGAGCTCCAAGTAGCAGCTTCTAAAATGTCTTTGGTAGCCAGTCCTCGTAGGAAAGCTGTAGTGGTGGCTGTAGCTCTTGTGGAGTGAGGTCTGATATTTTCAGGAGTTGTCTTTCCATGAAAAGAGTAACAAAATCTAATGCAATTTCCTATCCATTTTGAGATTGTCTGTTTTGAAATTGCTTTTCCTTGCGTTCCTGTTGCATATGCTACCAGAAGCTGGTCAGTTTTTCTGTTGGTCTTAGTTCTGTCCAGATAGTAGCGTAATTGTCTGTGCACATCCAAGGTATGTAGTAGTCTTTCCCCCCTGTTCTGTGGGTTGGGGAAGAATGTAGGTAAATGAATCGCTTGGTTCAATGATACTCTGGAGACCACTTTTGCCATAAAAGTAGGGTTAGTTCTCAGAGACACCCTATCCTGATGGAAGATAAGGAAGGGCTGTACTGCCATTAATGCCTGTAACTCAGATACCCTTCTTGCTGAAGTGATCGCTAGCAGGAAAGCAGTTTTCCAAGATAAGAACTGTAAGTCTGCTGTTGCTGCTGGTTCAAAAGGGGGAAGTGTTAACTTTTCCAGCACAAAGTTGAGATCCCATGTAGGTAAAGGTGGTTTCCTTGGAGGCTTTACATTTTTGATTCCCCTCAAGAACTGCCTGAGTAGAGGATGAGAGAAGACAGGAGGATCCATGTTGTATTCTGCTGAAATTGCTGATGCATGAATCTTAATGGAGGAGTAGGACAGGCCATTGTGGAACAGTTCTGCTAAGTATTCCAGGATGTGTGCTATGTTTGCCAATGAGACATTTTCGCCCTTTGCTGCACTCCAAATGAGGTATCTTTTCCATTTGGCTGAATAAGTTTTCCTTGTGGAGGGTCTGCTTGCCTACAGGATAATGTCCTTAACCCTCTGAGATAAATCTGTTTTATTTTGTTTTATGCAATATTCCAAGCAGCTAGCTGCAGTGTTTTCAAGTTTGGATGTAGGATCTTGTAGTTGTTCTGCGTTAGAAGTAAGGGACATAGAGGTAGAGGCCATGCGTGTCTCCAAGACATGCTTCGCAGTGGCGGGTACCAATGTTGCCTTGGCCAGTCTGGAGCTATCAGGATTACCCTTGGCTGATCCTCTTTGATCTTCAGTAGGACTTTGTACAACAAAGGAAGACGTGGGAATGCATATGCTGTCAGGTTTTTCCAGCTGAAGGAAAGGGAGTCCACCCTCCAGGCAAGTGGGTGGTATGCTCTTGTGCAGAATTTCTTCAATTGGTGGTTGTGTGGGGAGGCGAACAGGTCTATCTCTGGCAGTCCCCATTTCTTTGTTATGGTTTTGAAGATATCTGGATGCAGCATCCATTCGTGGGCATCCGTGGTAGTTCTGCTTAAGGTGTCTGCTAGTGAATTTTCTTTTCCTGGTACAAATCTGGCCTGTAGTTGAATGTTGAGATTCAGGGCCACATTCCACAGGTCCATTGCCATCCGGCATAGAGGATATGAGTGTGTACCTCCCTGTTTGTTGATGTACCACATGACTGTGGTATTGTCCGTCCTTATCAGCAGGTGACCTTGTTGAAGGAGTGGTCTGAATGCCTGGATTGCATGTTTCACTGCCAGCATCTCCTTTAGATTTATGTGTAGATTCAGCTGGTCTTGGGTCCATAGGCCTTGTATACACTTGTCCACTATGTGTGCCCCCCAGCCTAGGTCTGAGGCGTCCGTGGTGATGGTCTGGCTTGGATGTGGTTTGTGGAAAGGCAATCCTCTGTTCAATTGACAGGCCTGAGCCCACCACAGGAATTCTTGTTTCAGGCATGGAATTATTGGAATCTGGGCTTCTAGACTGTGCTTGTGTTGAAACCATACATTCCTTAGGTACCATTGCAACTTTCTCATATGCAGCCTGGCATGCGGAATCAATATTATGCAGGATGCCATGTAACCCAGGGCTTGCAGGACTTTCCTTGCAGTAAGCTGAGTTTGTGTTGTTAATGTCATGAAATAGACTGGTAGTTGCTTTTGTTTTTCTTCTGTGAGAAAAGCCATCTGAGTTGATGTATCCAGTTCTGCACCCAAAAATGTTATCCTTTGGGATGGTACTAGTCTTGACTTTTGCATGTTGACTGTGTATCCCAAGGCTTGCAACAGTTGTATGACATTTTCCAAATCTTTTGTTAATTTTGCCTTGTTGTCCGCTTGTATTAGGCAGTCGTACAGGTATGGGTAAATTTGAATTCCCTGAAGCCTGCAATGAGCAATTACTGATGCCAGGCATTTTGTGAATACTCTGGGCGCAGTAGATAAGCCAAAGGGCAATGCTGAGAATTGATAATGCTCTGATCCTGCAAAAAATCTGAGGTGTCTTCTGCAATCTGGTCGTATAGGGACGTGCAGGTATGCCTCCTTGAGATCTAGAGTCACCAGCCAAGACTCCTTGCCCAGCATGGGAAGAAGTTGCTGGAGAGTCAGCATTTTGAATTTTGGAACCATGAGGTATGTGTTCAGTGCGGACAAGTCGAGAATAGGTCTCCATTGATTTTCTTTTCTTGGTACAAGGAAAAGCCTGGAGTAAAATCCTTGGCCTTGTTCCATAGGTGGTACCTTTTCTATAGCTCTCATCCTTAGTAAGTTGTTGATTTGTCTTTGAGCCTCTGTTTTTTGGCTTGGTGGTTGGTTTGGCATTCCTCTCTTTTTTGGTAGAGTGTGGAAGTGAAACCTGTAGCCCTTGTCTATTGTTTGTAAAGTCCATTTGTCTCCTGTAATGCAATGCCAGTTGTCGGAAAATAAGGCTAGCTTTCCGTCCAAGGGTGCTTCCAGTTGTTCCCTGGTAGGCGGAACCAGAGCCAAGTCATTGTGTCTGTCCTGTGGAAGTGGTTGTAGTTGAATCTGTGGCAGCACTTCTCTGGTTGGCAGGTTGCCACTGACGTCCCCTGTAGGCACCCCTAGATTGACCTCTGCCTCTTGGGCGTCTATTTCTGCGCCTCTGTGCTCTGGAGGTGTCTGGAAAGGACCAATTCTTCGAAGGCCAATTTCTGCTAAACCTCGGAGGTTGGACCTGTAAGAAATCCTTGACTGTTTGGACAGATTTTGCTTTTTCTTCTACTTTCTTTAGAACCTCCTGTGCAGGGGAGCCAAACAAACTTTGTTTCTCCATAGGAGCATCTAGGAGTTTTGACTTAACATGGTCTGGTAAGGATTGTTCTTTTAACCAGGCATGCCTTCGAATCACTGTTCCAGTCATAGCTGATCTAAAGGAAGCCTCCAGTGCATCATAGCCACATTTTAAGAAATGGTTACTGACCTGCTGAGAGTTATGTACCAAATCCTGAAGGGACTTGCGGTCTATAGGTTCAGGAGAGGACAGTTTTTTTATTTAGCTGGTCTAACAAAAATTCCTGGTACTGAATCATGTGAAATTAACAGTTTAAGGCCCTGGCCGAAAGAGTAGCAGAAGTATAAACCTTTTTACCCCATCTCTCTAATGCTCGAGATTCCCTTTCAGAGGGAAGAGGGTTTTTAGCAGAGGCAGCTGCCACACCTTTAGGGCCCTGTGAAATGGTTTCAGGGTCTGCAACAGGAGCCTTATACAAGTGGTAGTGTGTGTCCGGGACCCTGTAATATCTGTCAGGCTTGGCAGGGGCCGGAGGAAGAGAATCAGGGGCAGTACAGGCATCATTATATGCATCATCAACAACTGTTAGTACTGGAGGAATGGCTAAAGGCCTATGCTGTGGTAAGTGTAAAAAAGTCCTTAGCCTTTCCCTTGAATCTGAAAAATCCTGGCCCTGCCATTGGAAGTGTTCCCTCATAGCATGTAGGGTTTCCCCAAAAGAAAATTCTTCAGGAGGAGAAGCAGAAGGAATGGAGTCTTCTGCATCAGAATCCTCATAAGGAGAATATGGGCCTTCCTGATGGTCTGAAATATCTGAGTCATCCGAGGAATAGTCTGTAGAGACAGGTTCCGGGGGTTCAGTCCTAGACCTCTTATCTGGAGCGGGTTGAGAGGCCCTGTCTGGGTGAGGTTGGGATCCCGTGATCAAAGAAATAAGATCCTCAGCCAGGCTGAGTATTTGGGAACTAGAGGTAGGCCTGTGTGAGGGAGTTTTAGCAGGTAAGGCCTTAGAAGATTTAGCTGCTTTAGCCCTGGAAAAGGCCTTGATAGACATAGAAGCAGGGGGTCTAGCAGCCCCACGTGCAGGGGTAGATATGTCTAAAGGAATAGTGTCTGACAAATCCTGGGTGCCTGCTTCTGTAGCAGTAATTTCAGTAGCAGATTCAGCCATGCTCTGTGAGGCCTCGGCTATCGGAGGCATGCTTTCGGCCGAAGGAAGAACCGAGGACTCGGTTTCAGCCGAAACCGAGACACTCGCGGTTGGCCTAACCGTGGTTTCAGCCGAAACCGCGGACAGCGAGTGTCGGTCCTTTTCCTTGCGCTTTTTAGCTAATTGTGTAGTCGGAGGCTCCGACGGCATTTTGCATGCAAAAGCGGGACCAAAAAACTCCTCTGCAAACTCCGACCGACGTCTAAGTGTCCATCGGTAGAAGGAAGCACAGGCTAGACAAGCTGATACGTCGTGGTCTGGGCCTAAGCAAGGAAGGCAGTAAGAGTGGAAATCCTTATGAGGTATTTGTTTCCCACAAGTTAAACAATTATTTACTTTGTCCGACATCGGCTGAGGCAAGAAAGAGTCCCCAACGGGGTACTTAGCTTTTTAGAAGTCTTCGGTAGTAGGAATCTCTGGATCTGACCGACCGGCACTTGCGAACAGCTTCTGCTTCGGGCACCGCGCAGCAAGAAAGACTGAGGAAAATGGCGTCGGCTGATGCCTTTATACCCCAGCAGCTATGACGTCGGGTGAAGTGCGACATCAGCCGAGGCCAGACCCAGACTTTGGAATCCGGCCGACCGAAGGGCTGCCTGAAGCAGGACAACCCATATGTTAGGACTGCAGATGCATCCTTGAAGGACATCAAAGTTTAAATCCCAAGGCATGACAGGTTCCGATACCAGAGGACGAAGTAACAGAGTGCCCTTCAGAAAAGCCTTACAAAGTCTATGAGCCATAAGACTAGGCTTGTTTGCGACATGAAAGGTAGAAATCGCTGCCAATTGGACTTTAATGGTTGCGGCCGCTGAACCCTGGTTAAAGAGCATAGACAAGAACTCCAATACAGATGAAATTGGAGCCGTGTAAGGGTCAATCTTTCGGGTATGAGCCCAGATTGAAAATCTCTTCCATTTGCTGTAGTAAATCTTCCTGGTAGAGGGCTTATGAGAGGAAGATAAAATAAGAACCAGCTCCGGTGAGAAATGATGCAGCCTAATTAATGACGGAAGTGGAGTAGCCATGCTGTCAACCAGAGGGTCCGAAGAAAGGGATGGATTTGCCCTGACATGTGTCAGTAAATCTGGTTGTGGGTCCAGAATCCAAGGAGCGTCCATGAGATAGGCATGGAGAAAGGGGAACCAAATTTGACGAGGCTAGTGTGGAGCAATCAGAATCATTCTGCTTCCCAAGGCTTGCGCTTTCTGAACAAGCGTTGACAGCAAAGGAACCGGAGGGAAGGCATAAAGTAGACCGGAGGGCCAATCGTGGACTAGAGCATCCCTGGGTGAGTCCCCCTGAGGGGGGATCAACGTAAAGTAACTGCTGCATCTGGCATTGAGGGGGCTGGCAAAAAGGTCGCAGCAAGGCTGACCCCACTTGTGGAAGATCTGTTCAGGGACCACTCGTAAGGCATCAGAATAGCTCTGCTTAGCCCGTCTGTGATCACATTGTACTTCCCCAGAATGTGCATTACCACCAGAAAACGTTGGGAAGACACTGCCACACTCGCATGGCCTCTCTGCAAAGGGGATCGGACTTGGTTCCTCCCTGCTTGTTCAGATACCACACCACTGACATATTGTCTGAGTGGATTGCAATAGTCCCGAGAGGAAGAAAGCTCTGAAGTGCTTGCAACGTTAGTAGCACAGCTCTCATCTCCAGAACATTGATATGCAAATGCATCTCGTGCTCTTGTCACGTGCCTTGGACTGTCCTGCCTAGATAATGCCCCCCCACCCCATGTGGGAGGCATCCGTGGTCACCGTGGCAATCGGAGGCGCAGGAACGAAGGGCTTTCCTGCATTCAGGTTGTTGGTGCGAAACCACCAACTGAGATCCTGTTTGCACCTGTCCGTGAGAAGAATAGGGTAAGAAAGTGGAAGACGTTGGAGAGACCACTGGGCAAAAAGTAGCCACTGAAGGAGGAGTCTCGTATGTAAACTTGCCAGAGGGACTAACATAATTGTAGCAGCCATTGTCTCCAATAGTTGGAGGACCCATCTTGCCTTTGCTCTTCTCAGGGGGAGCAAAGCATGAACCTTGTTGTAGGACTCTGATTCTTTCCTGTGGTAGAAAGGCCCGCAATCTGCTGGTTAAGCACTATTCTCTTGCGCCATAGCCAAATTATGGAACTCACTCCCACCCACAATTACCTCTGTACCATCATGCACCAACTTCAAAACTTTATTAAAAGCACACCTAAAAACATGCTGGCTATGCCCTTGCAACTCCTACTCTATCATCCACCCCATCCAACTACTACCTTTCTTTCACCTCCACTAACTATCTTGATGATAGCAAGCTCAGATGCTCATAAGCCTAGTACTTATTATACAGCAGGAACTTCTCATTGTTACATTTGTTAATGCCTGTTATGTACTTCACAGATAAAGATTCTAGTTGTCTACTGATGTACTATGTTCTTCATCTGTAAATATGTTGTAAGTAATTTCTATGTTAAATTGTTAATCGCTATGTAATCCAATGCAACTACTGTCTGTTTATTTTACTGTGGAGCTTTTCTCCCCGGGCCTCCGCTGAAAATGGACCCACGTCCAGTCAGACACTGCCGCTCAACAAATTTAAATAAATAAATAAATAAATAATGAGGATGGTGTCTAGTTCTGCGCCTAGAAAAGTGACACGCTGTGAGGGCAACAAGGCAGATTCCCCAGTTCAATGTGATGCCCAGCTGCTGACATAGGTTTACAGTAGCGTCCCTGGTCTGAATCAGTAGATGCCTGGTGGTGGCAGTAAGGAGCCAATCGTCCAGGTATGGAAACACTTGGAATCCCTGACGTCTCAAGGGAGCAGTCACCACTGCCATGCATTTGGTAAACACCTTGGGGGCTGTGGTGAGACCAAAGGGCAGGGCTCAAAACTGAAAATGACTGGCTCCCAGCCAGAAGCGTAGGTGACTTCTGGATGCCCTGTCCATCTTGATGTGGTAGTAAGCATCCTTGAAGTGGATGGAGCACATCCACACTTCTTTTTTTAACAATGGGAGAATGGACTGCAATGTGATCATTCGGAACCTGGACTTTTGCACGTGGGTGTTCAATTGGCTGAGATCTAATATGGATCTCAGGTCCCCTGTCCTTTTCGGCACCAAAAAGAATTTTGAGCAAGTCCCTAATCTGATCTGGTCTGAGGGGACATGTTGGATGGCTCCTTTCTCTAGCAGCTTTGAAACTTCTGAAGCTGCGTAATCCCTTTGACTGGGTGGAACATCCGGGATTTTCCTGATTGGAGGGGGGTCTGATGAGAAGGGGATGACATATCCTCCGGAAATTATTCGTAGAACCCATTGGTCCTAGGTGATGTCTTGCCAGGCCTCCAGGTATAACGATATCTGACCCCCGACTGGCTCCGGAAACACAGTTGGGCCTCCCATCAAGAGTGGCGGTAGGGAGAACCATGAAAGGAATCGCGGTCTCTCGAGTTGCAGGGGCCTCCTCTGACTCTAGAGCAGCGTCTCCCTGAATAACTACCCCCTCCTCTGCCTCTGGAGGAGGGGTCACCTTGTGCACCGGGAAAAAACCTCTGTGATTTCTTGAACCACATCTTGCCACCCTCTGGGCCTTGCGCCTGGTGAGGGTGTCTTTCACCTTGGTTCTGAACAAAGAGGAACCATCGAAAGGGGCATCGGTGAATGAAGACTTGAAGGCCTCCGCGAAATGACAAAGGTGCATCCAGGCCTGTCACCTAAGAGCAACTCCTGAACTTGCTGCCCTACTCGTTCCATCGGCTGCATATGAGATCTGCCTCATGGAGGAGTTAACGATGTAATTAAGGGTAGACATCCAAGCATTAATCGTCTGGGTCCCACCTCAGAAACGTTACCTGTGAGAATATCTCCAAGCTCCTTGAGGAGATCTCTCTGGAGCCGTGTTAAGTGAGATAAATAATTCAGTGACCGTAAGGTAAATGTCGCTGAAGAAAGGGTACGCTTCCCGTACTGGTCCATGGTCGTAGACTCTTTGTTAGGAGGGTGGACGGTGGAAGAAGTCTCGGCTAATTCCTTCCGAGTGGCTGCTGCCACCACCATGGCATTCACAGGGACTCCCTTGGACAGAAATTCCTTACCCGGAGTAGCAGACAAAAATTTATTGGGTCTCCTGGGGACTGGTTCCACAGAGTCAAGGGTCTCCTGGGGACTGGTTCCACAGAGTCAAGGGTCTCCCATACCCTTCGACAGACCAAATCCAGAAGCTCGTTGAAGGGTGGAGATACCCAGGAGGTGGAGGGCTGAGCATCAAAGGCCTTCAGGAAGACCAACTCCTCCTCGGAGGGGGCTTTGGATGGCCAGTCTCCACTTTGTTTCGAAATCTCTAGGATGTCAGAAGAAACATCCTCAGAGGATGACTTGGGGGACCCTCTGATTCATTGAGGTCAGTGTCTGATGGGAGAGACTCATCCTGGGAATCTATGTGCTCCCTCTTGCACGTCTTCTTTCTGGGTGGCTCCTCAGGCAAGGACTCTGAGGGGCCCTCAGAAATGTGAGGACCACTCATGGGGGTACCCTGAGTCCTTGGGGCTCCACTGTCTAGAGATAGATGGCACTCAGAGACCTGCACCGGTGTAGTAGGGGAAAGAGTGACCGACCCACATGACGCCGCTGACGACCTGGCCAGCGCACTCTGCATGGCCACGAAGGCAGGTCCCTCTGAGTCCGAGGAGCAACCAGCCTCCGAAACCACGACAGGAGACAGACTTCCCCGCGCTGAAGCAACGAGAGGGAGACTAGGAACCGATAGGTGTCCCGAAGACGCTCCCTCGGGTCCGACCGAAGAATCCTGAGTCTTGAATCCCGTGGACGGCGCCAATGGGGGCGGAGCTGATGTCGGCACCGATAAGCCAGGAGGGGCTGTCGGAACCGACCTAGGGACATCACACAGAGCCAAGCACTCCGGCTCCGAAAGCTGAGATACGCTCGGAGGAGGAAGTATCGAAGCTAGTTGAAGGATGGGCTCCGGAGCCGACTTGGTCGGAGCCGAGAACAATTTTGCCAAAACTGGTGACTGAAAGAGTCTCTGCACCACTCTATCGACGTCCACATCTGATAAGGTCTTGGAGGATTTAGAGGACAGAGAGGGAGATCGAGAACTCCTCTCCGAAGGGGACCTGCGAGGAGGTGATGCAGGCCTAATGCTAGGCGATCAGCTCAAAATAGGTTCCAAAATGACTGGAGCCGATGCCGGTTCCATAACCACAGACACTTCCTCCGGCCCCGAGGACAATGGAGCTGAGGATGTTGAAGCAGACTTTGTTATTTTCTCCGGAGGCTCCGAAGAGACTGAAGGAGCCGGAGATCTCTTTTTTGATTTCAAAGATTTAGTCTTGGAGCTGGAAACAGTTTCCAGACCCTCTTTGAAAGAGGGTTTCAGAAGTCCCTTCAAAATCAACTTATTCTTCCTTTCCTGAAGAACTCTCTGACTAAATGCATGACAGAAAAGTACAGTTTTGTACCTACCATAAATGTAGATGTTCGAGGATCCACATTGCTGCAGTCATAACCTGTGGGTAGTCCGCTGTCCTCGGTCGGCCCGAATACCAAAGTGTTAGGCTGGCGTCGGTCATGGTCGCTCAGATCTGACGTCAGTACGCCGTGGTACTAAAGCGCATGACCGACGCCATATCCTCAGTCTTTCTTGCCCCAGATGTCAGAAGGCCTAAAGAAGAAAGTCCATAGCCAAAAATAGAAAAATACCCAATCACTAATAAAGAAAAATAATTACCCCAAAAGCAACACAGCAACCCCAAACTACAGAGGGGAAGGAGGGAGGGAAAATTGGACTGCAGCAATGTGGATCCTCGAACATCTACATTTATGGTAGGTACAAAACTGTACTATGTTCTTCGTCTCACATTGCTGCAGTCATAACCTGTGGGTAGAATCCCAAAGCAAAGGTAAGGGAGGTTGGCAAAATCAGAAAGCATTAGGAGCTGCTAACATGCCCTGTAAACCTGCAGTGGCAAACCCAGCCCTAGATTTAGAATAAAGAGGAAGATGGTAATGTTTAGAAAAAGTGTGCACTGAACTCCAAGTAGCTGCCTCCAAAATATCCTTAGTAGCTACTCCCCTTAAAAAGGCAGTAGAAGTGGCAGTCGCCCTAGTGGAATGAGGTCTGATTCCAGCTGGAACATCCTTTCCATGATGAGAATAACAAAAAGCAATACAATGGCCAATCCACTTAGAAATAGTTTGTTTTGAAACAGGTTTTCCTTGTGAACCCAAAGCAAAAGAAATGAATAACTGTTGAGACCGCCTGAACCCTTTAGTTCTGCTCAAATAATAACGCAACTGCCTGTGAATATCCAAAGAGTGCAAAATTTTTTCCCCTTTATTTTGGGGATCAGCATAAAAAGTAGGCAAATGAATAGATTGGTTTAAGGCCACATTAGAAACAACTTTAGGCATAAAAGTAGGGTTAGTACGCAGGGATACCCTATCCTTATGAAATATCAGGAAGGGTTCAACTGCCATTAGGGCCTGTAACTCAGAAACCCTTCTAGCAGACGTAATGGCCAACAAAAAAGCAGTCTTCCAAGACAAAAACTTCAACTCAGATGTAGCTGCAGGCTCAAAAGGAGGTAAAGTAAGCTTTTCCAACACAAAATTGAGATCCCAGGAAGGAGTAGGAGCTCTACGTGGGGGTCTTATGTTCTTTGCCCCTCTAAGAAATTGCTTAAACAAAGGGTGAGAGAATAATGGTGGGTCACAGTCATAGTGAGCAGAAATGGCTGCAGCATGAACTTTTACAGAGGAGAAAGACAAACCCTTGTCTAATAATTCTGTAAGATACTGAAGAGCAACACTCAAATTAGGCACTGAAACATCAAAGCTCTTTGTTCTGCTCCAAATAAAAAATCTCCTCCATTTATCAGCATAAACTTTCCTTGTACTAGGCCGTCTGGCTTCTAAAATGACATTCAAAACTTGTTGAGGAAGCTGCGACCCCCCAGGGTCTAGAACAGAATATGCCAGGCTGTCAGATGCAGGGACTGAATCCTGACATTGAGGAAGTGATTGCTTGCCTGGGACAAAAGGTGTGGGATTGATGGCAATGGCCAAGGAGGCTCCCGTACTAAACTCCTCAACAGAGGGTACCAGTGCTGACGTGGCCAATCTGGAGCTATTAGAATCATGCAAGGCTTGTCCTGTCTGACCTTCAAGAGTACCTTGGGAAGGAGAGGCAGAGGAGGAAAAGCATAGACGTGAAGATTGTTCCAACTGAAAGATAGAGCATCCACTTTCCAAGCTTTTGGGCGATACATCTTTGTGCAAAATTTTGGCAGTTGGAAATTTAGTGGTGAAGCGAACAGATCTATGTCTGGAGTTCCCCAAGCCACTGTCAATTGTAGAAATACATGAGGATCCAATTTCCACTCGTGGGGATCCACCATCTGTCTGCTCAAAACATCTGCTAAGGAGTTCTGTGCTCCTGGCAGAAACCTTGCTTGAAGAGTGAGGTGCAAACTCAGAGCAGTCTCCCACAAAGTCATAGCTTGTCTGCAAAGAGGGTACGAATGAGTTCCCCCTTGCTTGTTGATGTACCACATGACTGTTGTGTTGCCTGTTTCAATCAACACCTGTCCTGGTTGAAGTAGATCCTTGAAAGCCATCAGTGCAAATTGGACTGCTAACATCTCCTTCATGTTGATATGCAAATGCTGTAAAGTTAACATCTTGAATTTTGGAATGTCCAGGTATGTATTGAGAATAGACAAATCCAGAATCGGCCACCAAGTGTTTCCTTTCTTTGGCACAAGGAACAGGCGAGAATGAAATCCGAGGCCTACTTCTGTCGGAGGGACCCCCTGGATAGCCCCCATTTTTAAAAGTAAAGAAATCTGCTTGTGAGCCTCCAGCTTTTGCTGAGGAGGAACGTCTGGCATGCCCTTGAAAGGAGGCAAGGTGTGAAAATAGAACTTGTAGCCTCGATCTATAATGTCCAACACCCATTTGTCCTGGGTGACAAAAAGCCAATTTTGCTTGAAAAGTGCCAACTTTCCTCCTAGAGGAGCTGCCAGACAGGAGGGATCTGGCAGCTGAAGATACAAGTCATTGGGTTTGTTTACGAAAAGGCTGACCCCTGCCCTCACTGGAAGATTGTGCAGGGGAACTCCACGTCCTAGGTCTGAAAGAACCCTGAGCATGAGCCCTGCCCCTACCACGTCTAGATCTGCCCCTAGACTGTAAATCAGGAGAAGGATAAGCCCATCCCTTTGCAGGCCAATTTCTGCTAAACTTAGGGGGCTGCACCTGTAAAAATTCCTTAACTGTCTGCATGGACTTAGCTTTGTCTTCCATTTTCTTCAAAACTGACTCCACAGGAGAACCAAACAAAACTTCAGATTGAAGGGGAGCATCCAAAATTCGAGCTTTAACATGCTCTGACAAATTCTGATCCTTAAGCCAGGCGTGCCTACGAATAACTGAACCAGTGGCAGCCACCCTGGAAGAAGCCTGAAGAGCATCAAAGCCACACTGCAAAGAATGCTTACCTACCTGATCAGAGGCATGAACTAAATCCTGCAATTCCTTACACTCTATACCCTCAGCTAAAGCATCTACCTTAGATTTCAACTGACAAGAGAAAATTCTGGTACTTCAGCAAATGAAACTGGCAATTTAAAGCCCTCATCGCTAGAGTGGAGGAGGTATACACTTTTTTACCCCACCTATCCAAAGCTCTAGAATCTTTATCCAGAGGAACTGGATTCTTTACAACAGAAGCCCTGACACCCTTAGGTCCCTGGCTAATAGTTTCCGGGTCAGGTCTAGGACTCTTATACAAATATTTATGAGCCTCTGGCACTCTGTAATACCTGTCTGGCTTGACAGGGGCAGGAGGTAAAGAATCAGGATTAAGGGAAGCCTCAGAAAAAACATCCTGAACAACATCCAAAACAGGGGGAATAGCCAAGGGCCTATGCTGTGGTAAAAAACAAAAATTCCCTAAGCCTCTTTCGAGAATCTGAAAAATCCTGACCTTCCCACTTAAAATGCTCCCTCATGGAATGCAGGGTTTCAGAAAAGGAAACAACCTCTGGAGGAGAGGCAGAAGGACAAGAATCCTCTGCATCCGAATCAGAATAAGGAGGAAAATCCTGAATGTCCTCAGCTGAAGACTCAGAGTAATCTGAGGAATGCTCCAAACCTTCCACCTCTGGCTCCACCCTAGGCCTCTAATCCGGAGGGGTCATAGAACCTCTGATTAAAGTAATCAAATCCTCTGCCATTTTCAGCATATGCTTCTTAGGAACAGAACCTGCAGAACTAGGGCTGATGCCTGAGCCAGAAAGACCAGACCTGGCTTTAGAAGGTGCTTTAGCGACAGAAGTAGAAGGCCTAACAACCTTATGTAAAGAAGGGACTAGAGAGACTTGAGAGGCCCCCTCGGCCTGACCTGACTCCTGAGAGACCACCTCCTGTAAGATTAAAGGCTCCCCCTGAGATTCAGCTGAAACCTCGGCTGGATCCACAGATTCCACCGTAGTTTCCAAAGAACCGGCGTCCGCAACGGACGACTCATCCTGCTTGGACTTCAACGATTTTTCTTTTCGCTTCTTAGCGGTAGCGGGCGTCGGCGTATCCGATGGCATGTTGTAATTACACCGCTTACCGAAAACAAGTCTAGCACAATCTAACCTGCGTTTAATGGTGCGCTTATTAAATCTAGCGCAAAAGCGACACCCGACTACGTCGTGCTCAGGCCCCAAGCAAGGAATACAGAGAGAGTGGTAATCCCTATGAGGTATCTGTTTCCCACAAGAAATACAATTATTAACTTTTTCTGACATCCGGACTTAACTGAGGCAAGAAAAGACAAAAATATTCCCCAACGGGTTACTTAGCCCAACTTGGTCTTCGGTCTGAAACTCAGAATACGAAAATTTCAGGACGCCGAACGGCACTTGCAAACGCTGCTTCTGCTTCGGACCACGCGGCAAGAAAGACCGGGGATATGGCGTCGGTCATGCGCTTTAGTACCACGGCGTACTGACGTCAGATCTGAGCGACCATGACCGACGCCAGCCTAACACTTTGGTATTCGGGCCGACCGAGGACAGCGGACTACCCACAGGTTATGACTGCAGCAATGTGAGACGAAGAACATCTGCACAACTCCTGGAGATGGACTGCTCCCAAACAATACACATAGACAGAATGTCCATCTGTAATGGACATTTTATAGTTACACCTAGAGCACTTCTTGAAGCTTGAGGGCTTATGCTCCTTAGAATCTTTGGACATGGTTAGCTACCACAAAGTGCAAAAGACAACAATAACTGACAACAGTACAAACGGTAGCAGTCACAAGGCGGGAAAACACTACCACAAACAAAAACCTCAAGATCTCTAACAAACGATCCTTTGGGACAACACAGGAGGTGAAAACTAAAAACCTCTAATTTAAACGGTTTTCGACCTGTAACAAATATAACACAAGGAAGCAAGGGACAGACTAGGTCCTCTAACTGAAACGGGCCTAGCCTGATGGAAACAGCTAGGGGATACCACAGAAAAACGATCAAACAGAAAACTTTTTCACCATACAAGACCAGAACACACAATAGCTATTAAAATAGCTTTTTGTTTTAAACCACTTCTCTAATAAAGAAGAAAAAGGGGTACTTAGCCACAGCCAAGAGCGAGACCACGTTTGAGCTACACAAGCGGCAAACGAGATCTGGGGATATAGAGCAGTGCAGCATGGGATACCATCTTAGCCCAGCCAATAGAAAGACTTCGAGCTAGAAAAGTTTTGACAGAGTCAGAGCCGACATTCGGCTCTGAACCCATGGATAAGAATGTAGGCGAGATTGGACTACATAACATCTGATGGTCGGTTCCGAACCCAACCAGCAAGAATGAAGGAGAGATAGGACAACATAACATTATTCATTATCTGAGGTGCAGTGACCTTAATATGACAATAACAGGGAGGGTGAACAGCTGAAGCAACTCCAATGAGGGTATGTGGGGGCAAACACGGTTCTGTGTCATAGTTTATTTCAAATGGAGCTTTATATAAAGTGTATATAATCACAGAAAGGCATGACAATCTTTTGGAGAAATCTAACTCAAAGCTTCCTTATAAATACAGCTTTAAGAGAAAGATGATCTCTCCAAAAATGTGGGCCACAAAGGGTGCACAGTTTTAGCATTATAGTGACTATATCTTAAAGACACACAGTTAGACTAAACATATACAAAAACAACTAATGTACTATATTTTTCAATATGGGTAAACACCCCAAGAAGTACTCTTACTCTCTGTGTTGGGAGCATAATAAATCAGTAGATGACTTTAGTAATGCCCTAAGCACAAGTGAAGCGACTTAAAATTTTAATTAAACATTGTCATTAACAAAGATGTATGTTGAAACAGCCACAGCAAGGCTGTGGTCATAAGCATAAAGTATTAAGATGGACTTTTAAAAATGTTATGTATAACACTTAAAAAGAAGTTATGTACTCACCATAACGCTCCATGTGAGTCGATTATCTCGCCTTCATTCTTACTGATGGGTTCTGAGCCGATCCTCATCTCCAACTCGGCCAACTGCAAAAACTTGAGGTCTTCAACAAGCTCGAGGCCAACTCCCTATCCCATGATGCATCTTTATCTTTCCTCAGATCTTGTTTGCTGCCAACTGGCTACATATGACTATTAATATGCCACCTTAAGAACTGGATTGAGAAAGAATACACCATAAATAAAAGAAGTCTGGGACCTCAAGTAGACTAGATGGAGGTTGGGACTTAAGAATGAAGGCAAGACTAACAACTCAAATGCAACGTTATGGTGAGTAACTTCTTTATGTGAAGTTGTTCTCTCTCGCCATTCATTTTTACTGATGGGTAGCATCCCAAGCACCATCTTTCTCAAGTGGCTCACGGGAGAATATTCTTCATAACAGTGGAACCAAAGGAAGCCCTGTCCCTGGAGGCTTTGTCTACTTTGTAATGAGTGATGAAGGTATGAGGCCTTGACCAGGTAGCTGCTGCACAAATAGTATCTAATGGAAACTTAGCAGAGAAGGCTGAAGAGGTAGATACAGCTCTAGTAGAGTGGGCCTTAACTTTTTGCTGCATTCATTGAACTGTAAGTGAAAGAAATACAATCTGATAACCATCTTGACAAAGTGACGTTTGTCACTGGAGCACCTTTTTTTGATTCTGAAAAGGAGACAAAGAGCTGTTCTGTTTTAGTGAATTGTTTGGTCCTATCCAAATAAAATCAGAGTTGCCTATGAACATCAAGTTTGTGCAGCATGTGTTCCCATCTTATTTGTGTACTTAGGGAAGAAAACGGGCAATTCAACAGATTGGTTGAGATTTGTCTCTGAACAAACTGGGTAAAAATGATGGATTAGTCCTGAGCAAGACTCTTGTCATTATGGAAAATCAGATAAGGAGGTTTGATGGTCAAGGCCTGTAACTCAGAAATCTTCCGAGTAGATGCGATAGCTATTAAAAATATGGTCTTTCATGAGAGATATTTCAAATCACAGGATGAGGCTGGTTCGAAAGGAGGTAATATAATTTGAGAAAGAAAGTACAGTTTTGTACCTACCATAAATGTAGATGTCTGATAGGTATGCATCTGCAGTCATCACATATGGGTTGTCCTGCCTCAGGCAGCCCTTCGGTCGGCCGGATTACAAAGTCTGGGTCTGGCCTCGGCTGATGTCGCACTTTCCCCGAAGTCAGAGCGTCTGGGGTATAAAAACATCAGCCAACGCCATTTTCCTCAGTTTTTCTTGCCCCAGATGCCAGGTGCCCTCTAAGGAAGGCTAAAATTTGGAGAGATGCCTTTTAATAAACAAATCCAAACATGCACAGTACTATAAAAACAAATACACCATAATAGATCCCCTCAGCTAGCTATAAGAGGGGTAAGTACCCAAGAAATACCCCTATAAAAGGGGATTAGCAGCCAACAAATACCACAGAGGGAAAGGAGGGAGGGTAAACTTGACTGCAGATGCATACCTATCGGACATCTACATTTATGGTAGGTACAAAACTGTACTATGTCCTTCAAGGATGCGTCTGCAGTCATCACATATGGGTAGAATTACCATAGCCAATCTGGGGGAGGAGGTACTAAGTAAAGGATGGTGTAGCTAAAATACCCTGCAGGACTGCCGTAGCAAAGCCTGCTCTGAATCTGGAATATAAAGGTAAATTGTAATGCTTGGCAAATGTATGCACGGAGCTCCATGTAGCAGCTTCTAAAATGTCCTTGGTAGCCACCCCTCTTAGGAAGGCTGTGGAGGTGGCTGTGGCTCTCGTGGAATGAGGTCTAATGTTAGCTGGCACAGTTTTTCCATGAAAGGAGTAACAAAAACTAATGCAATTTCCTATCCATTTTGAAAGTGACTGTTTGGAAATTGCTTTTCCTTGTGCCCCAGCAGCATATGCTACAAACAGCTGGTCAGTCTTTCTGTAACTTTTAGTTCTGTCCAAGTAGTAGCGCAACTGTCTGTGTATGTCCAGGGTGTGCAGAAGTTTCTCCCCTTTGTTCTGTGGTTGTGGGAAGAAGGTAGGCAAGTGAATAGCTTGATTCAAAGATACCCTGGATACCACCTTTGGCATAAATGTAGGATTGGTTCTCAATGAAACTCTGTCCTGATGAAAAATAAGAAATGGCTGTACTGCCATTAGAGCTTGTAACTCAGATACTCTTCTTGCTGAGGTTATGGCCAGAAGGAAGGCAGTTTTCCAAGACAGAAACTGTAGATCCGCAGATGCTGCTGGTTCAAAGGGAGGAAGTGTTAGTTTTTCCAACACGAAGTTAAGGTCCCAAGTAGGTAGAGGTTGTTTCCTTGGAGGATTGATGTTTTTGATTCCTCTTAGAAACTGTCTCAGGAGAGGATGAGAGAAGACAGGTGGATCAACATTGTATTCTGCTGAAATTGCTGAGGCATGTATCTTAATGGAAGAGTAAGACAGGCCGTTGTGGAACAATTCTGCCAAATATTCCTGTATATGTGCCATGTTCAACACTGTCGCATCTAGGCCCTTTGTTGTGTTCCAAGTGTGAAAGCTTTTCCATTTTGCTGAATATGCCTTCCCTGTGGAAGGCCGGCACGCTTCCATAATAATATCCTTCACTCTCTGGGATAGTTTATCCTGAGGAGGAGTCAAGGTATTTTCCAGGCAGTTAGTTGCAAGGTTTTTAGGTTGGAATGCAAAGTCTTGAAATTGTGCTGTGTCAGTAGAAGTGGCCATAGAGGGAGAGGCCACGGTTTCGTATGTGACATGCTCTTTAACAGTGGGTACCAGTGCTGTCTTGGCCAGTTTGGAGCTATCAGAATCACTCTGGGCTGCTCTGTTCTGATCTTCAGTAAGACCTTGGTCATTAATGGGAGAGGTGGAAAAGCATAAACTGTTAGAGCTTTCCAGTTGAAAGAGAGAGCGTCCACTTTCCATGCTTGTGGATGGTATGTCCTTGAGCAGAATTTCTTCAGATGATGATTGCGAGGGGAGGCGAACAGATCTATTTCCGGCCTTCCCCATGATTGTGTTATGAGTAAGAAGATGTCTGGGTGCAGCATCCATTCGTGTGCATCCATGATATTTCTGCTTAAGCTGTCCACCAGTATATTGTCTTGCCCTGGCACAAACTGGGACTGCAGCTGTATGTTGAGTTTCAAGGAAAATTCCCATAGGTTCATTGCCAGTCTGCAAAGAGGGTAGGAATGGGTGCCTCCTTGCTTGTTTATGTACCACATCACTGTGGTGTTGTCTGTCCTTATGAGTAGATGGCCTTGATGAAGAAAAAGTTTGAAGGCCTCGACTGCATGTATCACTGCCAGCATTTCCATTTGGTTTATGTGCATGCGTAGCTCCCTTTGTGACCATAGCCCTTGGATACATCTGCCCTCCATGTGTGCTCCCCAGCGTTGGTCTGAAGCGTCCGTAGTGATGGTTTGGTTGGCTCTTGGCTTGCTGAAGGGCAACCCACTGTTCGACTGGCAGGCTCGAGCCCACCACAGAAATTCCTTTTGGAGGCATGGAATGAGTGGGATCAAAGTTTCTAAACTGTGACTGTGCTGAGTCCATAAACTCCTTGGGTACCATTGTAATTTTCTCATATGCAGCCTTGCTTGTGGAATCAGAAGAATGCAAGATGCCATGTAACCCAGGGCCTGCAGGATTTACCTTGCAGTCAGCTGAGTTTGCCTTGTCAGATTCTTGAAGTAATCCGGTAGTTGTTTTTGTTTTTCTTCTGTGAGAAAGGCCATTTGGGTGGTAGTGTCTAGATCCTCACCCAGAAAAGTTATTCTTTAGGATGGAACAAGTCTTGATTTTTGGATGTTGACTGTATATCCCAAGGCCTGCATTAGGTGGATGGCATAATCCAAGTCCTTTAACAAAGTTTGCTTGCTGTCCGCTTGTATAAGGCAGTCGTCCAGATATGGGTAAATTTGAATCCCCTGAAGTCTGCAGTGTGCAATTACTGATGCCAGGCGTTTTGTGAATACTCTGGGCGCAGTAGATAAGCCAAAGGGCAATGCTGAGAATTGATAATGCTCTGACCCTGCAAGAAATCTGAGGTGTCTTCTGCAATCTTGTCTGATAGGGACATGCAGGTATGCCTCCTTGAGGTCTAGAGTCACCAGCCAAGACCCCTTGCCCAGTATGGGAAGGAGTTGCTGTAGGGTCAGCATTTTGAATTTTGGCACAATGAGGTAAGTATTCAGTGCGGACAAGTCGAGAATAGGCCTCCATTGATTTTCTTTTCTTGGAACAAGGAATAGTCTGGAGTAAAATCCTTGGCCTTGTTCTGAAGGAGGAACCTTTTCTATAGCTTTCATTTGTATTAAGTTGGAAATTTGTTTCAAAGCCTCTGCCCTCTGATTCGGTGGCAGGTTTGGCATGCTTTTCTTTTTGGCAATGTGTGGAAATGGAACCTGTATCCTTTGTCTATTATTTGCAGTGTCCATGTGTCCCTTGTAATGCTGTGCCAATTTTTTGAAAATAAAGAAAGCTTTCCGCCCAAAGGTGCTTCTAATTGAGTCCTGGTCGGCGGAGTCAAAACAAAGTCATTGAGTCTGTCCTGGTGTAGCAGTTGTAGTTCCTGCACTACCTCTCTGGTTGGGAGGCTGCCATTGACGGCCTCTGTAGGAGCCTCTAGCTTGCTCTCTATCTCTGGCACGCCTATTCCTGCCTCTCTGAGATCTGTCTGAGTCCGGAAAGGACCAATTCTTAGTAGGCCAATTTCTGCTGAATCTCGGTGGTTGTACTTGCAGAAAGTCTTTGACTGTTTGCACAGATTTTGCCGTTTCTTCAAATTTCTTTAAGACCTCTTGAGCCGTGGAACCAAATAATTTTTGCTTTTCCATAGGAGCATCCAAAAACTTAGCTTTAACATGGTCTGGCAGAGATTGTTCCTTCAGCCAGGCATGCCTACGTATGACTGCACCTGTCATAGCTGACCTACATGAAGCTTCCAATGCATCATAACCACACTGCAATAAATGGTTACTAACCTGCTGGGAGTTATGTACCAGATCCTGAAGGGATTTGCGATCAAGGGGTTCAGATGAAGACAGTTTCTTATGCAATTCATCTAACAAATACTCTTGGTACTGTATCATATGAAATTGACAATTTAATGCCCTCATGGAAAGAGTTGCAGAAGTATACACTTTTTACCCCATCTCTAAAGCTCTGGACTCCCTTTCAGAGGGTAGAGGATTTCTAGCAGTGGCAGCTGCAACCCCTTTTGGGCCCTGTGAAATAGTTTCTGGATCAGCAGAGTGGGCCTTGTACAGGTGAAGATGTGAGTCCGGGACCCTGTAGTACCTATCAGGTTTGGCAGGAGCCGGAGGGAGAGAGTCAGGGGTTGTACTAGCATCAGAGTACACATCATCAATGACATTTAAAACAGGAGGTATAGCTAAAGGCCTATGCTGAGGTAAATGTAAAAAGGTCCTTAATCTCTTTCTAGAATCAGAGAATTCCTGACCCTGCCATTGAAAATGTTCTCTCATAGAGTGTAATGTCTCACCAAAGGAAAACTCTTCAGGAGGGGAGGCTGAGGGAATGGATGCTTCAGCATCAGAATCCTCGTAGGCCGAATAAGCCTCCTCCTGGTGGTCTGACAGAGTAGAGCCATCAGAGGACTCATCTGAGAAGTGGGGGTCAGAGGGCTCAACCCTATGCCTTTTGTCTGGGGGTGGTTGCGAGCCCCTGTCCGGATGAGGTTGAGAACCTCTAATTAAGGAGATAAGATCCTCTGCTAAGCTAAGAATCTGTGAGCCAGTAGAGGGTCACTGAGAGGTAACCTTGGGAGGCAAAGCTTTAGAAAGTTTAGCAGCTTTAGCCCTGGAGAAAGCCTTAATGGACATGGATGCAGGAGGTCTGGCTGCACCACGTGCAGGAGTAGATTTGTCTAAAGGAATGGTGTCGGAAGGTTCCTGGACACCAGTTTCAGTAGGTAATTCAATAACCGGCTCGGCCGGGGCCTCCGGGGCCGAGGTGGTCGGTTACACGGTTTCGGTAATCGGAAGTACCAAGGACTCTGTTTCAGCCGAGACCGAGACACTCGCGGTAGGCCTGACCGTGGTTTCAGCCGAAACCGCGGCCCACGAGTGTCGGTCCTTGTCCTTCCGATTCTTAACTAAACGCGAAGTCGGAGTCTCCGACGGCATCTTGTAAGCAAAACTAGCCCCAAAGAATTCCTCTGCAAACTCCGACCAACGCCTAAGAGTTCGTCGGTTGAAGGAAGCACAGGCTGAATAAGCCGAGACGTCGTGGTCTGGGCCTAGGCAGGGGAGGCAGTAAGAGTGGAAATCCATATGAGGTATTTGTTTCCCGCAAGTTAAACAATTATTAACTTTATCTGACATCGGCTGAGGCAAGAAAGAGTCCCCAACGGGGTACTTAGCTTTTTCGAAGTCTTCGGTAGCTGAATCACAGGAGCTGGCCGACCGGCACTTGCGAACTGCTTCTGTTTCGGGCACCACGCGGCAAGAAAGACTGAGGAAAATGGCGTCGGCTGATGCTTTTATACCCCAGACGCTCTGACGCCGGGGAAAGTGCGACATCAGCTGAGGCCAGACCCAGACTTTGGAATCCGGCCGACCAAAGGGCTGCCTGAGGCAGGACAACCCATATGTGATGACTGCAGATGCATCCTTGAAGGACATCAAAATTTAGATCCCATGGCATGGCTGGAGTTTTGACGGGTGGTCTCAAATGAATAGTACCATTGAGAAAGGCTTTAGAGAGTCGATGTGACATGACATTAGGACCTTGGACACCAAGATGAAAGTTCGAGATTGCTTCTAATTGAACTCTAATGGTAGCTGCAGTGACCCCTTCACTGAAAAGTTTAGTCAAACTCCAGGATGGATGAAACTGAAGCTGGGTACGGACATCAATATTATTCTGAGATACCGTACAAAAAATCTCATTTGCTAAGATATAATTTTCTGATAGATAATTTATGAGAAGATGTTAAAATATGTTGAGCCTCGGCTGAGAGGTTGTGAATCCTGGCTATGTTTGGAAATGGAGCAGCCAAGCTGCCAGTTTGAGGGAGTGAAGAGATAATTTATGAGAAGATGTTAAAATATGTTGAGCCTCGGCTGAGAGGTTGTGAATCCTGGCTATGTTTGGAAATGGAGCAGCCAAGCTGCCAGTTTGAGGGAGTGAAGAGAAGGATGAAGAGTCCCTGATGAATGGACCAGAAGATCCAGAGCCAGGTTTAGGATCCAAGCCTCTTCCAATAGATGAGGCTGAAGGAAGGGAAACCAAATGTGAAGATGCCAGTAAGGGACTATTAAGATTATGGTCCTTCCCAGAGTCTTTGCTTTCTGTAATACTTTGAGTATTAGAGGGAAAGGAGGAAAGGCATGAAGGAGACCCAGGGGTTAATTGTGCACCAGTGCATCCCTTGGGTCAGCCCCCGGCAGGGGGATTAACAAGAAGTAGCTGCTGCATTTCGTGTTTGTTGGGGTTGCAAAGAAATCGCAGCAAGGCCTGCCCCATCAGCGAAAAATCCTTTCCGCTACTTTTAGGGACCACTCGTGAGGCAAAAGGATTGCCCTGCTTAGCTTGTCTATCACACTGGATTTCCCCGGGATATCCATTGCTATCAGAAAGCGCTGAGTGGAAGTTGCCCACTGCAATACCCTCAGAGTCTCTCACCACAGGGGATAAGATTTGGTTCCTCCTTGTTTATGTACCAGACCACTGACATATTGTCCATCTGAACTGCAATTTTTCCCAGAGAGAGAGAGTCTTGAAAGGACCGCAACGCTAGGAGTACAGCTCTCATCTCCAGGACATTGATATGCAGATGAGCCATGTGCTTCTTCTATGTGCCTTGGGCTTGTTTTTCCCTGATAAAATCCCCCCACCCTATTAAAGAAGCATCCATGGTCACCGTGGCTGTAGGAGTGGGCAGAACAAATGGACGGCCTAGAGTTACTTGTTGTGATGTCAGCCACCACTGAAGGTCCTTCTTGCACATATTCGTTATTATGATTTAGTGTGACATTGGAAGTTCCTAACAGGACCATTGAGAAAACAGGAGCCACTGTAGTACTCGCATGTGCATCTGACCCAGAGGAATGGCAATGATCGCTGCTGCCATCATTCCTAGCAATGTGAATACCACTGAGAATGGGGCTTTTGTCTTTGGAAGCAGGTCTAGGATTTGTTTTCATAAGAGACAAACTCTTTCTAGAGGAAGGCTTAAGGTCATTGCGAGTGTATTTAGTTCTGCTCCTATAAAAACGGTCTGTTGCGATGGCAACAAGGCAGATTTTTCTGAGTTTATGGTAACCCCCAATTGACTGCAGAGATTTAAAATTGTCCCTTGCATGTATGAGTTGATGCCTGGTGGTGGCAGAGAGGAGCCAGTCATCTAGGTATGGAAACACCTGGAATCCCAAACATCTCAGGTGAGTCGTGACTACTGCCATGCATTTGGTGAACACTCTGGGGGCAGTAGTGAGACCAAAGGGCACAGCGCGAAATTGATGACTGGCTCCAAGTCGGAAGCGTAGATGATCCCCTGGATAGCCTCTCCATTTTCATGTGGTAGTAGCATCCTGGAGATCTATCGAGCACATCCAACTGTATTTCCCCAGAAAGGGGAGTATTGACTGTAGCGTGACCATCCAGAACTTTGTCTTTTTTTACAGACTTGTTTAGTCTGCTGAGGTCTAGAATAGGTCTCCAGTCCACAGTTTTCTTTGGAACCAAAAAGAACCTTGAATAAGTTCTGGATTCTCCCTGGTCTGCTGGCACTGGTTGGATGACTCCTTTCCAGCAACCTTTGAACCTCTGTGTCTGCTTGTTCCCTGTGACTGGGTGGAGGTCTGGGATTTTTTTTTCACAAGAGGGGGTGGTGTGGCAAAGGGAATCGAGTATCCTCTGGATATGATACTTTGTACCCAGCTGTCTTTTATTTTTAGCCAGGCGTCTGGGTACAAAGAAAGGCGTCCCATGACTGCTTCCAAAGATGGAGTGTCGGGCCTCTTCTCAGGAGAGCCGACAGGGCTTCTGAAAGAACTGATCTGTCGTCCTGATTTTGCAGACCCCCTCTGCAATGTGGACGGCGTCTTCCATTATTTCCCCCTCCTCTGCCTATAGAGGGGGGGGGTCGTCACAAGTGTCCTGGAAAGATCCATGAGATTTACGGAACCACATCTTTCCACACCCCCCCTTTAGGGTAAGGTCTAATCGGGGTAGAAAAATGTACTCCAATAGCAGATAGAGTCCTTCCGTCTTTCTCACTCCTTGTAAGTGTTTCCTTTACTTTCGGTCCAAAAAGGGATGAGACGTCAAAAGGGGTGTTAATAAAGGAAGAATTAAAGGGTTCCGCAAAGGAACATAGGTACATCCAGGAATATCTCCTAAGGGCAATTCCTGTACACGCTGCTCTGCTCGTTCCATCAGCTGCATATTATACCAGACGCATGGAAGAGTTCATAACATAATTAAGAGTAGAGAGTTGGGAAGTTATCTTGTCAGAATCCCCCACAGCTACTGAACCCTGCAGGGCATCTCCTAGTTCCTTCAGGAGATCCCTTTGTAACCTAGTGAAATGTGTGAGATAGTTCAGCAATCTAAGGACAAAAGCCGCTAAACTTAACAAACACTTCCCATACTTGTCCATGATCCTGGACGCTCTACTAGGAAGATGAACAAATGTAGAAGTTTCTGATAGCCCCTTCTTGGTGGCCGCTGCCACCACCATGGCATCAATGGGCACTTCTTTAGTTAGAAAGGTTTTGTCTTGAGGGCAAGTTAAAATTTATTAGGCCTCCTGGGAACAGGCTCCATGATATCCGGGGACTCCCATGCCCTCAGAGAGTAACTCAATCAACTCATTAAAGGGTGGAGACACCCAAGAGGTAAATGGGGTTGAGATCCAAAAGCCTTCAAGAGGACTGACTCATCATCAGTAGGGTTATGGGATTTCCAGCCAGCCCTCTGTTTAAGAATTTCTAAGATATTTGCGAATGAGATATCCTCTGAGGGGGATCATGGGGACCCTTCTGACTCATCTAAGTCAGTATCTGAAGTGACAGATTCCTGTGAGGAGTCCAGATGCTTCCTCTTGCAAAGTCTCTTCCTGGGAACCTCTTCAGTGGGAGCTTCTGGAGAGGTCTCGGATGAGCATGGCTTGCAAAATGGGGTTTCCTGAGGCTCAGGGTCTCTACACTTTAAAGGAGCGTGTATTGTAGAGGTAGACACCGGTGCTTTAAGGGAGGGACCTGCTGGTACTGACAGTGTGGTTGTTGGCATGGACAATACCCTCCTCATGGGCTCAAAGGCCCCTCGGTCCTGACGTGAGGAATCCCCCGGATCCAACGATACAAGGGACTCTCTCGGCACCAGAACAGAGGGCTCCGAGCCTGAGGTCGGAGCCGAGGCCCTGAGACGCAAAGTCGGAACCAACAAGTTGGTCTGACTAGCCGCCCCAGACCAGACTGGTGAGTGTCGACGCCAAGATCCCTCGGTCGGCACCGAAGAAAATAGGGCAGTCGGGGTCAACAAACCTAAGATAGGTGTCAGCATCCAGGGCTCCATGATCATCAGTTCTGAGCTCTCCAGCTCCAAAACTTTGAGCCAGATCGAAGGAGGAACAGAAGACGGTTGGGGAATTTGTGTTGGCTCCAAAGTCCCAGGGGTCGGTGCCGATAAAATTTTGGCAAGCGCCGGTATCTGCAAAAGCCTCTTCAAAACATGGTCCAGATCCAAACCAAAGAGTCTACTTGAGGCCCAAGAAGAATGTGTGGATGAAGCCACCGACTGTAAGATGGGGGATTTCAAAGTAGAAGATACCGGCTCCTAACCAAAACACCAGTAGGCTCCATTGGCTGTGAAGCAGATGTTGAAGCTTTACTTGATCCAGTTTTTGGAGTCAATGGGCTTTTCCTTAGCTCCAAAGAACTAGAAGACGTCTTAAGTGCGTTTGTCATGCTTATCCAGTGCCTCTTGGAAAGAGGATTTTAAAAGACCTCTATCCAAAAGTTTACTCTTTCTCTCATGCAACACTCTAGCACTAAAAGAGTGGCATATTGAACAACTTTCTTGTAGGTGCACCTCACCTAAACAATAGACGCAGTCAGTATTGTCCATCAGTGATGGACATCTTTTGCTTACATCTTGGGCATTTTTTAAATCCAGACTTGGATTTCTCTTTCTTTTGATGAGGCATGCTATCAGAACAAACAGAGAAAAACCTCTCTCTCTATTATCTAAATATATGGATCTACTTCAGTAGATCGAATATATTACAAGTTCTAACCAAATATGGCCGAAACCATATGTTCAAACTTGTAATAGTTTGAACAGTGAAGTAAAAAAAAGAAACACACAAACAAACAAAATTAAACTGCTGTAGTAGAGGGGCTGCTACGCCCCCCTCCACCCCCATGTGGGGGGCATCACACCCCCCCTTACTTAAATATACCAACTCCGAGATCGGACTACATTGTAGAAATGGGAAATCTTCCCGTTCCGCTCTGTATGCGGATCTCAATTCAGTCCATTCGGACTTTTAAATGGTCTCGGTTATGGTCTCGGCCATATCGTCTTCGAACATTGAAAAGTTCAATCTACAGAAGGGGGACCCATATATATATATATATATATATATATATATATATATATATATATATATATATATATATATATAAAGAAAAAACACTCAGACTTTTACTGTCTCTAAGCTACGAGTAGGAAAAAAAAAAAAAAAAAAATGATGTATATATCAACACAGCACACTAACTCCTAATAATGCAAGAACTCTAAATAGTGTTAATTATCTCAAACTAATCTATCCAAATTATGTAAATTATCTAATTAGATAAATACCAGTATACTTGCCCTGTAAATAAAAAGGGCTCTAACACACACCACACAACTATGTACGAAGAAATATGAGATAGGGAGAACTAAAGGTCTAAAAACGTGTCCACTTATCTACGTTAAACTATCTAAGTAAAGTACAGTTGTGTACACTTACCATAAATGTAGGTGTTCGAGTGTATTCACTGTTGCAGTCATCACACACGGGTTGATTCCCAAAGCTGAGGAAGGGTGGAGGCAGTCAAGTTAGGGCTGACTAGCAGACCTTTTAAGATTGCTGTAGCAAATCCAGCTCGGGATTTAGAAAACATAGGAAAGTGGTAATGCTTGGTGAAGGTGTGTACAGAACTCCAGGTTGCAGCTTCCAGGATATCCCTGGTAGGGACTCACCTGAGAAATGCTGTAGAGGTGGAAGTAGCCCTAGTGGAATGTGTTCTGATCCCCTGTGGGGTAGGTGTTCCATGGTGCTTGCAGCAGAAATGGATGCAGTGTGCTATCCATTTGGAAATGGTTTGCTTTGAAATGGCCTTGCCCTCTGCCCCTGTACCAAAGCTGACTAGCAGCTGGTCAGATTTTCTGAAAGGTTTAGTCCTGTCAAGGTAGAACCTGAGCTGCCTGTTGCACGTCCAAGGAGTGCTGGATCCTTTCCCCTTTATTCTGAGGATTAGGGAAGAAGGTTGGCAAATGGATGGATTGGTTTAGAGCCACACTGGATACCACCTTAGGCATAAAGGATGGGTTAGTCCTGAGGGAAACCCTGTCAGCATGGAAAATAATTAGAAGTTATGTACTCACCATAACGTTCCATCTGAGTAGGTGTATTCATTTGTCTGCAACCTGTGGGTTATGGATCCGATATCGGATCCGAACCGGCATGGTTTTCCAGCTATGGATCCAAGCTCTCAGCTCCTCCCCTCACCCATAATGCCCTGCTCTACCCTCATGACCTCAGATCGAGTTTGCCAAAGCAACAACACCCTGAAAAGGGTAACATAGAATATGCAGGAAACTGAAAGGCCAGGGGGATAGGAGCGCGGGATGGTTGCAGACAAATGAATACACCTACTCAGATGGAACGTTATGGTGAGTACATAACTTCTAAATCTGAAGTAGGATATTCATTTGTCTGCAACCTGTGGGACAGAGTCCCCAGCTACCTGAATCTTGGGCGGCCATCATGGAAGGATATTCCGAGCACCATGAGCCAAAGGATGCTCTACCCCTAGATGCAAGATCCAACTTATAGTGGGAAATAAAAGTATGAGATGAAGCCCACGTGGCTGCTGCACAAATATCATCTAGAGGAATCCTAGCCTTGAAGGCTGCCGAGGTAGATACTGACCGGGTTGAATGGGCATGAACACCCTCCGTGGGCCTTCCTGAAGCTTGATAAGCCAATAAGATGCACTGTGAAATCCAGCGGGACAGAGAAACTTTAGAGATTGACTTGCCCAAATTGAATTTTGCAAAGGAAATAAACAACTGGTCGGATTGCCTATGACCAGCCGTCCTGTTCAGATAAAATCTAAGTTGCCTGTGAACATCTATTGAATGTAGCTTATATTCACCTTTGTTTTCATATTTAGGGAAGAAAACAGGGAGGTTAATGGACTGATTGATGTTTGCTTCAGAAGCGACTTTAGGAAGAAAGGACGGGTTGGTCCTGAGGTAGACACGGTCCGGATGAAATACCAAGTAAGGAGGTTTAGCTGATAACGCTTGAAGCTCAGAAACTCTCTTGGCCGATGTAATGGCTACCAAAAAGGCTGTCTTGTAGGACAAGAATTTGAGATCCACCGTAGCCGCTGGCTCGAAAGGAGGCGGTCAAGGCCTGTAGGACCAGAGAGAGGCCCCAAGGAGGAACTGTTTGCTTTATAGAGGGCCAGTGAAGAAAAGTACCTTTAAGAAAAATTTTACACAATTTGGCTGACATAAGAGGATTAGAGTCATGGCCAATGTGATAGTGAGAAATTGCCGCCAGTTGTACTTTGACTGTGGAACTGCTGGCACCATCGTTAAAGAGAGTGGTTAGAAAGTCAAGCACTAAAGGAAGAGGAACCGTGAAGGGATTCAGGCCTTGCCGCCCCACAAAGAAAAACGCTTCCACTTGCTTCGTAAACCTTTCTAGTGGATGGTTTATGAGCCACCACCAAAATTGCCTTAACCGGTGATGAAATACCGAGTCCTAATCAAGAGTGGAACTGGAGCAGCCAAGCGGTCAGCTTCAGGTTGTCCAGATTCGGAGGAGGAATGCAGGATGGATGGGATATCAGATCCGGGATGGGATCTAGAATCCAAGGAGGATTCACCGAGTGAGACCTTAGGAAGGGGAACCAGATCTGTCGAGGCCAGAACGGAGCAATGAGAATCATTCTGCAACCCACCCGAGAGGCTTTCTGAAGAACTTGGAGCATCAGAGGCAAGGGTGGATAAGCATACAGAAGACCGGGTGGCCAAGCATGCACCAGAGCGTCTCTTGGGGTACCTCCGGAGGAGGTATCAGAGCGAAAAACTGTCGCACTTGGTGTTTGAGGGAGAGGCAAAAGATCGCATGAAGGGTTCCCCACCGTGCGAATATGCTCCGCTACTTGACAATTGAGAGACCACTCGTAAGGGGTCAGAATGGTGCGACTGAGCTTGTCCGCTAGGATGTTGGACCGACCGGAATGTGCGTTGCTATTAGAAAGCGGTTGGTGGAGATTGCCCATTCCCAAACTCTCATGGCTTCTCGACAAAGAGGGTAAGACCTTGTTCCCCTTGCTTGTTGATGTACCAGACAACAGACATGTTGTCCGATTGAATCGCAATTGTTCCCAAGGGAAGAAAGTCCTGAAGTGCTAGCAACGCTAAGAGCACTGCTCTCATCTCTAGAACATTGATATGCAGTAAGGTCTCTGAATCGTCCCACGTGCCTTGGACGGTCCGGCCAAAGTGCCCCCACCCGAGGCGGGAGGCGTCCGTGGTCACCTGGCGAGAGGGGAGAAGCACAAAATGGGCGGCCTTTGTGGAGATCCGGGAGTGGAGCCACCACAAGAGGGACCGCTTGCAAGCCTTGCTGATCGCTATGGGATGATGCATGGGAGAGCAAGGTATGACCACTGTACTAAGAGCGTCCACTGTAGAATGCATATTGAGCCTGGCAAGAGGAAGAAGTGCTATAGCCGATGCCATGGACCCTAGAGCCCTCAGGACCAACTCCGGAACAGAACTTGAATGGAGAATGGCCCGCACCTGGAGCTGCAGATTTTGAACTCTGTCCGCAGTGAGGAAGGCTCGTAAACTCCTTGTGTCTAGCCTGGCCCCTATAAAATCTAAGAGCTGTGTGGGCCAGGTTGGATTTCTTTGTATTTATTGTGATGCCCAGAAAAGGAGCAAGATGGAGAAAGGAGTCTCGCCAATAGAAGTAGATGCCTTGTTGGGGCGGTAAGGAGCCAGTCGTCCAGGTAGGGAAAGACCTGCACCCCCTGAAGCCTCAGGTGGGCCGCTACCACTGCTAATACTTTGGTGAACACCCTGGCCAGTGTGGTGAGGCCAAAGCGAAGGACCCGAACTGGTAGTGACTGGCTCCCAGCCGAAGCGGAGAAACCTCCTGGAGCCTGTCCATCAGGATGTGGTAGTACGCGTCCTTGAGGTCTATCGAGCACATCCAGTGATTTTCTCCCAGAAGGGGGAGAATAGATTGCAGAGTGACCATTCGGAATTTTTCTTTGGGGACTGCCAGATTCAAGAGAGAGAGGTCTAGGATTGGTCTTAGTTCCCCCGTCTTCTTTGGCACTAAAAAGAATCTGGAGTAGAACCCTGATCCGATCTGGTCTGGGGGGACGGGCTGGATGGCTCTTTTCTTTAGCAGATGGCCAATTTCTGCCAAAGCGGCCTCCTGTTGACCGGGTGGGACGTCTGGGAGGGACTTCAACTTTGGAAGGTAAAGGAAAGGAATGCGATATCCTCTGGATATGATTTGGAGAACCCAGCGGTCCGATGTTATGGACTCCCATGCCGCTAGGTGCCCCGAAAAACGTCCCCCGACTGCCTCCAGAGTGGAGCAGTCGGGCAACCCCTCAGGGTTGCTGCGGGCCGCTCAGAGAAAGGTTCCCTGGACCCAAGTTTCTGGGAGCCCCTCTGCCTCTAGGGCGGCGTCCTCCCTGTCCTCCTCTGCCACGGAAGGACTGGTTGTCCGGAGCAGGCTGGGACTGCTGCGACTTACGGAACCACATCTTCTTCTGACCCTTTTGGTTCCTAGAGTAGGGCCTCTGGGGTGCAGAGAAGCGGATTCCGACGGCAGACAGCGTCTTCCCGTCCTTTCGCTCTGGGTCAACGCCTCGCGAACGGTCTTGCCGAACAGAGCAGAACCATCAAAGGGGCGTCGCAAACGACGCTTTGAAGGGCTCAGAAAAATCGAGTGACGGAGCCAGGCCTGACGTCTAGTGACCAGTCCTGTCCCGCAGCTCTAGCGGCCTTCCGTTGCATGGGAGAGTAGCCGCATAGAAGTATTAGTAACTGACCTAAGAGTGGCCATACGGGTGGAGTGCAGAACCCTGTCCTCCTCCGAAATGGACTCGGGGGGGGGATGCAGCGTATTCTTTTATAAGATCTCGCTGCATCCTAATGACATGTGCCAAATAGTTCAGCGCCCTTACCGAGAAGGTCGCTGAACTAAACATCCGCTTCCCCAAGCGGTCCATCATCCGAGACTCCTTGCTCGGGGGGTGGACTGAGGGACTCTCCTGAGCCAGTTCCCTCTTGGTGGCCGCCCGTCAACATGGCATCTACCGGAGGCCCCTTACTCCAATGGGCCCGGTCGGATGGCGGACTAAGGATCCTATCTGGTCTCTTGGGAATTGGCTCCACGGTGTCCGGTTCCTTCCACGCCCTGGTGGTAATAAGGTCCACCAGGGGTCGGCAGGGGACACCCAAGAGGTAGACGGGCCCGCTTCAAATGCCTCCAAGAACACGGACTCGTCCGAGGAAGACTTGGGGCAGACCACCCCCTTATACGGAGCATTTCCATGATGTCTCCAAATGAGACATCCTCGGGGTGACCGTGGGGAGCCTTCCCTTCCTCCAAGTCCGTGTCTTCTGTGAGAGACTCGGGAGTCAATGTGCCTCCTTTTGACGTATGCTTGAGGGACATCCTCTGGGGGCTGTCAGAGGAGTCCTCACAAGCAGCAATTTGTTCCATAGGAGCAACTTGGGGCACAGAAGCGGGCTGTCCCAGGGGCCGGATGGTGGAAGCCTGGCCCAGTGCAGAGGGAGCGCGGACGGAGCCGAACAAGTGCCGGGGTCCGGAGACCCTCAACAGAGCCCTCTCCACTACATCAAAGCCGAAGGGGAGCCGACCTCGACCAAAGGATCCGACAATCGCTCCCCTCGGATCCGAAGAGTGGACCGGAGCCGGCGCTGAAGCGCGGATCCGGCGGACAGTGCGCCCGACACAGACGGCGCCGAAGGAGCACTGATCCCCCCGGATCCGAGGCTCGGATCCAGGCTCCGAGAGGTCGGATCCGACGCACTCGAGGGCAGGGTCGGATCCGGTACCAAGTACTATCGGCGCCGACCCACCCCGCCCGGCTGCTCGGCTCCAGCTGCTCAACCCGGATAGCGGGTCGGAGAAGGAGCAATAGGCTTAAAAGGGTGTTGAGCTCCCCAGAGGGGAGGCAAGAGCACTCCCATCTGCATCTGGGCCTGGATGAATCTTCTCATCATCCGGTCCAGATCAGCATCAGAAAGGCTATATGTAGATCTCGACGAGGCTACCGAGGTAGGCCTGGAGTGCCTCCTCGATAGCCTCGACGGAGATCGGGTCTCCTCCTCCTCAGGACCCGGTGAAAAGCACACAGGGGACCGGAGCCGAGAAGGAGGAGACCGAGCCGACAACGGAGCCGGGGGAGAAGCCCGCTTGGCTGGCGGGGCCGAAACAGAGGTCTCGGCCCGCCGCTTGTGGTGCTTCTCCCTCCAGTCCTTTTTTCTAGCATCCCTCTCCTCTCCGGAAACGGGAGGTTGAGTCCCAGGAGCAGGAGGGGGTGCCACAGAGGGAATAACCGGAACCACGGTTGCTCCCAAGGAAGCGGAGGCCGGAGCCGAGTCTGGCGGTAAAAGACCCGCCAAGACAAGCTTGGACCTCCGCTCCCTAAGTGCCCTGGGGTTGAACCCTGCACAAATGGAGCATCCAGATGTGAGGTGTTCAACCCCCAGGCACTTAACACACCGAGTGTGGCCATCAGCCGGGGAGAGCTTATGGCCACACTCGGAGCATTTGGAAAAAACAGATTTGGGCTGATCAGCCATCAAATCTATAAAGCTACTAAAATAAGTAACTAAAACTAATACAGACACACAGGCCCAACACACACACTCTACGCCAACAGCGAGGGGAGGGAAAAAAAATACTTAATTTAACTCTAAACAAAACTATCAAAGAGGGAAACCTAAACTTTCACACAAAAATGCACAAAAAATTTTAAATTTTCTGATTTAACAGTAAAGAAACTAGCACTTAGCTGAGAGCTATGAATACCAATCCAGTCACCAGCGCGGCAAACGAGATCTGGGGTCATGAGGGTAGAGCAGGGCATTATGGGTGAGGGGAGGAGCTGAGAGCTTGGATCCATAGCTGGAAAACCATGCCGGTTCAGATCCGATATCGGATCCATAACCCACAGGCTGCAGACAAATGAATATCCTACTTCAGATTGAAGGGTTCCACAGCCATTAGCACCTGTAACTCAGACACTCTTCTTGCTGAAGTAATGGCTAGAACCAATGCTGTTTTCCAAGAGAGAAATGTTAACTCTGCTGAAGCACCCAGTTCAAAAGGGGGAAGCGTGAGCTTTTCTAGCACAAAGTTAAGGTCCCAGTCAGGGGTGGGAGCTCTCCTAGGGGGCCTTAAATTGTTAGCCCCTCTTATGAGCTGTTCGATGAGAGGGTGAGAAAAGAGAGGTGGCTCAGTATTATAATGAGCTGAGATGGCAGAGGCATGAATCTTAATGGAGGAGAAGGCTAGGGCTCTGTGGAGCAGCTCTGCTAGGTAATCAAGGATTTGAGGTATGGAGGACACAGCTGTCTCCTTTCCTTGAGACTGATTCCAAGAACAATATCTTTTCCACTTTTCAGCATAGGATTTCCTAGTACTAGGCCTTCTGGCCTCAATGATGACATCCAGCACCTGCTTGCTGAGGGTTGCTGGCAGTGTATTTAGGGGATAAGCTAGGCTGCAAAGTTTAGGGTTTGCAACTGTGGATGCAAAATCTGTCCTTCCTGCTGAGACAGCAGGGAAGGTGTGAGATGTAGTTGCCAGGGTGGCACTGCTGTCAGACTGCGTAGGAGTGGGTATCAGTGCTGGCATGGCTAGTCTGGGGCAATAAGGATTGCCCTTGGCCTGTCCTATTTGATCTTGAGTTTACTTTCGAGAGGAGGGGCAGAGGGGGAAAGGCATAAACTGAGAAGTTTTCCCATTGCAAGGATAGGGCATCCATCTTCCAGACCGTGCTGTGAGGGTTCCTGGTGCAGAATTTGCTCAACTGGTGATTCTCGGGGGAGGCAAAGAGATCCACCTGTCAGAGCATTCTGTACAGCTAACATTTCTTTTTGATTGATATGCAGGTGCATTTACTTTGGGCTCCATTTGCCTTGAATGCATTGTCTGGCCATGTGAGCCCCCCATGCATAGTCTGATGCCTCTGTTGTTAGGGTTTGGGCGGCAGGGGGTTGAGTGAAAGAGAGTCCCTTGTTGTGGTAGCAGGCCTCTGCGCACCAAAGGAACTATGTCCTTAGGCAAGGAATGATAGGAATCATTGTGTCCAGGTCCTGAGAATGTTGACACCAGAGACTTTTTAAGTACCATTGACGTTTCCTCATATGCAGTCTTGCATATGGAATTAGTAGAATGCAAGAGGCCAAGAACCCTAGGGCTTGCAGTATTCTTCTGGCAGATAGCTGGGTTTTGGTGGCCAGTAGATTGAAGAAGTTTGTCAAATACATTTGTTTTTCTGGAGTGAGGAATGCCATCTGGGAAGCTGTATTCAAGCTTGCTCCCAGGAATACAATCTGTTGGCTGGGTACCAGATGTGATTTATTTTCATTGATGATGTACCCATCTGAAGTTAGACGTCTCTTTACTAATGTCAGGTGCTGTAGTAGCAATTCCTGACTGTCCGCCTGAATCAGGCAATCATCCAAGTATGGGTAAATTAGAATTTTCTGCCTGCAATATGCAATGGCTGGAGCTAGGCATTTTGCGAATACCCTGGGCGCAGTAGATAAGCCAAAGGGAAGTGCAGAGAACTGATGGTGCATAGAGCCTGCTCTGAAACGTGGGTATTTCCTGCAAGATTCCCTAATGGGGATGTGCAGATAAGCTTAAGTCTAGGGTAGCTAGCCAGGAGTCCTTGGCTAGCATAGGAAGCAGCTGTTGGAGAGCAAGCATTTTGAATTTTGGGACAACCAGAAGGGTGTTGAGAATAGACAGATCCAAGATAGGGCGCCAAGCGTTTTCTTTTCTGGGTACCAAAAACAGTCTGGAATAAAAGCCTTGTCCCCTTTGTTCTGCTGGGACAGGTTGAATAGCCTTGATACTGAGAAGTGAAAATACTTGCTTTTGGGCCTCAGCCCACTGGTTTGGCAGGAGGTCTAGCCATCCGCTTGGGGTTGGGAGTGAGTTGAAGTGGAATCTGTATCCCTGGGAAATAATGTTTAAGACCCATCTGTCTTGGGTAATGTACTCCCAATTTTTTGCATGCAGGGCAAGTTTCCCTCCTAAAGGTGCAAGTACTTGGGCAAGGTTTGGAAGAGTTAAGGATAAGTCATTGTGAGATTTTACCATAGGATGGTGGCTTACTACTCCCTGTTTTGGAGGTGGGAGCACTCCATTGCTTAGATCTGTGCACGCCCTGAGACTGTAGTCTTGGTGGTCTGCTGCCCCTGGGTTTGGATTGAGAAGGTCTGGGAGGGACTGGAAAGGACCATTTTTTTGAAGGCCAATGCCTATTGAATCTAGGTGGCTGCACTTGTAAGAAAATTTTAGCAGTTTGCATAGATTTAGCTTTTTCCTCCATCCTTTTGAGGACTTCGGCTTTACTGCCAAATAAACGCTCTTGATTTAATGGTGCATCTAGTAATTTTGCTTTGACATGGACTGGCAAGATTTGTTCCTTAAGTCAAGCATGTCTTCTAAGAACAGACCCAGTGACAGCAGCCTGCAAGATGCTTCTAAGGCATCAAAACCACATTGCAAAGTATGTTTACCAACTTGGTTAGCAGAATGCATTAACTCTTGTAAATCTTTATGTTCTGCACAATCAGGAATCAACATCATTTTCTGTTTAATTAGTTACATAATACGCTGCTGATACTTCAACATATGAAACTGGCAATTTAAAGCCCTGATGGCAAGAGTAGCAGAGGTGTAAACTTTCTTACCCTATCTGTCTAAAGCCCTAGAATCCCTGTCCAAAGGGGTACGATTTTTGGCTGTCGTAGCCTTAATGCCTTTAGGTCCCTGGGAAATGGTCTCTGGATCTGCAGTAGGATTCTTAAAGATGAATTTGTGGGAGTCAGGTACTCTATAGTACCTGTCAGGTTTCCTGGGAGCTGGAGGCAAAGTATCAGGGGTAAGGCTGGATTCCAAGAAGACATCTACAATTTCTAGAACAGGAGGAATAGCTAGGGGCCTGTGCTGAGGCAAATCCTGGCTCTCCCAGCAAAAATGCTCTCTAAGGGTATGCAGGGTTTCACCAAAAGAAAAATCTTCTGGTGGGGAAGCAGAGGGAATGGAATCCTCTGCATCAGAATCCTCATAGGTAGATAAGGGTATGTCCTGGTAATCAGAAGGGTCAGATTTATCAGACTCCTGATCAGAAGAATCAGATGGAAATTCAGTTGTCTTTTTGAGAGGGAAGGCTGACTTCCCCTAATTAAAGTAATAAGGTCTTCTGCCATACTAAGCATTTGTTTCTGTGGCACGTGGGCCTGAGAATACACTTTGTCATCAGTTTCCTAGGCATAGTGCGAACTCTAGGCCTGAGAAATTCGGTATCTTTGGTTTGAGACAAAGTCGTCTGTTTAATATGAAAATCAGAAGGCCTGAATACACCCTCAGAAGCCGGTGGCTGCACAGTGGCTCCAGACCCATCTAAAGTAGAGTATATCCGCAGGTTCCATAGTGGAAGAAGCATCTTGCGGCATACCGGACTCCAAATGGGTCTCAGTAGAGGCCAGTGAATCTGTAGAAGTGAGTATCAGGGGCTGCGAAAGCACCTCACTGAGTACCGGCGGACTGGCGACTAGCTTAACAGTAGTGTCATCGGCAGTTTTGGACCTATGCGGTCTGTCTGTCTTTATCCTTATGTTTTTTTCAGAAGATTGGTAGTCAAATGGCTTAACGAAGCCATTTCAAAATATGGAGATAGAGAGCGAAAGACTTTAGCGAAAAAAAATAGTCTGATGACGAATAGTTCGGGCGTTGAACAAGGCTCAAAACTGAGAGCGAGGGACGTCATGATCTGGGCCTAAACAGGTGATTGCAGTAAGAATGAAAATCTCTGAGAGGTATTTGCTTTCCACAGGCAGGACCATTATTCATTTTTTTCTGACGTCTGTTAGAGCAAGAAAAAAGGATCCCCAATGGGGTACTTATATTTTAGAAAACTTCAGGTCTGAAACTCACAAAACAGAAATTTCAGGAGACAGCCGACCGGCACTTGCAAACTGATTCTGCTTCAGCCACCGCATGGCAAGAAAGACTGATGTAATGGCGTCGGCTGCATGTTTTATACCAGACGACCTGCCGTAATGGAAGAAGTGACAGCATCCGATGCAGATATCCCAAGACTCGGGTATTCAAGCCAACTGAGGGCTACCTGCAGGCAGATAACCCAAATGTGATGACTGCAACAGTGAAACACGAAGAACATCTGTGTGTGAGTAATCAGCCATGCAGTTAACTTGAGTGTGGCAAGGCTTGGATGCAGAAGCTTCCCTCCCTGTTCTGTTATCAGGTCTGCATTGAAGGGCAGGGTAAAGTGAGGGTGAATGCTCATGCTGAGGAGCATGGGGTACCAGTGCTGCATTGGCCATTCTGGGGCAATCAGGATAGCCCTCGATCCTTCTTCTCTGATCTTGGGTAGAACCCTAGGTATCAGGGGAAGTGGGGGAAAGGCATACACAAACAGGCTGCCCCAGTGGAAGGAGAGGGCGTCCACCCTCTAGGCTTCTGGGTGAAACTGTCTTGAGCAGAATTTGGCCAGTTTGTGGTTCTGGTCTCTTGTGAAGAGGTCTAAGTCTGGTTCTCCCCAGATGCAAGTGCAACTGCCACTCGTGGGGTTCCATGATCTGTCTGCTTAAGTGATTTGCCAGGGTGTTTTCCTTCCCTGGGAGGTACTGAGCTGAGAGATGCAGTCCCAGCTTGAGATTTGCATGGCAAGGAGACATAGGGGATAGGAATGTGTGCTCCCCTGTTTGTTGATGTACCAACATGACAGTGGTGCTGTATGTCCTGATTAGGAGTATCCCTGGTGACAGATGTTCTTGAAAGGTTAGGATGGCTCTGTGCACTTACCAGCATTTCTTTCAGATTCATGTGCAGACCTAGAACTTCCTGTTCCCAAAAGGCCTTGTTTTGCAAAGTTCCAGTGTGGGCTCCAAAACGCAACGTGAGGCATCCGTGGTCAAAGTTTGCTTGTGTGGCTGAAGGACAAAAGGAAGGCCTTTGTTTAGGGAGCAAGCCCGGGCCCACCAGAGGAGATCTCTCTCTAAGCAAGGAATTAGTGGTAGTATGTGCTCCAGAGACTAGGAGTGTTGGCACCAGAGGTTCCTTAAGTACCACTGCAGTTTCCGCATATACAATCTGGCAAGGGGTACCAGCATGCAGGAGGCCATGTATCCCAGGGGATGTAATACTTGCCTGGCTGTGAGGTGGGTCTTGTGTGCCAGCTGTTGGAAGTAGGACTGCAGAAAGGTCTGCTTCTGGGGGTGAGGCCATTTGTGTGGATGTGTCTAGCAGAGTGCCCAGGAAGGTAATCCTTCGTGTGGGTAGCAGCTGGGATTTCTCCATGTTGATGGTGAATCCCAGTGAGGTCAGTAGGGTCTGCACAAAGGAGAGGTCCTGCAGGAGTTTTTCCCTGGTTTCTACCTGAATGAGGCAATCGTTTAGATAGGGGTAGATGTGTATGCCCCTCTGTCTGCATTAAGCAATGACTGCAGCCAAGGATTTTGTAAAGACTCTGGGAGCAGTAAATAAGCCAAAGGGCAGTGCAGAGAATTGAAAATGTTGGGACCCTGCTCTGAACCTTAGGTAACTCCTGCAGGACTCTCCGATAGGAATATGCAGGTATGCATCCTTCAGATCTAGGGTCACTAGCCAGGCTTGTGGTAGGAGCACAGGTAGTAGTTTTTGTAGTGTTAACATTTTGAATTTTGGAATCAGAAGGGACAGATTCAGGGTAGAGAGGTTTAGGATAGGGTGCCATGTGCCCTCTTTTCTGGGAACCAGGAACAGTCTTGAGTAAAATCCCTCTCCGTTCTGTTCCTTGGGCATGGGTTCTACAGCACCTTGGGTGTAAAGCTTTTGGATCTGGTGAATAGCTTCTGCTGTCTGGTTTGCTGGGACGTCTGGGCATCCTCCTCCTTGGTTTTTCTTTGAAATAGAATCTGTACCCTCTGATAGCAATTTTCAAGACACATAGATCTGAGGTGATGGCCTGCCAGTTTCTAGGCCAAGGGAAAGTCTTCCTCCTAGACTGTCTGGAGACCAGAGGGGGGGCAGAGGGGAGGGAGTCATTGAGAGTCTCTGTTGAAGAAAGTGGGCTTAGAACTCCCCTGCATTGGAGGGGCAGTGGACCACTGCCTAGTTCTTTGCTGGCTGTGGGCCTACGCCCTAGGGGTTCTGTCTCTCCGTCCCTTTCTATGTATTGGCTTAGCCTGAGAGGGGAAAGGACCAATGCTTGGTAGGGAAGTTTCTGCTGAACCTTGGAGGCTGTACCTGTAAAAAAATCCTTGACAGTCTGCATGGATTTGGCTTTGTCCTCCATTTTCTTAATGACTTTCTCAGCCTTGGGGCCAAACAACTGCTCTTTATCCAAAGAGGCATCTAAAAGCTTTTATTTAACCTGGTCGGGCAAAGGTTGCTCCCTTAACCAGGAGTGCCATGCCTTCTGATAACTGACCCTGTAGCTGCAGCCCAGGTAGAGGCTTCTAAGGCATCATAACGGCAATGTAAAGAGTGCTTTGCTACCTGAGAACTTGACTGTATGAAGTCTGTTAGTTCTCTGGTATTGTTACTGTCAGGCAATGCAGAAATTTTCTGTTTAATGAGGTCGACCACATTCTGCTGGAATTTAATCATATGAAATTGACAGTTTAATGCCCTCACATCCTGTCTAGAGCACTGCTTTACTTGTCAGTAGGGATGGGGTTTCTAGAAGAACTAGCTCTAGCCCCCTTAGGGCCCTGAGTAATTACTTCAGGGTCTGCAGTAGGATTTTTAAGTATTTGTTCGAGTCTTGCACCCTGCAGTATTGACCCAGCTTTCTGGAAGCTGGAAGAAGAGAAACTGCAGAGAGGGCAGATTCCAGAAAAACATTCTTTACTAGATCAGGATAGAGGGAATAGCCAGAGGCTTATACTGAGGCAGATCTAGAAATTCCCAGAGTCTCTTTTTAGATTGGGGTAGTCCTGAGCCTCCCAATGAAAATGCTCTGAGTGTGTTTAGAGTTTCTGCAAAGGAAAGGTCCTCAGAGGGAGAGGCAGTTGGAATGGGATCATCAGCATCAGAGTCCTCAAATGCTGCTAAGGGCTGGTCTTCCATGTCAGACTCCTCCAGATCTGAATCCACTGATTCTGGGTCCGTGAGGATCTCTGGGAGAATGTCTCTTTTCTGACTGGTGTGGGAGGGGGGAGGTTGACTACCCCTGATCAGAGTCATCAGGACCTCTGCTATTCTGAGAAGTTGCTGTGATTGAGGGGCTGGCTGGCTAGTCGAATGTCGGTGGGCGTGGCCCTGCGAAGGGATCTTTTTAGGGGTAGATTTTGGCTTGGGTCTAGATGGATCAGTAGCCTTATACAGAGTTAATTTGACTAGCGGCATTGTCGTTGGTCTAATCCTGACTTTGGATGTTGGAGGGGGCTCTGTGGACGCTGGTGCCGACGGAGCCTGCAGAGCAGCTCTAGACCCAACTGCGTCAGGAAAAAAATGACATCTCGGCAGGAGGAGGTTGATTCGGCGGTGTACCAGACTCCAAATGGGTCTCAGCAGAGGCCTGTAGCGGATTGTCAGCTGTCGTCAGGGGCTGCAAAGGCGCCTCACTGAGTTCAGCTCTAGCCTTGCTTTGAGTAAAGGTGGACTGTAGTCCAGGGTTGTCAGAGGGCCTAACATTTGGAGGCCTATCCTTGTTTTTGTCCTTTTTGTTCAGAGGAAAATCAGTACTTGCCAGAGAGATCAACGCCATTTTGCGTTGCTGGAAAGACCGACTAAAATGCCTAGTAAAAATATCAGTTCTCTCTATAGTACGAGTGTTAAAGAGGGCACAGAACAAACACCCTGGAACATCGTGGCCTGGGGCTAAACAAGTGATGCAGAGAGAATGGAAGTTTCGGTGTGAGATCTGATTTCCACAACTGAGACAGTTATTAACTTTCTCTGACATAGGTTTAAGGCAAGAAAAGATTTCCCAACGGGGTACTTAGCTTTAGACGGTTGTCCTCACTTTGGTAACAGCTGACCGACGCACTCGCAAAACTGCTTCTGCTTTGGGCTCCACAGCAAGAAACAATGATGTAATAGCATCAGCTGTCTCCCTTTATAGCCCTGACGACCTGACGTCAGCCACTCTCTCAGAACAGCCAATGCAGGAGGGAAACTGTACAGTTGTGTACACTTACCATAAATATAGATGTTCGAGTGTATTCACTGTTGCAGTCATCTCATTTGGGTTATTTGCTTGCAGTAGCTTTCAGTCAGCCAGATTAACAAAGTCTTGGGTCCTGCGTTGGTTGCGGACTCTTCCGTGATTTCAGGTCATCAGGGGTATAAAACATGCAGCCAACGCCATTACATCAGTTTTTCTTGCACCAGATGCCAGGTGCCCCCTTAATGGGAAACAATAAAACATATCTACATATATATATATATATATATATATATATATCTATATATATGGACTCACTCTGAACAATTGAATGTTCAGAACATCGATGTTCAGATCATCGAGACCAGAACATCAAAAATTCAAAGTGAACCGGGGGGGGGGGGGGGGAATCACAAACACTGTTATGCAGGGGGGCTGCACCCCCCACACCCCACTGTTAGTTCTCTGGTACTACTTTAATATTCCAACTCCGAGATTGTGCTACAGTGGGGTAAAAGAAATCTCCCGTTTACCGCTATACGCGGTAGCGCTAAATGGGAGATTTCCCATACCCTAACTGCAATGCCAACACCCAGATGGCACACACACAACATGCAGGGCACCTTGCTGCCCTGCATACACACCCAACATTCCATAATCTCACTTACCTGGCACTTCCACTTTAAACCTTCGATGTTCTGGTCTCGATGATACACACACACACACACACACACACACACACACACACACACGAAAATACCTCCAATAAAAAAGCAAATACACCAAAAAGCTTTTAAGCATAGTAAAAGAGAATAGAGGTATAGCCAAAGAAAAAAGCAGGGGGCTGGAGGGAGGGTAACCAGGACTGCAGCAGTGAATACACTCGAACATCTACATTTCAGGTAAATGTACACAACTGTACTATGTTCTTTGTGTTTCACTGCTGCAGTCATCCCATTTGGGTAGATTCCTAAAGCTAAGGATGGGCGGAGGAATTTAGATAGCATTAGGGCCATCTAACAGACCCTGCAAGACTGCAGTGGCAAAGCCAGCTCTGGATTTAGGGAAAACTAGGCAAATGGCAATGCTTGGTGAAAGTATGTACAGAACTCCAGGTAGCAGCTTCTAGGATGTTCCTGGTAGGGATACCTCTGAGAAAGGCTGCAGAGGTAGATGCAACCCTGGTTGAATGGGGTCTGATCCCCTGTGGGATAGGTTTTCATTGGTGCTTATAGCAGAAATGAATGCAATGGCTTATCCATTTAGAAATGGTTTGCTTTGAAATAGCATTCCCCTCTGCCCCTGCAGCAAATGCCACCAGCAGTTGTTCAGATTTCCCTTGCGGTTTAGTCCTGTCCAAGTAAAATCTAAGTTATCTGTGCACATCTAAGGAGTACAGTATCTGTTCCCCTTTGTTCTGTGGATTAGAAAAGAAGGTAGACAAATGAATGGACTGATTAAGAGCCACACTGGATATCACCTTGGGCATGAAGGAGGGATTGGTTCTGAGGGAGACCCTGCCCACATGAAAGATGATGAAAGGCTCCACTGCCATAAAGGCCTGTAATTCAGATACCCTTCTTGCTGAAGTGATTGCTAAAAGGAAGACTGTTTTCGAAGAAAGGAATTTTAAATCTGCACTAGCAGCTGGCTTGAAAGAAGGAAGAGTGAGCTTCTCCAATACAAAGTTAAGGTCCCAGGCTGGAGCTGGGGCTCTCCTGGGTGGTCTTATATTTTTGGCCCCTCTGAGGAACTGCTTGAGCAGTGGATGAGAGAAGAGGGGAGGACCTATGTTATAATGAGCTGAAATGGCGGAGGCGTGAATTCTGATGGAGGAAACAAAGGCCATTGTAAAGCATCTCAGTTAAGTATTGTAAAATCTGAGGTAAGTTGGGAGCTGCTGTGCTCATCTGCTGAGACTGGTTCCAGGCACAGAATCTTTTCCATTTTTCACCATAAGATTTTCTAGTACTAGGCCTCCTTGCCTCTAAAATGACATCCATCACTGGTTTACTGAGGGATGGTAAAGGAGAGATTAGGTAAATAGCTAGGCTGCTAGGTTCAGGGTTTGAAGCTGAGGGCGCAGAATCTGGTTCTCCTGCTAAGACAACAGGGTAGGGGTCTGACGCAGGTACCATGGGGTCAAAAGTGATACACTGCACAAGAGGGGGTACCAGTGTTGGTGTGGCCAGTCCTCTGCAGTCAATATCGTCCTTGGTTTGTCCTGTTTGATCTTTAGTAGTACTTTGGAGAGGCAGAGGAGGAAAGGCATAAACGGATAGGTTTTTCCAGTCGAAGGACAGGGCATCCACTTTCCAAGCTGGTTTGTGGGGAGTCCTTGTGCAGAATTTGTCCAATTGGTACTTCTGGGGGGAGGCAAACAGGGCTATATCTGGGCTCCCCCATTTGTTTGTCAACATGTTGAAAATCTTAAGTTCCAGTTTCCACTCGTGTGGGTCCATGAGATTTCTGCTTAATCCGTCTGCCAATGTATTTAGCTTTCTTGGCAGGAATTGAGCTTGTAGATGTACTTGGTAGCTCAAGGCTGTGTTCCACAATGCCATGGCTAGTCTGCAGAGAGGGTAAGAATGGGTACCCCCCTGTTTGTTTATGTACCACATAACAGTGGTGTCCATCTTTACCATTAACTGTCCAGGAATAATGTGGTATTTGAATTCTGTCAGAGTATTCTGTACAGCTAACATTTCTTTTTGCTTGATATGCAGATGCATTTGACTTGGGTTCCATTTGCCCTGAATGTACTTCCCTGCCAGATGAGCCCCCCCCCCCCACATGCATAGTCTGATGCATCTGTGGTTAGGGTTTGGGCGGCAGGGGGAAGAGTGAATGGTAGTCCCTTGTTTTGGTGGCAAGCCTCTGCCCACCACAGAAACTCATTCATAGGCAAGGTATGATAGGAATCATTGCTTCTAGATCCTGAGAATGTTGACAACATAGGCTTTTTAGATACCATTGTAGTTTACTCATATGCAGTCTTGCATATGGAATTAGAAGAATGCAAGAGGCCATGAACCCCAAAGCTTGCAATATCTGTCTTGCAGATAGCAGGGTTTTCGTGGCCACTAGTTTGAAGTAGGTTGTCAAATAAACTTGTTTTTCTGGTGTGAGGAAAGCCATCTGGGAAGTTGCATTCAAGCTTGGTCCCAGGAATATAATTTGTTGGCAGGGTACCAGGTGTGATTTCTTTTCATTTATGGTGTACCCCAGACAAGGTAGCACTCTTTGCACAAAGGCTAGATGATTCAAAAGCATGTCCTGGCTTTCTGCCTGAATTAGACAATCGTCCAGGTATGGGTATATTTTAATATTTCTTTGCCTGCAAAATGCAATGACTGGAGCTCGGCACTTTGCGAATACCCCAGGCGCAGTAGACAAGCCAAAGGGCAGTACAGAGAAAGCACAGTTGTGTACACTTACCATAAATGTAGATGTTCGAGTGTATTCACTGTTGCAGTCATTACATTTGGGTTATTTGCTTGACACCATAGGCTTTTTAGATACCATTATACTTTCCTCATATGGAACTGGGCATTAACATAAATTTCAAAAAATCTGCCTTGTTACCATCACAGCATGTTACATTTATAGGAGCAGACTTACGCAGTAGACATGGTAGCAAAATTGCCTCATTACAGGGTACAGACACTACGGCGTCAAGTGTCCATCTTGCTCTCAAAAAAGACAGTACAGACAAGGTTGGATGTTCTTCGTGTTTCACTGTTGCAGCCATTACATTTGGGTTATCTGCTTGCAGTAGCCCTCAGTTGGCCTGATTAAAGTCTTTGGTCCTGCGTCGGTTGCTGTCCCTTCTTCCATGACGTCAGGGGTATAAAACATGCAACTGACGCCATTACATCAGTTTTTCTTGCCCCAGATATCAGATGCCCCCCTAATGGGAAGCAATTAAATATAAAAGTACAATGATATACCTCCAACAAAAAAGCAAATACACCAAAAAGGCTTTGAAGCATAGTAAAGGAAAGTAGAGGTATAGCCAAAAGAAGTTAGGGGGCTGCAGGGAGGGTAACCAGGACTGCAACAGTGAATACACTCGAACATCTACATTTATGGTAAGTGTATACAACTGTACTATGTCCTTCAAGTTTCACTGTTGCAGTCATTACATTTGGGTAGACTCCCAAAGCTATGGTTGGGAGGAGGAATTTAGATAGCATTAGGACCAGCTATAAGGCCCTGCAAGACTGCAGTGGCAAAGCCAGCTCTGGATTTAGAGAAAATTGGCAAATGATAATGTTTGGTGAAAGTATGTACAGAACTCCAGGTAGCAGCTTCTAGGATGTCCCTGGTAGGGACGCCTCTGAGAAAGGCTGTAGAGGTAGATGCAGCCTTGGCGGAGTGAGGTCTGATCCCTTGGGGGATAGGTTTTCCATAGTGCTTATAGCAGAAATGAATGCAATGGCCTATCCATTTAGAAATGGTTTGCTTAGAAATAGCCTTCCCCTCTGCCCCTGCAGCAAATGCCACCAGCAGTTGATCAGATTTCCTTTGAGGTTTAGTCCTGTCCAAGTAGAATCTTAGTTGTCTGGGAACATCTAAGGAATGCAGTATCCATTCCGCTTTGTTCTGTGGATTGGGAAAGAAGGTTGGCAAATGAATGGACCGAATAAGAGCCACACTGGATACCACTTGGGCATGAAGGATGGATTGGTTCTGAGGGACACCCTGTCTGCATGAGGGTTGGGAGAGTGGCCTAATGGTTAAGGTGTTTGCCTTACAAACACAAGGTGCAGGGTTTGAGTCTCACAAGGGATAATTGGCTAAGCTTAAAATGGCTCACAAGAGCAGTTAGCTTAGTACAAATCTATGAATCTATCAATCTATGAAAGGCTCCACTGCCATAAGGGCCTGTAAAATTCAGATACCCTTCTAGCTGAAGTGATTGCTAAAAGGAAAGCTGTTTTCCAAGAAATAAATTTTAAGTCTGCAGTAGCAGCTGGCTCAAAAGGAGGTAGAGTGAGTTTCTCCAAAACAAAGTTAAGGTCCCAGGCTGGGGTTGGAGCTCTCCTGGGTGGTCTCACATTTTTGGCCCCTCTGAGGAACTGCTTGAGCAGTGGATGAGAGAAGAGGGGAGGTTCTGTGTTATAATGAGCAGAAATGGCTGAGGCATGGATTTTAATGGAGGAAAAAGACAGGCCCTTGTGAAGCATCTCACAGTTAAGTATTGTAAAATCTGAGGTAAACTGGGCGATGCTGTGCTCATCATTTGAGATTGGTTCCAGGCACAGAAACTTTTCCATTTTTCAGCATAAGATTGTCTAGTACTAGGCCTCCTTGCCTCTAAAATGATATCCATCACAGGTTTACTGAGGGATGGTAAAGGACAGATTATGTAATTAGCCAGGCTGCAAGGTTCAGTGTTAGAAGCTGAGGGTGCAGAATCTGGTTCTCCTGCTGAGACAACAGGAAAGGAGTCTGAGGCAGGTGCCATGGGGACAACCGTGACACACTGCGCAGGAGGAGGTACCAGTGTGCTGGAGCGGCCAGCCTGGAGCAATCAAAATCATCCTTGGTTTGTCCTGTCTGATTTTAAGTAGCACTTTGGAGAGCAGAGGCGGGGGGGGGGGGCAAAGACTGATAGTTTTTTCCAGTTGAAGGACAGAGCTTCCACTTTCCAGGCTTGTTTGTGGGGAGTCCTTGTGCAAAATTTGTCCAACTGGCAGTTCTGGGGAGAGGAAAGCAGGTCTATATCTGGGCTCCCACATTTGCTTGTCAACATGTTTAAAATCCTTGGGTCCAGTTTCTACTTGTGTGGGTCCATGAGGTTTCTGCTTAGTCCGTCTGCCAGTGTATTTAATTTTCCTGGCAGGAATTGGGCTTATAGTTGCACTTGGTAGATTAAGGCTGTGTTCCACAATGCTATGGCTAGTCTGCAGAGGGAGAAGAATGTGCACCCCCCTGCTTGTTTATGTACCACATAACAGTGGCATTGTCCGACTTTACCATTAGTTGTCCTTGAAGACTGTCAGAGCATTCTGTACAGCTAACATTTCTTTTTAATTGATATGTAAAAGTGCATTTGACTTGGGTTCCATTTGCCCTGAATGCACTTCTCTGCCAGGTGAGCCCCCTATGCATACTCTGATGCATCTGTTAGGGTTTGGGCGGCAGGGGGTGGTGTGAAAGGTAGTCCTTTGTTTTGGTGACAGGCCTCTGCCCATAGGCAAGGTAAGATAGGAATCATTGTTTCTAGATCCTGAGAATAATGACACCATAGGCTTTTTAGATACCACTGTAGTTTCCTCATATGCAGTCTTGCATATGGAATTAGAAGAATGCAGGAGGCCATGAACCCCAAGGTTTGCAGTATTTGTCTTGCAGATAGCAGGGTTTTTGTGGCCACTTGCTTAAAGTAGGTTGTCAAATGAATTTCTTTCTCTGGCGTGAGGTAAGCCATCTGGGAAGTTGTATTCAAGCTTGCTCCCAGGTATATAATTTGTTGACAGGGTACCAGGTATGATTTCTTTTTGTTTATGGTGTACCCTAGACAAGTTAGAACCCTTTGTACAAAGGCCAGATGATTCAAAAGTATGTCCTGGCTTTCTGCCTGAATTAGACAATCGTCCAGGTATGGGTATATTTGAATATTTCTTTGCCTGCAAAATGCAATAACTGGAGCTAGGCACTTTGTGAATACCCTGGGCATAGTAGATGAGCCAAAGGCCAATGCAGAGAACTGATAGTGCGTGTAGCCTGCTTTGAAGCATAGGTATATTCTGCAAAATTCCCTGATTGGGATTGTGCAGGTATGCTTCTTTTAAATCCAGTGCTGCCAACCAGGCATCTTTGCCTAACATAGGAAGTAATTGGTGAAGAGACAGCATCTTGAATTTTGGAATCTCCAAAAAGGTGTTTAGAGTAGACAGGTCCAGGAAAGGACGCCATTAATTGTCTTTTCTGTGTACCAGGAAAAGTCTCGAATAGAAACCTTGCCCCTTTTCCTCTTCTGGTACCAGCTGAATAGCCCCCATGCTTGAGAGAGAAAGTACTTGTTTTTTGGGCCTCTGCCCACTGATTTGGGAGTAGTCCCGGCCACCCACTTGGTGTTGGCAATGTGTGGAAGTGAAATCTGTAACCCTGGGACACTATATTTAAAACCCATTTGTTCCGGGTAATGAGTTCCTAATTCTTTACATGAAGAGCAATCTTTCCCCCCAAAGGGGCAGTCAGTTGAGAAGTGCTTGGAAATTTTAAAAGGAAGTCAATGAGACAGTTTACCATTGGGGGGAGTCTTATTACTCCCAGATTTGGAAGTGGAGGCCCCCCCACTGCTTAGTCCTGTATGTCCCCCTGGGACTGAAACCTGGGTTTTTTGCTGTGTCTGGGTTTGGCTTCAGGTCCAGGATAGGACGCCATGAATTGTCTTTTCCGGGTACCAGGAAAAGTCTTGAGTAGAAACTATGTCCCTTTTCCTCTTCTGGTACAGTTTGAACAGCCTTTATGCTTAAAAGAGAGAGTACTTGCTTTTGAGCGTCAGCCCACTGATTTGGGGGTAGATCTGGCCAACTGTTTTAATAACGTGTGGAAGTGAAGTCTGCATCCTTGGGACACTATATTTAAAACCCATTCATCCTGGGTAATGAGCTCCCAGTTTTTTGCATGTAGGACAATCTTTCCCCCCAAAGGGGCAGTCAGTTGAGAAGTGCTTGGAAGTTTTTAAAGGAAGTCACTGAGACAGTTTACCATAGGGGGGAGTTTTACTACTCCCAGATTTGGAAGAGGGGACCCCACTGCTTAGTCTTGTGCATACCCTGGGATTGAAGCCTGGGTGTTCTGCTGAATCTGGGTTTGGGCTGTGAAGGCCTGGAAGAGGCAGGAAAGGACCAATTTTTGGAAGGCCAATGCCTACTAAATCTTGGAGGTTGAACTTGTAAGAAATCTTTAACAGTTTGCACTTCTTCTGCCTTATTGCCAAACAGGCGGTCCTGATTTAAGGGAGCATCCAGTAATTTAGCTTTAACATGATCTGGCAAGGATTGCTCCTTAAGCCAAGCATGCCTTCTAAGTACAGACCCAGTGACAGCAGCCCTGCAAGATGCCTCTAATGAATCAAAACCACATTGCAAAGTATGTTTTCCAACTTGCTCAGCAGAATGCATTAAATCCTGTAAATCCTTACTTTCAGCACACTCAGGAATCAACATAATTTTCTGTTTAAGCAATCCAGTAATAAGCTGCTGATACTTTAACATAAGAAACTAGCAGTTTAAGGCCCTAATGGCCATAGTTGCAGAAGTGTATATCTTCTTACCCCATCTACTCAGCGTCCTGGAGTCTCTATCAGAGGGGGTAGGATTTTTAGCAGTAGTAGCTTTAATGCCCTTGGGACCCTGTGAAATGGTCTCAGAATCTGCAGTAGGATTTTTGAAAAGGAACTTGTGAGAGTCAGGAACCCTGGAATATCTATCAGGTTTGCTGGGAACAGGAGGTAGAGAGTCAGGGGCCAAGCTAGATTCCGAAAAGGCATCAACAATGTCTAGTACAGGAGGGATAGCTAAAGGTCTGTGCTGGGGCAGGAGTAAGAAATTCCTAAGCCTCTTTTTATAATCAGAGAAATCCTGACTTTCCCAAAGAAAATGCTCCCTAAGAGTATGCAAAGTTTCACCAAAAAAAAGAGATCCTCCGGGGGTGAAGCAGAGGGAATAGAGTCCTCAGCATCAGAATTCTCATAGGTAGATAAGGGTAAATCCTGGTCATCAGAGGAAAAAAGAAGTTATGTACCTACCCATAATGTTCCAGGTTAGTTGTCTTCATCTCGCCTTCTTTCTTGCTGGTTGGGATCAGAGACAATCCTCGGCTCTGACCCGGCCATCTTCTATAGCTCGAGAGCTGTTTACTGGCTCGATGCTACCCCTTATCCCATGATGCCTAGCGCTAGCTACCTAGATCTCGTTTGAAATAGCTAAACCTAGCCATAGCTAGAGAATGAACCTCTCCAAACAAAAGGTTGAACACACCTGTCATACTCTCCAAGTCAGTAGAGGAAACAACCAGAGAACACTCAGCCAGTGAAACTTGAACTCCTCTCGGTCCAATAGGACAGGGGGATGGAGGGTGTGATGCAAGAAAGAAGGCAAGATGAAGACAACTAACATGGAACGTTATGGTAGGTACATAACTTCTTTATGTTGAGTTGTCTATCTCGCCTTCGTTCTTGCTGGTTGGGACAGCGTCCCTAGCACCTATAATCCTGGGCGGCTCATTGGAACAGACTTTTCAGAACAGTGGAACCAAAGTTTGCTCTGCTCCTGCAGACCATATCTAGCTTGTAATGAGAAACAAAGGTATGAGGGTTTGCCCACGTAGCGGCTGCACAGATAGAGTCCATGGGCAACCTAGACTGGAAGGCTACAGAGGTGGCCAAAGCCCTAGTAGAATGACCTTTTGGTTTGACAGAGAACTCTGTTTCTCAGTTGATAGATGAAGGTAATAATGTGAGACAACCACCTAGATAAGGTCACTTTGGAAACTGGGAGACATTGTTTACCCAGAGCATAGGAAAGGAATAGTTGGTCCGACTTCCTTATATCCTTGGTCCTATGCAAGTAAAAACACAATTGTCTATGAACATCCAATTGATGTAATTTGTATTCTGCCTTGTTGGTGTGGTTAGGAAAAACACAGGTAGGTCTATAGATTGGTTTAAATTATTTTCTGAGCAGACCTTCAGAAGGAAAGAGGGATTAGTCCTCACAGCAACCCTGTCCTTATGAAAAAAGTATGGAGGACAGACACATAGTGCCTGAAGTTCAGAGACTCGTCTGGCTGAAGTAATAGCTACCAGAAAGAGAGTTTTCCAAGATAGAAACTTAATGGAGCAGGACGCTGCAGGTTCAAAAGGGGGCATAATTAAGGAGGTTAATACCAAATTAAGATCCCAAGGAGGAGGGGGATCTCTCACTGGGGGGTCTAAGGAGAGTAGCCCCTCTTAGAAAAGCTTTACATAGCTTATGAGACATAATGTTTGCATTAGACAACCCAACATGAAAGTTTGAAATGGCCGCTAATTGAACCCTGATTGTAGCAGAAGCAGACCCAGAATGAAAAAGTTCTGCTAGGAACTCAAAGATTTCGTGGACTGGGGCTGAAAAGGGATCTATGTTCCTAGCCTCTGCCCAACAAGAAAAACGTTTTCATTTGCTAGCATAAGTCTTTCTAGTTGCGGACTTGTTAGAGGAAACAATAATTTCACGTACGGCCGGGGAATTGCTGGGAAGCCTGGCTAAGGTTGGAAGTGCAGAAACCAAGCTGTGAGCTGGAGTGTTTGAAGGGATTGATGCAGCCCGCCTGATTGATGAATCAGTAGGTCTGGAATCGGATCCAGAGTCCAAGGCTGCTCGAGAAGGTAATGGTGCAGGAATGGGAACCATATATATCGAGGCCAGTAAAGGGCAATGAGGATCATTTTGCAACCCAACGACATTGCTTTCTGAATGAATTTCGGTATCAGTGGAAACGGAGGGAAGGCATAAAGAAGTCCCTGAGGCCAGTCATGGACTACAGCATCTCTGGAAGAGTGACCAGGAAGCAGAAGAAGGGAGAAGTAGTTGCTGCATTTGCTGTTGAAGGGGGTGGCAAAATAGGTCGCAGCAAGGCTGTCCCCATTTGCAGAAAATCAGATCCGCAACTACCTGATTCAGAGACCACTCGTGAGGCATGAGAATAGTTCTGCTGAGCCTGTCTGCCATGACGTTGGACCTCCCAGGGATGTGCGTCGCAATCAGAAATCGTTGGGAGGAAATCACCCACTGCCAGAGTGTGAGTGCTTCTCGACATAGGGTGTAGGACCTGGTTCCGCCCTGCTTGCTGATGTACCACACCACTGACATGTTGTCCGTTTGAACTGCAATGGGCCCAGAAGGGAGAGAGTCCTGAAGAGCTTGCAACGCTAAGACCACGGCTCTCATTTCTAAGACGTTTATATGCAGATGGTTCTCATGAGGCTGCCAAGTGCCTTGGACTGTCCTGCCCTGATAATGCCCGCCCCCCCCCCCCAATCAGTGAGGCGTCTGTGGTCACTGTGGCAACCGGAGAGGACTGAATGAATGGTCTGCCCTGAGACACTAGTGGGGAAACCATCCACCAGGAAAGGTGCCTTTTGCATGTTTCTGTAATTATAATCAGGTAAGACATGGGCAGCTGTTGGAAAGACCACTGTGTGAACAGAAGCCACTGAAGGATTCTCAGGTGAAAGCGGGCCAGAGGGATTATTAGAATTGCCGCTGCCATGGAACCCAGAGTTTGATGGGCAAACCTGACTTGGACCCTTTTGCTCTGGATTAAAATTTGTACTTGCTGGCGAATTGCAGCCACCCTGTCTGGTGGTAGTCTTGTGGACATGTTCCTTGTGTCTAAGTCTGCTCCTATATAGGTGATAGATTGACAGGGCAACAAGGCAGATTTTTCAAAGTTTATTGTGATGACTAGCTGGGAGCAAATTGTGATAGTGTAGTCCCTTGCTTGTAGAAGTTGATGCCTGGTAGTAGCAGTAAGGAGCCAGTCGTCTAGATATGGAAACTCCTGGAATCATCGACTTCTCAGGTGAACAGTGACCACTGCCATACATTTGGTGAACACCCTGGGGGCTGTGATGAGACCAAAGGGCAGAGTTCTGAACTGGTAATGACTGGCTCCCACCTGGAAGCAAAGGAATCTCCTGGAGCGCCTGCCCATTTTGATGTGATAATACGCATCCTGAAAATCTATGGAGCACATCCAATTGTCCTGACCCAGAAAGGGTAGAATGGACTGTAGTGTGACCATCTGAAACTTTGTTCTTTGAACAGACTTGTTTAGTCTGCTGAGATCCAGAATTGGTCTCCAGTCCCCTGTCTTTTTTGGTACCAAAAAGAACCTTGAGTAATTTCCGGATCCGTGTTGGTCTGCCGGGACTTCCTGGATGACTTTTTTTCTAGCAGTTTTGAAACTTCTAGGACTGCTTGGTCCCTCAGATTGGGTGGAACATCTGGAAGGGATTTGCTTGACGGTAAGGGGGGGGGGGTTGAGAGAAGGGGATTTTGTAACCTCCGGATATAATTGACTGTACCCATTTGTCTTGGGTAAAATTTTGCCAGGCTTTTGGGTACAGTGAAAGTCTTCCCCTGACTGCCTCCAGAGGCGGGCAGCCGGGCAACCCTTCAGGGATGCTGGAAAGGCTTCTCAGAGAAGGATTCTATGCTGCCCTGGTTCTGCGGACCCCCTCTGCCACGAGGGTAGCGTCTGTTGTTGTTTCCTCCTCTACCCCTGGAGGAAAAATCGCTGTCTCTGTCAGGCAAGGCTCCCTGGGATTTTTGGAATCACATTTTACCGCTCTTCTGACCCTTGGGGTATGGTCTGTAAGGAGTGGAAAAACGGACTCCCACAGCAGAGTGTGTCTTGCCTTCTTGCTCACACCTAGTCAAAATGTCTTTCACCTGTGGTCCAAAAAGAAAGGAACCATCAAAGGGGGTGTTGGTGAATGACGCTCTAAAGGGTTCTGCAAAATTACACAGCCGCATCCATGCGTGTCTCCTATGGGCCATGGCTGTTCCTGCGGCTCTACTCGCACCATCGGCTGTAAAGGAAATGAGCCTCATGGAGGAGTTGACTACAGAATTAAGGGTCGCCAGCTGGGAAGCCACTTTAGCTTGAGCCCCTTCAGCTGATGGATCTTGAAGGGTATCTCCGAGCTCTTTAAGGAGATCCGTCTGAAGCCAGGTAAAATGGCATAAGTAATTCAGTGACCTCATAGAAAAGGTCGCTGAAGCAAACATTTGCTTCCCGTATCTATATATAGTCCTAGACTCCTTGTTAGGAGGATGGACAGACGAAGAAGTTTCCGCTAACTCTTTTTTTTGGCTGCTGCTACCACCATGGCATCCACAGGAACACCTTTGGTAAGGAACTGCTTATCAAGGGGTGCAGTGATAAACTTGCCAGGTCTCCTCCGGGGTTGGTTCCACTGTATCCGTGGCTGACCAAGCCTTTCGAGCCACCACTGACATGAGTGGATCAAAAGGCGGAGAAACCCAGGAGGTGGAAGGTCAGGAACCGAATGCATCCAGGAATACGGACTCATCCTCGGTAGGGGCTAAGGGATTCCAGTTCCCCCTCTGCTTAAGCATTTCTAGGATGTCCGAAAAGGAAACATCTTCAGAGGGGGACCTCGGGGACCCTTCCAAATCATCTAAGTCTGTATCAGAAGTGACAGACTCTGGGGAGTCAGTGTGCTTCCTCTTGCACTTCTTACGAGAGGGCTCCTCTGAATGATCAGGGAAGTACTCGGAAGAAGAGGAAACACCCAAAGGGGTGTCCTGGAGCGCCGGTTCCCCATGCTAGGGGTTTGGAGGAGGAGCAGAGGTTGGCGCAGGCACTACAGGGGATGGAGCCGATGGGGTCGATCATGGAGGTGACTCAGAGACCAGCACACTCCTCATGACATCAAAGGCATCCCTGCCACGATGCAGAGAAGGCTCCGGTTCTGAAGAAATCGGAATCCTTCTCTGCACCGAGGGAGACGGCTCCGAGGCCGATGTAGGAGCTGAGCTCACCTGATCCGAAGCTCTGAGAGGGAGAATGGGGTCGGACAAGGGTCCGATGCCACTCGCCCCCTCGGAGCCGACGAGGGAGCCCCGGCACCCAGATCCCTCCACTGACAGCACCACCGAGGGAATTGGAGCCGATGACAGAACCGAAGGAGAAATAGTTATCGGAGCCGGCGGTTCCACGACTCGAACCCCCACGAACTCTGGCTCCGAGCTCAAGGGAGTCGGAGTAGGAACATCGATAGAAGTGGATTCCAGAGAAGGGGACCTCAGCCTCTTGTGGCTCCGTGACAGCTCCGAAGATCCTGATGGAGCCGACGGAGATCATCTCATCGGTTCTGGCCGGAACCGAAGTAGCAGGTAAAGTCTGAACCAATGACGGCTCCGAGCTTGGAGCTGATGGTTTGGACGGTTTTGGGGATTTCACGGGCTGAGCCTTGGCCGGTGAATCCTAGGGCTTTAAAAGACCCCTAAGAATAAGCTTATTCTTATGCTCCTGCAGAACTCTTGGACTAAATGCATGGCAGACAGAACAAGAATACAGCAGGTGCACTGCGCCTAAGCAATAGACGCAAGAACTGTGCCCATCTGTCAGAGACATTTTCTGACAGCATGAGTCACACTTCTTGAATCTAGACACCTTGGATTCTTTAGACATCCTGTATCCAACAAAATAACTCAGATACTACACTGATCTTAGCCCAAAGTCCGAGAAGCGAAAACAAAATACCACAACACTAATATCAACAAAAAGAAAAACACAGTATACTACAGCTAAAGCTAAAGATTTTTTTTTTAAACTAGGAAGCCTCTAACTCAAACGGCAACCTAAAAAGTAAGACAGAAGGAAAGCCTCTACACTAAACGCTAACCTGACAAGAAAGGGATAGGAGGGGGAGAGGGAGAACTCTCTAATTTAAACGAGTTCTAAGGGAAGGAACTACAATTACACTTAGTTAACACAAGTTATAGGATTAAAAATTAAACAATAACTTCTAGAAAAAACACTAGTGTTAGAAGAAAAAGTTCAATAAGAAACTTAATACAAGCCTGAGCCAGAAAAATGACACCTCTCAGCTGAAGCTGCAAACGAGATCTGGGTAGCTAGCACTAGGCATCATAGGATAAGGGGTAGCCTCAAGCCAGTAAACAGCTCTCGAGCTATAGAAGATGGCTGAGTCGGAGCCAAGGATCGGCTCCGATCCCAACCAACAAGAACGAAGGTGAGATAGACAACTTAACATCAGAAATTTCAGAATCCTGGCCAGAAGTATCATAAGCAAACTCAGTCCTAGGTCTCTTAGAGGGGGAAGGTTGGCTTCCCCTGATTAAAGTAACAAGGTCTTCAGCCATTCTTATCATTCGTTTTTTAAGCATAGAGGCCTGACCATGTGGTCTGGGCGTGAGTTTTCTAGGCATAGTTCGAGTTTTAGGCCTTGAAGAAGAAGATGGCGTTGGATTAATATGAAAGTCAGTAGGCCTGAATACACCCTCAGAAGCCGGTGCCTGCACAGCAGCTCCGGACCCATCCAAGGTAGAGACATCCGCAGGTTCCCCAACTGAAGCATCTCGCGGCATACTGGACTCCGAATGGGTCTCAGTAGAGGCCTGCAAATCTGAAGTAGTGGGTATCAGGGGCTGCGAAAGCGCCTCACTGAGTACCGGCAAACTGGCGACTGGCTTAGGAGAAGCGTCATCGGCAGCTTTGGACCTAGACGGCCTGTCTCTTTTTTTATCTTTGCGTTTTTTCAGAATATCGGTAGTCGGATGGCTTACCGAAGACATATATGGATAATTGAACCAAGCACCAAAATATTTAGAAGCGAAAATATACCGATGACAGTTTGTGGTTTGAATAAGGCACAAAACCGACAGCAAGATATGTCGTGATCAGGGCCTAAGCAAGGAATACAGTACAAATGAAAATCTTTATGAGGTATTTGCTTCCCACAAGAAATGCAATTATTTACTTTTACTGACATCTGTTTAGAGCAAGAAAATGTTACCCCAACAGGGTACTTAGCTTTTAGTTGAAGACTTCGTTTCTGAAACTCGAAAATGAAAATTGCAGGAGTCGGCCGACCGGCACTTGTGAACTGCTTCTGCTTCAGGCACCGCACAGCAAGAAAGACTGATGTAATGGCATCGGCTGCATGTTTTACACCCCTGACGACCTGATGTCACGGAAGAAGAGACAGCAACCGACGCAGGACCCAAGACTTTATCAGGCTGACTGAGGGCTACTGCAAGCAGATAACCCAAATGTGATGACTGCAACAGTGAAACACGAAGAACATCTTTACTCAGGCCGACCGAGGGCTACCCAGCTGGGATAACCCCCAAGTGATGAATGCAACAGTGAAACACGAAGAACATCTTAATAAGCTGCTCCAAATCAGAAGCTTTGAAACTGCCCATGAACCCTGATGATTGCATGGATGAAGCCACCAACAGGGTCCTGGAAGGTCGCTTGGAAGTGAAGGAACCTGCTTGTCGGATATGAGCCAGGGAGACTCAGAACCAGGGTGGGGAAGGCGAAGATTCCGGTGATATTTCCAGCAGAGTGGGTGGGTTAAAGGTGAAAGCTACCCCACCTGATGGAATCTCTTTAACCAAAAAGGAACTGAGAATGCTCAGCACTGGAGACAGACTTGCTTGTAGTCGGCACCAAGGGCAATCAACTGCAAGCGGCTGGAGGTGACATTGGTGCCAATATGGCTGGGGCACCCAAAGGCTATAGGACCTTCAAGTCCAGTGAACCAGAAGAGGACCAGGAGCAGAAGAAGAGAAGGACCTCTTACGATCCCCCCTTTGGAGGACTTGGAGCCTGTGTAAGAGGGATTTTTGTCAGATCCAACTCAGAGCAGAAGCAGAAGAGAAGGAAGAACCAGCTGGAAGAAGGTCTTTAGGGACTAACTTCACTCATCTCTCGTTAACTGCCCTGAACACAAATCCCTAGCAGATGGAACAGGGGGAACAGAGATAGGCAGTTCCCAAACAATAAATACACTTACAGTGTGCATTTCTAACAGGCAGGTTGTGCCTACAAACAAAACATTTTTAAAGCCCTTTATCCATGATAAGGCAATCCAACACATTAGACAATAAAGTAATACACTAAGTCCAAGAGTCTTAATCCAACACACTAATTATCAGGTTCCCCTTCAAACCATCGAACGTTTAAAACATCGAAGTTCAGATCATCGAGACCAGAACATAGAGTTTGAAAACGTTGAACATTTGAAGGGGAAGAAAAAGGTAAGTGTAGGTGGGAGAATGCTTGTGTTTTTGCAGGGTACCAAGGTGCTCTGCATACTGTGTGTCTATGTGCCATCTGTGTGATGGCACTACAGATAGGGTATGGAAAATCTCCCGTTTAGCGTTTCTGCATATAGCGCTAAATGGGAGATTTCCCTTTACTCCACTGTAGTGCAGTCTGGAGTTGGAATACTAAAATGGGGGGGGGGGGGGGGGGCAGCCTGGTAATTAGTGTTTAGGATTAAGACTCTTGGACTTCGTGTATTACTTTGTGTAATGTGTTGGATTGCCTTATCATGGATAAAAAGTTTTTTTTTTGTTACACTTGTAACCTTCGATGTTACAAAATTCGATGTTCAGGTCTCGATGATCAGAATTTTGATGTTTTGAAATTTCGATGGTTAGAAGTGGAACCAACTACCAGACTGGACAACCACTATACTAAGAAAGGGAGACTTGCTAAAGAAACACCACACCAAACTGAAAAGTGCGGGAAGACCCGTTACTAACTCTACAAACACACTAGAACAAACTAATCTAGCTGCCTAACTACTTACACTAAATTGATCCTAAATATGATTATGTAAGAAGGATAAGGAAAAAATATGGAGGAAAAAACTGCACATAAAAGAATATGATACTGTGGAGTCAGATCAAGCTGCTGACAAGAATGGTGGCAAACTTGATCTGGACGGTGGTTGAGGAGTGGAAATTGTGGGTAAGGGAGGCAGGGTCTGGCATGTTAACGTCTGAAGGATTTGGACAGAACTGGATCAGAGTCAGATCTGATAATCCGTAAGTTGAAGCCAGATAGAGAAGACATTGTTGTATCAACAATTACATCACTTTCTGTTTTTAATGTATTTAAGTGTGGCTTGGGAAAGTGTAAGTTTTTCTGATAAAGTCTTACCACACAAGACAAAAATGCTAAAATAAAATAGTTTGCAATTTCCTGCATTTTGTTTTGCTGGTTTTATTAATGCACTTTTCAACAACAATATAATCTTTCATTGAATTTGTATTTTTATTTGTGAAGCTTGTCAATGGACCAGGCACGTCTTTTCATGATTTTAGCTCCACAAAGTGGAATGCTTCTTTTACACCCTTGCCTAGCGAATTAACTTTGTTGCTTCAGCAACTTTCTCAATATAGTTCCTGCAACTGAAAGTTGCCCTTCAAATACTATTTCTGGAGATAAAGGGGGACATCCTACTTTCAACAACCAAATTAAAAAGCCATCTAGACTTATTGGACACCAAACAATAAAAAAATGCAAGTAATGTTTGCAATTGTGTCTCAGATGATATGTTCAACACTGGTGGCAGGGTGGAAAAAACAAAGCTTCTGAGTGATGATATAATTTCAGATGTTAATACTGAAGGGGAGCTGATTTCCTTAATCAACATTTTTGAGATGAAATTATTAAAGTCTTTACAATATGACTATTTAATTTCAGGAATATACTGAAGTACAAGTCCCTAGTGCTAGGATTCTGGAAGTTCCTCAGCGGGATTGGTAAAATTACAATTTACAGAGACCTAAACAGCACTGATACAAACAGGATGTGAACTGGTAACCATATTAATGAAACACAATGACAGATACAGACTCTCTGTGATGAATTATGACAGAGCCATTGAGCATTTTAATGTGTATTTGCTTTTTTTAAGAAGATAGTAGCAATGCTCAATGTACCAACAATTACATACTTTGCGGGTTTTTTTGTATATTTTAAGTGTGGCTTGGAAAGGTGCAAGTTTTTATGATGAAGTCTTACCTCTTGAGACAAAAGCTGTAAAATACAGTTTGCAAACTTTGTGCTGGTATCTTGTTGTTTTTGAAAACTGTACTAATAAAAGCAGCAAAAGTGTGCTTTACCTTTGAATTTAGATATTTAATTTCAAAGGATGCAAGGTGGCACTGGAGGACCTGTGATTAAATCCAGACGGTTGACAAGGATGGAAAAAAACACAAAGCTGCTTTGATGTTCTTGCCTGTGACTAAGGAGCCATTTCTGAGGGTACAAATGGATATTGTGGGACTTCTAACTGCCTGAAGTTCCACAGGTACGAAATAAATCTTGACAGTGGTGGACTATGTCAATAGGTACATAGAGACAAAAGCAGCGTCTCTGTCTTCCACTGAAGAAAATGTAAAACACTTTCCCAGACATTTTCAGCAGGCTAGGTTTTCCAAGGGGAAATACTGATGGACAGAGGTGCCAACTTTCAGTCTGACTTGCTGGCATGTATGCGGAAATGCTGTGTGGTAAAGCAACTGAAGACCACCCCTACCACTTGAAGAAAATGGTTTAGTGGAGAGATTAAAGCCTGCACTGAAGGCAGTGTTGAGGGCATTTGCAAAGCAGGGTAAGAAGGACTAGGACAAATATCTGCCCAACCTTCTTTTGGAATCGGTACTTTTCACCCTTTTGACTACTATATGGTCAGAGAGAGGGGGTACCCCTGGAATTAATTTGCAATGAGTGGGAGGGTGAGGGCGATTCCCACAAGGAGTCTTTTGTGAAGTATGTTGTTAAACCTGAAAACTAGGCTTAGGGATATCATGGGAATGGCTTAGAGCACCTATCACAAGCACAACAGCAGCAAAAGGTTTGGTATAAAAAGAACTGAGAGAGTCAGGGAGTACTCTATAGTGCAACAGGTGATGTTATTTATTCCTGTCAGAGACAAGCTGCAGATAGCCTGGGAAGACCCTTTCACCAGTGTAAAAAAGGTGAGTGATATCAATTACATGACAGAGTTGCCAAGCAGAAGGCCAAAACACAAACTATACCATGTTATCATGATAAAGCCTTATCAAGACAGATGTGTTCTGGTATTCAGTAAATGCAATGAGTTGCAGGAGTCAGAAGGGGGGGGGGGTTGGGAGGAAGACTTCCTTGGTGGTGCTTGATCTGGGCAGGCACCTCAGTGGATGGGGTGGCCCTCTCCCCACTCCTAACCACTAGCCAGGTTCAGTAAATCCAAGCAGTACTGTAGAATTTCGGAATCAGTTTAATGGTAGGCTAGAGAGTACCCATCTGGTGAAGCACCATTTAAATAAAGGACTACAAAATCAATCTCCCTAGAGAGTGCCTAAAAGAGTTAAACTCTGAAAGAGGAACTGAAGCTGGAGCTGGTGACAAAGAAAGATGTCAGCACCTGGCACTGTGTGGATTACTGGAAGAAGTCACATGCTTACCCAATGCCCTGTACAGATGAAGCATTATAGCATCTGCATGAGGCTAAGTATCTAACTACTAATGACTTATCTAAGGGTTATTAAGCAGGTACCTCTGACACCAGCAGTCAGGAGAGGTCAGCGTCTGTGGTAATGCCTTTTGGTATGAACCATGTCCCAAGCAACCTTCCAGAGGCTGGGAGATTGCATCCTAGGAGAAGCAGGAGATTATGCCATTGCTCCTCTGGATGATGCTGCCATCTATAGGCAGTCCTGGACAGAACATATGCAACATGTCAGGGAAATGTTTGGGAAGACTGCAGGGCTATTAAGGCTAACAAGTGTCATGTTGGGTATAGCAGAGGTACCTTAGGTGGCCCACAGAGTGAAAACAATTAAGTCAGAATCTGCCATGTTTGAGGCGATTTGAGCATGGCCCACCCCTATTACCAAGAAACAGGTACAAGTATTCCTAGGGTCAGCAGGGTAGTACTGGAAATTTCCTCCCTAAGACAGTACAACAGCAACTTTGTTAGAAAAAAAAAAACACAGATAAGGTTGCCTGGACACCAGCCATTTCAGAAGCTTAATGCTTTTCTTAGTGACCCCCCCCCCCCAAGCCTGTCACATTTACAGTCATTGTACAGGTAGATGCTTCCAATTATGGGGTAGGGACTGTAGTTATCTAGACTTGTCAGAGGAAGTCTGAGTTACAAAGTTCAACCCAGGGGGGAGAAGTATTATGCAACTGCAAATAAAAATGTCTGGGTTTAATTTGGGCTTTGCGTAAACTACATTCCTACTTCTATAACAGAATGTTCACTGTGGTTACAGACTATCTCTTTATAATGGCTACACAGAGTAACTGGACAGAATGTGTAACTTCTTACATGGAGTTCAATAAAATGACTATCCAATGCTGTGGCAGAGCAAATAGTAGTGCACACAGGTAACCTAGAAAAGGTATGAGATAATCTACTAAAGACTGCACCTGTTGTTTCAAACTTCGTTTTTTGAGGGTTACCTCCAGAAGACCTGCTTGAGGCTCTTAAGGGCGGAGAACTGTAAAACTAGGCTGAAGGAACCACAACTGTGATAATGCCAGGCTGAATGAAAGTGTATTTTTTTTTTCTTCATCTTATGTTTACCTACAGCATGTTGCTCTCACTGTAGAAATAGGACACACTGTCCAAATATCAAAGGGCAGAGAAATCAGCTGATCTGAAAGACCAGTTGAACAAGACGGCTATAACAACTCTGACACACAAAGTACAGTTGTGTACACTTACCATAAATTTAGATGTTCGAGTGTATTCACTGTTGCAGTCATTACATTTGGGTTATCTGCTTGCAGGTAGCCCTCAGTCGGCCTGATTAACAAAGTTTTGGGTCCTGCGTCGGTTGCTGTCTCTTCTTCCGTGACGTCAGGTAGTCAGGGGTATAAAACATGCAGCCGACGTCATTACATCAGTTTTTCTTGCCCCAGATGTCAGGTGCCACCCTAATGGGAGGCAATTAAATCTATAAATATCCAAAAGGTATACCTCAAACAAAAAAGCAAATACACCAAAAAGCTTTTAAGCATTGAAAAGGAGAGAAGAGGTATAGCCAAACCAAGTCAGGGGGCTGGAGGGAGGGTAACCAGGATTGCAACAGTGAATACACTTGAACATCTACATTTATGGTAAGTGCACACAACTGCACTAAGTTCTTAGTGTTTCACTGTTGCAGTCATTACATTTGGGTAGATTCCCAAAGTTAAGGATGGGAGGAGGAATTTAGATAGCATTAGGACCAGTTATAAGGCCCTGCAAGACTGCAGTGGCAAAGCCAGCTCTGGATTTAGAGAAAATTGTCAAATGGTAATGCTTGGTGAAAGTATGTACAGAACTCCAGGTAGCAGCTTCTAGGATGTCCCTGGTAGGTACACCTCTGAGAAAGGCTGCAGAGGTAGATGCAGCCCTGGTTGAGTGGGATCTGATCCCATGTGGGATAGGTTTTCCATGGTGCTGATAGCAGAAGTGAATACAATGGCCTATCCATTTGGAGATAGTTTACTTTGAAATAGCCTTCCCCTATGTCCCAGCTGCAAATGCCACCAGCAGTTGTTCAGATTTCCTTTGAGGTTTAGACCTGTCCAAGTAGAATCTAAGTTGTCTGTGCACATCTAAGGAGTGCAGTATCTGTTTCCCTTTGTTCTGTGGATTAGGAAAGAAGATAGGCAAATGAATGGACTGATTAAAGGCCACACTGTATACCACCTTTAGCAGGAAAGAGGGATTGGTCCTGAGGGACACCCTGTCCGCATGAAACATGATGAAAGGCTCCACTGCCATAAGGGCCTGTAATTCAGATACCCTTTCTTGCTGAAGTGATGGCTAAAAGGGAAGCTGTTTTCCAAGAAAGGAATTTTAAATCTGCGGTAGCAGCTGGCTTGAAAGGAGGAAGGGTGAGTTTCTCCAATACAAAGTTAAGGTCCCAAGCTGGAGTTGGAGCTCTCCTGGGTGGTCTTAAATTTGTGGCCCCTCTGAGGTACTGCTTGAGCAGAGGATGAGAGAAAAGGGGAGGTTCTGTGTTATAATGAGCTGAAATGGCTGAGGCGTGGATTTTAATGGAGGAAAAAGACAGGCCATTGTGAAGCATCTCAGTTAAGTATTGCAAAATCGGAGGTAAATTGAGTGCTGCTGTGTTCATCCTTTGAGAATGGTTCCAGGCACAGAATATTTTCCATTTTTCAGCATAAGATTTTCTAGTACTAGGCCTCCTTGCCTCTACGATGACATCCATCACAGGTTTGCTGAGGGATAATAAGGGTGAGTTTAAGTAATTAGCCAGGCTGCAAAGTTCAATGTTGGAAGCGGAGGGTGCAGAATCTGGTTCTCCTGCTGAGACAGCAGGGGGTCTGAGGCAGGTGCCATGGAGATAACTATGACACACTGTGCAGGAGGGGGGTACCAATGTTGACGCGGCCAGTCTGGAGCAATCAAAATCATCCTTGGTTTGTCCTGTTTGACTTTTAGTAGAACATTGGAGAGCAAAGGCAGCAGGGGAAGGCATACACTGATATGTTTTTCTAGCTGAAGGACAGAGCATCCACTTTCCAGGCTTGTTTGTGGGGAGTCCTTGTGCAAAACTTGTCCAATTGGTAGTTCTGGGGGGAGGCAAATAGGTCTATGTCTAGGCTAACCCATTAGATGGTCAACATGTTGAAAATCCTTGGTTCCAGTTTCCACTCGTGTGGGTCCATGAGGTTTCTGCTTAGTCTGTCTGCCAGTGTATTTAATTTTCTTGGCAGGAATTGAGCTTGTAGGTGCACTTAGCTCAAGGCTGTGTTCCACAATGCCATGGCTAGTCTGCAGAGGGGGTAGGAATGTATAGCACCCTGCTTGTTTATGTACCAAAAACCGTGGTGGTGTCCATCTTTACCATTAGTTGTCCTGGAAGACTGTAGTCCTTGATGGCTGTCAGAGCATTCTGTACAGCGAACATTTCTTTTTGATTGATATGTAGGTGCATTTGACTTGGGTTCCATTTGCTCTAAATGCAATTCCCTGCCAGGTGAGCCCCCCCCCCCCAAGCATAGTCTAATGCATCTGTTGTTAGGGTTTGGGCGGCAGGGGGTAGTGTGAATGGTAGTCCCTTGTTTTGGTGGCAGGCCTCTGCCTACCATTGGAACTCTAAGCGTAGGCAAGGTATGATAGGAATCATTGTTTCTAGGCTGTGAGAATGTTGACTCCATAGGCTTTTTAGATACCACTGTACTTTCCTAATATGCAGTCTTGCATATGGAATTAGAAGAATGCAGGAGGCCATGAACCCCAAGGCTTGCAGTATTTGTCTTGCAGATAGCAGGGTTTTTGTGGCCACTTGTTTGAAATAGGTTATCAAATGAATTTGCTTTTCTGGTGTGAGGTAAGTCATCTGGGAAGTTGTATTCAAGCTTGCTCCCAGGAATGTAATTTGTTGACAGGGTACCAGTTGTGATTTCTTTTCGTTTATGGTGTACCCCAGACAAGTTAGAACCCTTTTTACAAATGCCAGATGATTCAAAGGTATGCCCTGTCTTTCTACCTGAATTAGACAATCGTCCAGGTATGGCTATATTTGAATACTTCTTTGCTTGTAAAATGCAATAACTGGAGCCAAGCACTTTGTGAATACCCTGGGTGCAGTAGACAAGCCAAAGGGCAGTGCAGAGAACTGATAATGCGTGTAGCCTGCTTTGAAGCGTAGGTATCTTCTGCAAGATTCCCTGATTGGGATGTGGAGGTATGCTTCTTTTAAATCTAGTGTTGCCAACCAGGCGTCTTTGCCTAGCATAGGAAGTAATTGGTGAAGAGTCAGCATCTTGAATTTTGGAATCTCCAGAAAGGTGGTTAGAGTAGACAGGTCCAGGACTGGACGCCATGATTTGCCTTTTCTGGGTACCAGGAAAAGTCTGGAGGAGAAACATTGCCCCTTTTCCTCTTCTGGTACCAGTTGAATAGCCCTCATGCTTAATAGAGAAAGTATTTGTTTTTGAGCCTCTGCCCACTGATTTGGGGGCAGGTCCGCCCACCCATTTGGTGTTGGCAACATGTGGCAATGAAATCTGTATCCCTGGGACACTATATTTAAAACCCATTTGTCCTGGGTTATGAGTTCCCAGATCTTTGCATGAAGAGCAACCTTTCCCCCCAAAGGGGCGGTCAGAAGATAAGTCCTTGGAAATTTTAAAAGGAAGTCATTGAGACTGTTTACCATAGGGGGGGTGTCTTTTGTTATTCCCAGATTTGGAAGTGGGAGCCCCCCCACTGCTTAGTTCTGAGAGTCCCCTGGGACTGAAACCTGGGGTTTTTGCTGTGTCTGGGTTTGGCTTGAGAAGACCTGGAAGGGGCTGGAAAGGACCTATTCTTAGTAGGCCAGTGCCTACTAAATCTAGGAGGTTGCACTTGTAAAAAATCTTTAACAGTTTGCATAGATTTAGCTTTATCTTCTATCTTTTTAAGAACTTCTTCAGCCTAGTTGCCAAACTGGTGGTCCTGATTTAAAGGAGCATCCAACAATTTAGCTTTAACATGATCAGGCAAAGATTGCTCCTTAAGCCAAGCATGCCTTTAAAGCACAGACCCAGTAACAGCAGCCCTGCAAGAGGCCTCTAAAGAATCAAAACCACATTGCAAAGTAGGTTTTCCAACTTGTTCAGTAGAATGCATTAAGTCCTGTAAATCTTTATTTTCCACACAGCCAGGAATAAACAACATTTTCTGTTTAAGCAGTCCAATGACAAGTTGCTGATATTTTAACATATGAAACTGGCAGTTTAAAGCTCTGATTGACAAGGTAGCTGAAGTATAATCCTTTTTAACCATTCTATCCAGCGCCCTGGAGTCTCTATCAAAAGGGGTGGGGTTTTTAGCAGTAGAAGCCTTAATGCCCTTGGGCCCCTGAGAAATAGGCTCTGGATCTGCAATAGGATTTTTGAAAAGGAACTTGTGGGACTAAGGAACCCTGTAATATCTGTCAGGTTTACTAGGAGCAGGAGGCAGGGAATCAGGGGCCAAACTGGATTCCGAGAAAACAATCAACAATGTCGAGTACAGGAGGACTATGCTGAGGTAGGAGGAGGAAATCCTTAAGCCTCTTTTTTTGAATTAGAAAATTCCTGGCTTTCCCAGTGAAAATGCTCCCTTAAAGTATGTAAGGTATCCCTAAAAGAAAAATCCTCAGGAGGGGAAGCAGAGGGAATAGAATCCTCTGCATCAGAATCCTCATAAGTAGGTAAGGACAAATCCAGGTCATCAGAAGAGTCAGAAGAAACAGAATCCTGATCAGAAGATTAATAATCAAGCTCAGCCCTAGGTCAATTGTGGGGGGGTGGGGGGGGGTTAACTACCCCTGATTAGAGTTATTAGATCTTCAGCCATTTTTATCATTTGTTTTTTAGGCATAGGGCCTGAGCATGTGGCCTGGGCATCAGTTTTTTAGACATGGATCAAGATTTAGGCCTTAGTAATGAAGGAGGCGTCGATTTAATATGCAAGTCAGTAGGCCTGAATACACCCTTCAGAAGCCAGTGCCTGCACAGCGGCTCTGGACCCATCCAAGGTAGAAACATCCGCGGGCTGCATAGTTGAAGTATTTCGTGGCATACCAGACTCCGACTGGGTCTCAGTAGAGGCATGTGAAGAAGTAGTGGGCATCAGGGGCTGCGAAAGCGCCTCACTGAGTACTGGCGAGAGGCTTGGGAGAAGCATTGTCGGCAGTTTTGGACCTCGGCAGCCTCTCTCTGTCTTTATCTTTGCGTTTTTTCGGAATCCCGGTAGTTGGATTGCTAACCGACGACATTTCTGGATAATTAAACAGAGAACCAAAATATTTAGAGGCAAAAATATACCGATGACGGACAGTGCGCTGATTAAATAAAGCACAAAACGGACAGCAAGGTACGTTGTGGTCAGGGCTTAGGCAAGGAATACAGTACGAATGAAAATCTTTATGAGGTACTTGCTTTCCACAAGTAAAGCAATTATTAACTTTTACTGACATTAGTAAGGAGCAAGAAAACGTTTCCCCAATGGGGTACTTAGCTTTAAGTTGAAGACTTCGGTTCTGAAACTTGAAAACGAAAATTTCAGGAGTCGGCAAACCGGCACTTGCGAATTGCTTCTGCTTCAGGCACCGCACGGCAAGAAAGATTAATGTAATGGTGTCAGCTGTATGTTTTATACCCCTGATGACCTGACGTCATGGAAGAAGGGACAGCAACCGACGCAGGACCAAAGACTTTGTTAATCAGGCCGACTGAGGGCAACCTGCAAGCAGACTACCCAAATGTAATGACTGCAACAGTGAAACACGAAGAGCATCAACTGATGAACTTGACAACTAGATCCACATTCTCCTAGTGTAGTGAGTACAAAATATGCACCAGTACAGGGTGCAAACATGTTTGCATACAAACTCTTCAGGATGAAAAAAAAGATGAGCCTAGATGAATTCAGTCAAACTCACAAAGAATGATTCCAGGTGTTACATCTGTGGCTTAATTCCGTATATAGGAGCAACTATAACCACAAATGAAAAACTATAGTCTTCAGTACTCAGAAATGGGTAGCAAAACACCTTCTACTAGGCATAATGGAATCTCAGTATGCAGTACATTTGAAATACTGTGACACAACTTAAGTTGCTTGTTTAATTTACAACCAGGGTCACCAATTCACAATAAGAAAGAAGGGAAGGGTTCAGTACAAGACTAAGGTACCTGTAAGCTTGGGACTTTGTTAGTGATAATCTCAATAACATCCAAAGCACTTCATTTGGGTGGAACCTGTACTAATCTCTGGTTCTCGTGATTTTTTTTTATTTAAATATACTCTTAAAACTAAGGACATACATACAATTACCTGTCAGGATATCTTCATCTAGTCATTCTTGGCATTTTGTTATATGCTTATCACAAGTGATAAAACATAAATGATCTTGGTTTCTACTTATTATGTCAGTACAAGTATCACTAGCACAAATCTGTAGAAAATGCTACCCAATTGCTTTTAGGAATTAAGTATTGCCTTATTACCTGCTAAGCATGTAATTACCACTACAATATTTCAGTTTCTTTCATTCTAGTTTATTTAGCTAGTGTGTAAATTATAATATAATTCATCAGCAAGGAAGATAACACAATATTGTACAAAAGGGGATATGCAGTCTATCAACATATGCCGCTTGCAGTGACTGTGTAAATACTATTGCACTGTATAATTGAATACTTTCTCAACATACACAACACAGTTATTTTGTTCATCTGTGAAACAGTGACCTGCAATGATTTTGTGGAAAGTGCTAATAAGTAATAAAGAAATTACTCACCTGACAAACTTTATTTCTATTAGAGCCTGAGTTATACCTAAGGGAATGTCTCCTTTCCTGAGAAGCAGATTTCTCAGAATCTTGTGATTCAGACATTGCTCCAAAAAGCAGTCTTTTAGGGGACTGGATGCTTCTTTCACAAGTCAGTGACACTGTACCTGTAAAACAAGAAATAAATACTTATGAGACCTCTGAGATTTCCAAACACAATTATAATGCTACACATGGAAGAAAGAAAAGTTCAGTAAGACTCCTGGAAGCTGCTGACAATGGATATTCATTAAAGACCATTTTCAAGAAATTGCTGACTGCTTCTGGTTATTTTCTCCCATTACATAAATGAATATCTCTAAAGCATTTTAACATATTTTGTAAAGCTTTCAGATAATGATGCTAAAATAATTAAGTTCCACTACCAATCTTCAAAACAGTCAAGCCTGAATCATAAAAACTCAATAAGGAATGCTCACACTGCATCAGGGTGAAGATGCAGCAAAATGGAACATGGGTACTCAAGCATAATACAATGCAAGTAAATTAACAAAATAAGCATTTTTTGCAGGGACAAGCACTCTTATGCTCACACCCTTTCTTACTTTATTATTCTTATTCTGAGGTTACTGCACCTTAGGCAAAGGAATCATTGACCGGCACAGTAAAGCCCATTGTGCTACTTCTCTGGGAGGATGTGAGTGACTACTTACTATACAAAAGGACACCAGCTTAAGTATCTCATGTATATGCGACCACAGATGAAGTGAGATAACCAACTGAAACTTAAGCTGTTAAGCTTGGGAAAGTGTGATACAAACTCAGATGATTCACAAATACTGCTCGTAACAGTTACCTATAAAAACATATAACTAAAAAAAGTCCAAAAAGTACAGTTTTGTACCTACCATAAATGTAGATGTTCGAGGATCCACATTGCTGCAGTCCTAACCATTGGGTAGTCCGCTGTCCAGTCGGCCCGAATACCAAAGTATATGGCTGACGTCGGTCAAGGCGCATTAAAATGACGTCAGGACGTCAGGGTACTAATGCGCATGACCGACGTCATATCCTCAGTCTTTTCTTGCCCCAGATGTCAGAAGACCCTAAAAAGACAAGGCCAAAACCAAAAACACCAAACACTCCTGCACCAAAAATATGTACAATATATACAAAATCACAAGAGTATAACCTCACCCACACAACCACCCCTAAACACAGAGGGGAAGGAGGGAGGGTAAATTGGACTGCAGCAATGTGGATCCTCGAACATCTACATTTATGGTAGGTACAAAACTGTACTATGTTCTTCATTCCACATTGCTGCAGTCCTAACCATTGGGTAGAATCCCAAAGCAGAGGTAAGGGAGGCTGGCAAATCATAAGGAAGCAGGAGCTGTCAACATGCCTTGCAAAATAGCTGTGGCAAAACCAGCCCTAGATTTAGAGTAGAGAGGAAGGTGGTAATGCTTAAAGAAAGTATGCACCGAACTCCAAGTAGCTGCCTCCAAAATATCCTTAGTTGCCACTCCCCTTAGAAATGCTGTTGAAGTGGCAGTAGCCCTAGTGGAATGAGGCCTAATCCCAGCTGGAATCTCCTTGCCATGATGGGAATAACAAAATGCAATGCAAAACCCAATCCACTTAGAAATAGTTTGTTTTGACACAGGCTTGCCCTGAGAACTCAAAGCAAAAGAAATAAACAACTGCTGAGACTGCCTAAAATCCTTAGTCCTGCTTAAATAATAACGCAATTGCCTGTGTACATCTAAAGTGTGCAAAATCTTTTCCCCCTTATTTTGGGGATCTGCATAGAAAGTAGGCAAATGAATAGTTTGGTTTAAAGCCACACTAGAAACCACCTTAGGCATAAAAGAAGGATTAGTACGTAATGATACCCTATCCTTATGGAAAATCAAAAAAGGCTCTACCGCCATAAGGGCCTGCAATTCAGAAACCCTTCTTGCAGAAGTAATGGCCAACAAAAAAGCAGTCTTCCATGACAAGTATTTCAAGTCAGCAGTAGCCGCAGGCTCAAAAGGTTGTAGAGTAAGTTTCTCCAACACAAAATTGAGATCCCAAGCAGGAGTAGGAGCTCTACGTGGGGGTCTTATATTCTTTGACCCTCTAAGAAATTGCTTGAACAAAGGATGCGAAAACAATGGTGGGTCACAATCATAGTGAGCTGAAATTGCTGCAGCATGAATATTAATGGAAGAGAAAGACAAACCTTTGTCCAATAACTCAGCAAGATATTGAAGAGCCACACTCAAATTAGGCTCAGAAATCTCCAAATTCTTTGCTGCACTCCAAAATAAAAATCTCTTCCATTTTTCTGCGTACACTTTCCTTGTACTAGGTCTTATGGCTTCCATAATCACATTCAAAACTTGTTGAGGAAGTTGAGACCTGCTGTGTTTCAAAACAGAATATGCCAGGCTGTTAGATGAAGAGAGTGAAGCTTGACATTGAGTAGATGACCGTCCCTCTGAGACAATAGGTGTGGAATCAAAGGTAAAGGCCATGGAGGCTTCCTTACCAGACTCCTCAGTAATGGGTACCAGTGTTGCCGAGGCCAATCTGGAGCTATTAAAATCATCCTTGGCTTGTCTTGTCTGACCTTTAGGAGTACCTTTGGGAGAAGAGGCAGAGGTGGAAAGGCATACACATGAAGATTTTTCCAACTGAAAGAAAGAGCATCCACTTTCCAAGCTGTGTGATGAAACCTTTTCGTGCAAAACTTTGGCAGCTGGTGGTTTAGTGGAGAAGCGAACAGATCTATGTCTGGAGTTCCCCATGACACTGTCAATTTCGGAAATACATGAAGATCCAGTTTCCACTCGTGGGGATCCATGATTTGCCTGCTTAACACATCTGCTAAGGAGTTCTGTGCTCGGCAGAAACCTTGCCTGAAGAGTTAGTTGCAAGCTGAGCGCAGTCTCCCATAAAATCATTGCTTGCCTGCATAGAGGGTAAGAATGTGTTCCCCCTTGTTTGTTGATGTACCACATGACAGTTGTGTTGTCTGTTAGAATCAACACCTGCCCTGGAAGAAGTAACTCCTTGAAAGCCATTAATGCAAACTGGACTGCTAACATCTCCTTCATGTTGATATGTAGATGCTGTAGTCTGGCAGGCCACTTGTCTTGTATCCACTTTCCATTCAGATGAGCTCCCCAGCTATGTCTGAGGCATCTGTCGTTAGAATCTGACTCGCCTCTGGCCGGGTCACAGAGAGTCCCTTGTTTAGGTGACATTCCTGAGCCCACCACAAAAATTCCTTTTGAATGCAAGGTATTATTTGAATGACAGTGTCCAAATCCTGGCAGTGCTGTGTCCATACATTTTTGAGATACCATTGCAGCTTCCTCATATGCAGTTTGGCATTGGGAAGCACCAGAATACAAGATGCCATGAACCCTAAGGCTTGAAGGACTGTCCTTGCAGTCAGCCCGGACTGAAGAGATAGTTGATGGAAGTAAATGGAAAGATTATTTTGTTTGTCCGGGGTTAAAAAGGCCATCTGGACTGCTGTATTCAGTCTCACACCCAGAAAGCACATGTCTTGAGAGGGTACTAGACTGGACTTTATTTCGTTCACAGAATACCCTAGGCATCTTAGCACTGCTATCACATATTCCAAATGCTGTAAAAGGTCTTCCTTTTCTTGAGCCAGAATCAGGCAGTCGTCCAAGTAAGGATAGATTTGAATTCCTTTTAACCTGAAGTAAGCTATCACTGGAGCCAGAACCTTTGTGAATACTCTGGGCGCAGTAGATAAGCCAAAGGGCAATGCAGAGAACTGATAATGGGAATTTCCAGCTCGCAAACGCAGATACTTCCTGCAACTTAGTCTGATAGGCACATGAAGGTAAGCCTCCTTGAGATCTAAAGTTACCATCCAGTGATCATTGCCCAGCAGAGGTAAAAGCTGTTGTAACGTCAACATTTTGAACTTGGGAATGTCCAGATAAGTGTTGAGGATAGATAAATCCAAAATTGGTCTCCACGTGTCCCCCTTCTTTGGTACTAGGAACAGGCGAGAATAAAATCCTAGGCCCCTTTCTGGCACAGGGACTGGCTGAATGGCCCCTATTTGGAGTAACAGAGAAATTTGCTTGTGAGCCTCTTTTCTTTGCAGAGGAGGAATGTCTGGCATGCCTTTGAAAGGAGGCAAGGTATGGAAATAAAACCTGTAACCGTGGTGAATGATATCCAAAACCCATCTGTCTTGGGTAATTAAATCCCAATTTTCTTTGAAAAGAGCCAGCCTTCCTCCCAAAGGTGCTGCCAGACGAGAATGTACTGGCAGCTGAAAAGGCAGGTCATTGGGTCTGTTTACGAAAGGACTGACCCCTGCCCTCACCAGAAGTCTGAGCAGGTGAACTCCTGTTCTAGGCCTAAAAGAACCTTGAGCTCTGCCCCTACCACGTCTAGACCTACCCCTAGACTGGGAATCATAAGCAGGATATGTCCATCCCTTAGTAGGCCAATTTCTACTAAACTTGGAGGCTGCACCTGCAAAAATCTTTAACAGTTTGCATAGACTTAGCCTTGTCCTCCATTTTCTTTAAAACTGCTTCCACAGGCGAACCAAACAACACGTCAGACTGTAAAGGAGCATCCAAAATCCTTGTCTTAACATGCTCAGCTAAATTCTGATCCCTCAACCAGGCGTGCCTACGAAGAACAGAACCAGTGGCAGCCACCCTCGAGGAGGCCTGCACAGCATCAAAACCACATTGCAATGAATGCTTACCCACCTGTTCAGACACATGAACTAAATCCTGCAACTCTTTACACTCAATACTTTCCGCCAGAGCATCCACCTTAGACTTCAATTGTGAAAGGAGATAATTTTGATATTTTAACATGTGAAACTGGCAATTCAACGCCCTCATGGCTAAAGTGGAAGAAGTATACACCTTCTTTCCCCATCTATTCAAAGCCCCTGCCTCTTTATCAGGAGGAACAGGATTTTTAACAACAGAAGCCTTAACACCTTTAGGCCCCTGAGAGACAGTTTCTGGGTCTGCCCTAGGACTCTTAAAAAGATACTTATGAGCTTCAGGCACCCTATAGTACCTATCCGGTTTAACTGGGGCAGGAGGCAAAGAATCAGGGTTCAGGGAAGCCTCTGCAAAAACATCTTCCACCACATTCAGAACAGGAGGTATAGCTAAAGGCCTATGCTGGGGTAAAAACAAGAATTCCCTAAGCCTCTTCCTGGAATCAGAGAAATCCTGACCTTCCCATTTAAAATGCTCCCTCATGGAATGCAGAGTCTCTGAAAATGAAAAATCCTCAGGAGGAGAAGCTGAAGGAGTAGAATCATCCACATCAGAATCAGAATAAGGAGGAAACTCCTGCAAGTCTTCAGCCAAGACTCAGAAGCCTCGAACACTGCTCAAAACTCTCAAACTCAGGCTCCACCCTAGGCCTCTTATCAGGAGGGGGCATAGAACCTCGAATCATAGTAATCAAATCCTCTGCCATTTTAAGCATATGTTTCTTAGGCAAAGATCCTGAAGAGCTAGGAGAAACCCCACTGAAGTTAAACCTGGCCTGCCTCTCAAAGAAGCCTTGGAAACAGAAGGGAGGCTCTAACCACCTTAGGAAGAGAGGGAAGAACAGCCACCTGAGAAGCCCCTTCAGCCTGGCCTACCTCCTGAGAGGACACATCCTGTAACAGTAAAGTCTCTCCCTGAGACTCCAAAGAAACTCCTGGCAAAACCTCCGGCTCCACTGAGCCTTCTAAAGAACCGACGTCCGGGACTGCCGGTTCTTCCACTCTAGGCTTTGCTGCTTTGTCCTTGCGCTTTTGACGAAGCGGGCGCCGGAGCAACCGACGGCATTTTATAATTACAACGCTTCCCACAAACTAACCTGGCACAGTCTAACCTTCTCTTAATAGTGCGTTTGTTAAATCTAGCACAAGAGCGGCATCCAACAACGTCGTGCTCAGGCCCTAAACAAGGTATACACAAGGTATGGTAATCCCTATGAGGTATCTGTTTCCCACAAGAAATACAGTTATTCACTTTTTCTGACATCCGGTTAAATACTGAGGCAAGAAAAACCAAAATATTCCCAACGGGTACTTAGCCAACTTTGATTCGGTCTGAAACTCCGACTTCAGAAAATTTCAGAACGCCAACCTGCACTCGCAAAACTGCTTCTGCATCGGACCATGCGGCAAAAAAGACTGAGGATATGACGTCGGTCATGCGCATTAGTACCCTGACGTCCTGACGTCAGTTTAATGCGCCTTGACCGACGTCAGCCATATACTTTGGTATTCGGGCCGACTGGACAGCGGACTACCCAATGGTTAGGACTGCAGCAATGTGGAATGAAGAACATCATACACGGTGAAGCAGTAGGAAACACTTTCAGTCAGCCAAACTCTTCAGTCCAAGCTGTTTTTATTCTTCCAACATACAAAGACACAGATTGAGCACTTTCATCCCCTAAACTGGGTAATTCATCAGAATCTAACTGCACTCCATAGTACAGCCTTTAAATACCGATAAAAATGAGTGATGTCATCATCCTTCACAATCCTTTAAAGATACAACTACCTTAATGTTCAAATGAAATAATGCAGTACAAACACCTTTTAACTCAAGAACATTTTAACAAACATCATTTAAAAAAGCACTTTTCAAATTCCAAGACATTCATCAAATGTAAACTTAAAAATTGTTTAAGATAAAAAAAAAAAAAAAATCAATCACATTTTATCCATTAACTTGCTTTAAAAAAAAAAATAAATAAATAAAAATAAAAAAAAAATATATATATATGTATATATATATATATATATATATATATATATATATATATATATATATATATATGAAAGTGCTCAATCTGTGTCACTATGGAGAGCAGTTAGATTCTGATGAAGTCCCCAGTTTAGGGGATGAAAGCGCTCAATCTGTGTTTTTGTATGTTGGAACAATAAAAACAGCTTGGATTGAAGGGTTTGGCTGACTGAAAATGTGTTTCCTACTGCTTTACAGTGTATGTTCTGGACTTTAGTTATAGTTTACACTGTGGTTACTTTTGCTTTTTACCTATAAAAACATATTTAACATGGGCTCCTTAGCTTCAAAGGCAGAGGAGCAAATGCATCATGAATTTTAAAGAAAAATAAGCCAAAATTTAACTTTGGATTTATTCCATGCAATTTAAAAAAAGAAGTTATGTTCTTCCCATAATGTTTCATCCGTGTTGTTGTCTTTCATCTGCCTTCAACCCATGGGTTCAGATCCAAAATTGGATCCGACTCGGCCGCATTACATAGCTTGGATCCAAGAACTGACCTCTTCCTACTCCACTCAATTCCCTACTCCACCACCACTATCTTAGATCGAGTTTGCTGAAACAGCCAGAGAAGAAGAAGAAGAAGAAGAAGAAATATGTATACCAGAAAAAATAACATACCATCTTCAGGAGCTCAAAGGTGAACAGGAAATGGTCTGAGCTCCATCTTGCTGGTCCTCAAAAACAAGGAAAGGGGGGGGGGTTGAAGACGCATGACAGACAACACAGATGGAACGTTATGGTAAGGACATAATTTCTTTATATGATGTTGCTTTCATCTGATCTTCAACACACGGGACTGAGTCCCTAACTACTTAGACCCTGGGTAGCCTTAAGGAAGGATGTTCCGGAGCACGGCAGAGCCAAAGGATGCTCAGCTTCTGGAAATTATGTCCAATTTGTAGTGGTTAATAAAGTTATGAGGATTAACCCACGTAGCTGCAGTACAGATGTCATCTATGAAAACTTTGGACAAGAAGGCAGAGGAGGTAGAAATGGATCTGGTGGAATGGGCTTTCACTCTGTCTGGTAAGGGAAAATGTTTTAGATTATAAATCAAGTGAACACACTTGGAAATCCAATTACAAACTGTCACCTTTGAAACCGGTTTTCCTACTCTGGACTTTGACAAGGAGACAAATGATCTGACTTGCACAAGGATTTGGTTCTATCCAGATAAAATGTCAACTGTCTATGTACATCCAGAGAATGCAGTTGGTATTCCCATTTGTTTTTATAGCTGGGGAAAAAAATGGTAGGTTGATCTCTTGATTAATGTTGCCCTCCGAAGCAACTTTTTGGACAGATGAGGGATTAGTCTAGACAGTAACTCTGTCCTTATGAAAAGTAAGGCACGGGGGCTTGATGCATAATATGCTTGAAGTTCTGAAACTCTATTTGCTGAGGTAATAGCTATGAGAAAAGTGGTTTTCCAGGATAGCAACTGAAGATCCACTTTGGCAACTGGCTCAAAGGGGGTAGATGTTAAGGCCTGAAGAACTAGGGTGAGATCCCAACGGGGAATGACTTCTTTAACAGGCGAACAGAGAAGGAAAGTACTCTTGAGAAATATTTTGCAAAGTTTTGAAGAAGCCAAAGAAGAGGCATTGAAACCAACATGGCAATTAGAAATGGCTGCTAATTGCACTTTAATGGTAAGGTTAGAAAGAAAATCCAAGATAAAGGGAATAGGAGCAGAAAAAGGGTCAACTTTGTGTTGTTGCGCCCAGATAGGAAATCTTTTCCAATTACTAGCATAAATTTTCCTAGTGGAAGCTTTGTGGGCTGCTAAAATGATTTTCTTCACAGAGGACGACAGCCCAGGAACTCTAGCCATCATTGGAAGAGGATTAGCCAAGCTGTCAACCAGAGATTGACAATGTCCGGGTGACGGCGACTGGACGAGTGTGAAAGATCATCCTGAGATGGATGAAGAATCCAGGGAGGACACAACAGATAAGACCAGAGCATGGGAAACCAGATTTGTTGAGGCCAGAATGGGGCAATGAGGAAGATCTTGCACGTCAACCTCCTGGCTTTCTGAAGGAATTTTGGAATAAGGGGCAAGGGAGGGAATGCATACAGAAGACTGGTGGGCCAAGTTTGAACTAAAGTGTCTCTTGGGGATTTCCCCTGGTGGAGGAATTAGGGCGAAAAACTTGCTGTACTTAGTGTTTATATACCAGAATACCGACATACTGTCGGTCTGAATAGCAACAGTCCCGGTTGGAAGAGAGTCCTTAAGTGCTTGCAATGTCAGAAGCACTACTCTCATCTCCAGGACATTTATATGCAAATTGGTCTACAGGACTGACCACGTGCCTTGGACAGACTGTTCCAGGTAATACCCCCTCCCCCAACTGGGAAGTGTCCATGGTCACCATGGCTGGAGGTGTAGGAGGTAAGAAAAGATGACCCGCCAGAAAATTTTGAGGGTGAAGACACCTCAGAGAAAGTTTGTATACCCTTGACAACTGAACTGGATGAGAGAGAGGAAGGTCCAAGAGAGACCATTGCACTGCCAGGGTCCACTGAAGTACTGTCATATGAAGAAGGGCTGTGGGAATAATAGTAATGGTTGCAGCCACAGACCCCAGAGCTCAAAGTACCAGGTTTGCCGTGGGGCATGGAATGTGTAGAATTTGTCTGATATAAAGCTGCAATGACAGCATTCATTGTGTGGGAAGAAAGACTTTAAACTGGAAAGTGTTGAGACGTGCTCCTATAAAGTCTAGGACTTACACTGACTGGAGATGTGACTTTTTCAAGTTGAAAGAAATTCCCCAAGTACTGAGCTAGTTGTAAGATGTAATCCCTGGCTAGCAAGACTCTATGTCTGGTGGAAGCAGCTATGAACCAGTCGTCCGGGTATGGGAATACTTGGAAACCCTGCAGTCTGAGATGGGCTGCCATTACTGCCATAACTTTGGTGAACACCCTGGGGACTGTGGTGAGACCAAAGGGAAATACTTGCAACTGGAAGTGACTGGCTCCCAACCAGAAGTGGAGAAATCCTCTGGAGCTCCTGTCCATCTTTATATGGTAGTACGCATCCTGGAGGTCTATGAAGCACATCCAGTCGTTATCCTGCAACATGGGGAGAACGGACTGAATAGTGACCATCTGAAACTTTGTTTTGGTAAATGATTTGTTCAGATCTGTGAGGTCCAGTATAGGTCTCAAGTGCCCCCCTGTCTTTTCTGGCACCAAAAAGAATCTTGAGTAGATGTCTGATTCGGACTGGTGTGAGGGGACTGGCTGGATGAATTTTTTTCTTAGCAGACCGGAAATTCCCATGACTGCTGCCTCCCTCAGATTGGGTGGAACATCCGGGAGGATTTTTCTGGGTCTGGGGTTGGACAGAAATGGAATGTTGTACCCTCTGAATATGATGGTCAACACTCAACAATCTGTGGTGATGGCTTCCCAGGCTGTTGGGTGAAGCGAGAGACGGCCCCCGACTTCTGCCAGAGTGGAGCAGTCGGGTAACCCCTCAGGGATGTGAAAAAGGCTTCTCCAAGAAAGGTTCTCGGGAACCCTGGTTTCTGGGACCCCCTCTGCCCCTAGGACGGCGTCCATTGTTTCCCCCTCTGCCTCTGGAAGAACCTCTCCCTCAGAATGAAAGGAAGAGCTCTGGGACTTCCGGAACCACAACTTCTTACCACCACGGTGATTCCAGGAAAAGGATCTTTCTGGGGTAGCAAAGCAGATCCCTATGGCAGAAAGCTTCTTCCCATCTTTCTCGTTCTGGGAGAGTGTGTCGCTGAAGGATGGACCGAACAAGGCTGATCCATCGAAAGGGGCGTTGGTGAATAACGCCTTGAAGGGTTCCAGAAAATCACAAAGCTGCATCAGGCAGGTGTCTAACTGCAATGCTGTAACCAGCTGCCCCAGCGGTTCCTTCCACAGTATGTGAAAGTAGCATAGAGGTGTTGGATATGGCAGTGAGGGTGGCCAGCTTAGAGGAGACAGATCTCTTTTCCTCTTCAGGCATGGATCCTAAGGGAGGCTGAGTAATCTTTTATTAGATCTCCCTGAAGACTGGTGATATAGGCCAAATAGTTCAGCCCACTCAGGGCAAAGGTTGCTAAAGAATAAACATGCTTTACAAATCTGTCCAAAGCCCTGGACTCCCAGTTATGGGGATGGACAGTGGAACTTTACTGAGCGAGTTCCTTTTTAGTGGCCGTTGCAACCTCCATGGCATTGACAGGGATACCCTTACACCAATGGGGCCTGTCTGGGGGAGCACTAAGGACCTTGTCAGAACGACGGGGTATTTGACTCTACTGTGTCCGGTTCCTTCCATGCCCTTGTGGGAGATCAGGTCTATCAAGGAATCCACGAGAGGGAGACACCCAGGAAGTAGAAGGTCTTCTTCCAAAGGCCTCGAGGAACACTGATTCTTCTGGATTAGGGTTTTGGGTAGACCACCCACCTTTCTGCCTGAGGATTTCCATGATGTCTCCAAAGGTGATATCGTTAGGTGGGGATATGGGGGACCCTTCTCCTTCAACATCAGTGTCACTGGTAAGGGACTCTGGAGTTGAGTCCAAGTGCCTCCTCTTGCACTTGTACTTTTCATGGGTCTACTCAGCGGGAAGATCTGGGGAGTCAACAGAAGACTGTTTGGGTTCCAGCTGTGGAGCAAGCCTCAAGGCCTGAGGAACAGGCAGTTCCTGAGAGGACAGGAGGGATGCCTGCTGCACAGATACAGAGGGAATAGACAAGGTATCAGAAGCTGGGAGTGTCGAGGCTCTCACTGGAGTGGAGAGAATTCTCTGCACCACCTCAAACTCCAAAGGAGAGCAAGCACCCGAGGACAACTCCACTGGAGCCAAAGCCATAGATGTCGAAAATCCATGGGGCCCAACCACCCCCGGCACCGAGGAGGTAGTCGGAGCCAAACTGTCAAACACTGAGGCACCGATGGGTAGGGATGGATCCAAAAACCTCTAACTTGACGTCCACCCCTTAGACTCGCGCCCCAAAGTCACGGCTCTGAGAGTCTATCAGCGCTGAAATGGTTGGAGCAGAAGCACTCAGAGCTACCATCGGCATCGAGGTAAGAATGCCCATTGGTGCTGAGGTCTCAACACTCAGGAGCTTCGGACCAGAGGGTTCCGAAGCTGAGAGTCAGATTGGAAGAGGAGTCAAAGGTAAAGGTTGGGTGCTCATGGCTCCGGAGGTAGACGGAGCAGGCAGAACTCCCATCTGCATCTGTGCACACAGAAAACGCATCAAATTCCTGTCCATCTATGCATCAGAGAAGGAGAGAGAGGACCTGGCGGATGAAGCAATGCACCCTGTTCTAGAGTGGTGCCTGGGGGAGGTGATGACTGGGGAAGTGCAGGCAGGAGCAGATTCAGGCAAGAACCTTGGAGTGGTTGGGTGGGGAGAGAAGAGCTTTCTCTTGGGGAAGGGAGAACGAGAAGCCCTGGAGTCAGTAGGCCTATTACGGGGAGTGTCTTCCTTGGGGCTTGTCTCTGAATCTTTGGATTTGGCTGGACACTCCTGGTCAGATCTGGAGGGAGTTTGAGCTCCTGAAGAAGAGGCCTATGTAAAGGAAAAGGAGTGAAGCAGGCCCTTGAGAATAAGCTTGTTCCTACTGTCCATCAGCACTCGCTGGTTGAAGCCATGCAGATAGAAAGTACAGTTGTGTACAATTACCATAAATGTAAATGTTCGAGTGTAGTCACTGTTGCAGTCATCACATCTGGGTTATCTGCTTGCAGCAGCCCACAGTCGGCTAATGGGAAGTAATAATATCTATAATATACAAGATTATACCTCCAACAAAAAAGCAAATACATCAAAACGCTTTTTAAGCATAGTAAAGGAGAGTAGAGTTATAGCCAAAAGAAGTAAAGGGGCTGGAGGGAGGGTAACTGGGACTGCAACAGTGAATACACTCCAACAACTACATTTATGGTAAGTGCACACGACTGTACTATGTTCTTCGTGTTTCACTGTTGCAGTCATCACATTTGGGTAGATTCCCAAAGCTAAGGATGGAGGAGGAATTTAGATAGCATTAGGACCAGCTATAAGGCCCTGCAAAACTGCAGTGGCAAAGCCAGCTCTGGATTTAGAGAAAATTGGCAAATGGTAATGCTTGGTGAAAGTATGTACAGAACTCCAGATAGCAGCCTCTAGGATGTCCCTGGTAGGGATGACTCTGAGAAAGGCTGTAGAGGTAGATGCAGCCCTGGTTGAGTGTGGTCTGATCCCCTGTAGGACAGGTTTTCCATGGTGCTTATAGCAGAAATGAATGAATGAATGGCCTATCCATTTAGAAATAGTTTTCTTTGAAATAGCCTTCCCCTCTGTCCCTGCAGCAAATGCCACCAGCAGTTCAGATTTCCTTTAAGGTTTAGTCATGTCCAAGTAGAATCTAAGTTGTTTGTGCACATCTAAGGAGTGCAGTATCTGTTCCCCTTTGTTCTGTGGATTAGGAAAGAAGGTTGGCAAATGAATGGACTGATTAAGGGCCAAGCTGGATACCACCTTGGGCATGAAAGAGGGATTGGTCCTGAGGGACACCCTGTCTGCATGAAATATGATGAAAGGCTCCACGGCCATAAGAGCCTGTAATTCAGATAACCTTCTTATTGAAGTGATTGCTAAAAGGAAAGCTGTTTTCCAAGAAATGAATTTTAAATCTGCAGTAGCAGCTTGCTCGAAAGGAGGAAGAGTGAGTTTCTCCAATACAAAGTTAAGATCCCAGGCCAGAGTTAGAGCTCTCCTGGGTGGTATTAAATTTCTGGCCCCTCTGAGGAACTGCTTGAGCAATGGATGAGAGAAAAGTGGAGGTTCTGTGTTATAATGAGCTGAAATGGCTGAGCTGGGAATTTTGATGGAGGAGAAAGAGAGGCCCTTGTGAAGCATCTCAGTTAAGTATTGTAAAATCTGAGGTAAATTGGGCACTGCTGTGCTCATCCCTTGAGAATGGTTCCAGGCACAGAATCTTTTCCATTTTTCAGTATAAGATTTTCTAGTACTCGGCCTCCTTGCCTCTAAAATGATATCCATCACTGCTTTACTGAGGGATGGTAAAAGAGAGATTAGGTAATTAGCCAGGCTGCTAGGTTCAGGGTTTAAAGCTAAGGGTGCAGGATTTGGTTCTCCTGCTGCGACAACAGGGTAGAAATCTGAGGCAGGTGCAATGGGACCAACAGTGACAGTGTGCAAGAGAGGGTACCAGTGATGGTGTGGCCAGTCTGGTGCAATCAAAATCGTCCTTGGTTTGTCTAGTTTGATCTTTAGTAGTACTTTGGAGAGCAAAGGCAGAGAAGGAAAGGCATAAACTGATAGGTTTTTCCAGCTGAAGGACAGCGCATCCACTTTCCAAGTTTGTTTGTGGGGAGTCCATGTGCAAACTTTGTACAATTGATAGTTCTAGGGGGAGGCAAACAGGTCTATATCTGGACTCCCCCATTTGCTTGTCAACATGTTGAAAATCCTTGGTTCCAGTTTTCACTCATGTGGGTCCATGAGGTTTCTGCTTAGTCAGTCTGCTAGTGTATTTAGTTTTCCTGGCAGGAATTGAGCTTGTAGATGCGGTTGGTAGCTCAAGGCTGTATTCCACAATGCCATGGCTAGTCTGCAGAGGGGGTAAGAATGTGCACCCCCAAGCTTGTTTATGTACAATATAACAGTGGTGTCCGTCTTTACCATTAATTGTCCTGGAAGAATGTGGTCCTTGAAGGCTGTCAGAGCATTCTGTACAGCTAACATTTCTTTTTGATTGATATGCAGGTGCATTTGACATGGGTTCCATTTGCGCTGAATGCACTTCCCTGCCAGGTGAGCCCCCCCCCCCATGCATAGTCTGATGTGTCTGTTAGGGTTTGGGCGGCAGGAGGTAGTGAGAATGGTAGTCCCTTGTTTTGGTGGCAGGCCTCTGCCCACCAAAGGAATTCTAGGCATACGCAAGATACGATAGGAATCATTGCTTCTAGATCCTGAGAATATTGACACCATAGGCTTTTTAGATACCAATGTCGTTTCCTCATATGCAGTCTTGCATATGGAATTACAAGAATGCAGGAGGCCATGAACCCAAGGCTTGAAGAATTTGCCTTGCAGATAACAGGTTTCTGTGGCCACTTGTTTGAAATAAGTTGTCGAATGAATTTGTTTCTCTGGCGTGAGGAAAGCCATCTGGGAAGTTGTATTCAAGCTTGCTCCCAGGAATAGAATTTGTTGACAGGGTACCAGGTGTGATTTATTTTCGTTTATAGTGTACTCCAGACAAGTTAGCACCCTCTGTACAAAGGCCAGATGATTCAGAAGTATGTCCTGGTTTTCTGCCTGAATTAGACGATCGTCCAGGTATGGGTATATTTGAATATTTCTTTGCCATGACTGGAGCTAGGCACTTTGTGAATACCCTGGGCACAGTAGATAAGCTAAAGGGAAGTGCAGAGAAAGTACAGTTGTGTACACTTACCATAAATGTAGATGCGGAGTGTATTCACGGTTGCAGTCATTACATTTGGGTAATCCTGCTGGCAGGTTGCCCTCAGTCGGCCTGAATTCCAAAGTCTTGGGTCCTGCGTCGGTTGCTGTCGCCCCTTCCCCCGGACGTCAGGGGTATATATATATATATATATATATATATATATATATATATATATATATATATATATATATATATATATAAAATACATGCACCAATATAAACGTTCTCTTCATCTACAAGTAAATACACCACATAGGTTGAAATCAGAGAAGGAAAGATAAGTTCCAGCAGAAATAAGGGGGATAACCTGGACTGCAACAGTGAATACACTCGAACATCTACATTTATGGTAAGTGTACACAACTGTACTATGTTCTTCGTGTTTCACTGTTGCAGTCATTACATTTGGGTAGAGTCCCAAAGCTATGGTTGGGAGGCTGGAGCTAAACAGCATTAGAAGTGGCTATGAGGCCCTGCAGAACTGCAGTGGCAAAGCCTGCCCTAGATTTAGAGTAGAGTGGCAGATGATAATGCTTTGTAAAGGTGTGTACTGAACTCCAAGTAGCAGCCTCTAAAATGTCCTTGGTTGGTACTCCCCTGAGAAAGGCTGCTGAAGTGGCTGCAGCTCTGGTTGAATGTGGCCTAATGCTTAGGCACTGGCTTGCCATGCCGTAAATAGCAGAAACGAATGCAGTGGCCTATCCACTTTGAAATAGTCTGCTTGGAGATGGCCTTTCCTTGTGATCCTGCAGCATATGCCACTAGTAATTGCTCTGACTTCCTGAAAACTTTGGTTCTGTCCAAATAGAATCTAAGCTGTCTGAGTACATCCAAAGAATGCAGAATTCTCTCTCCACTGTTCTGTGGTTTTGGATAAAAATTTGGCAAATGAATAGTTTGGTTAAGGACCACACTGGACACCACCTTAGGCATAAATGTTGGGTTTGTCCTCAGAAGAGACCCTGTCTGGATAAAAGATGATAAAAGGTTCCACAGCCATGAGTGCCTGTAGCGCTGATACTCGCCTTGCAGAAGTTATTGCTAGGAGCAGAGCTGTTTTCCAAGATAAAAACTTTATATCAGCAGTAGCAGCTGGCTCAAAAGGAGGCAGGGTGAGTTTTTCCAAGACATAGTTGAGGTCCCATGCAGGTATTGGTGATCTCCTTGGAGGCCTTAAATTTTTGGCTCCTCGGAGGTACTGCCTTAATAAAGGATGAGAAAAGATTGGTGGCTCTATTGTAATGAGCCGAAATGGCAAAGGCATGAATTTTGATTGATGAAGAAGATGAGCCTTTGTCCAGCATCTCAGTTAAGTATTGCAAAATCTGAGGAATATTTGTTACAGCTGTATCAGTTCCTTGTGCCTGGTTCCAAACGCAAAATCTCTTCCATTTTCCAGCTTAAGATTTTCTAGTACTAGGCCTTCTGGCTTCCAAAATGACGTTCATCACAGCTTTACTGAGAGGTGTGCTTTGTATGCCTACATTATCCGCCATGCTGCTAGGTTTAGAGTTCCTTAAGATCGGATACCAGTACTGGCGGGGCCAGTCTGGGGCAATCAGTATCATCTTTGGCTTCTACTGTCTGACCTTTAGGAGTACCTTGGGGAGGAGAGGTAGTGGAGGAAAAGCATATAGTGATAGGTTTTTCCAGCTGAAAGATAAGGCGTCCACTTTCCATGCTTGTCTGTGATAAGTCCTTGTGCAGAATCTCTTTAGTTGGTAGTTGTGAGGGGGAGGCAAATATATCTATGTCCGGGCATCCCCATTGCCTTGTTATCATGCTGAAGACTTGTGGATCCAGCTGCCACTCGTTGGGATCCATGAGGTTTCTGCTTAGTTCGTCTGCCAGGGTATTTTTCTTTCCTGGCAGGAACTGTGCCTGCAGATGAACTTGGTAAGTCAATGCTGTCTGCCACAAAGCCATGGCTAGTCTGCAAAGGGGGTAAGAATGTGAGACCCCCTCCGTGCTTGTTTATATACCACATGACCGTGGTGTTGTCTGTCTTTATCAGTAGTTGGCCTGGGTGAAGTAGGTCCTTGAAGGCTGTCAGGGCATTTTGAACAGCTAGCATCTCTTTTTGATTGATATGTAGATGCATTGGGTTTGCGGACCATGTGCCCTGAATGCACCTTCCTACCATGTGGACCCCCCAGGCATAATCTGATGCATCCGTTGTTAGGTTCTGCCTGGCTGGGGGTAATGTGGATGGCTGTCCCTTGTTTTGGTGACAAGCCTTCGCCCACCATCGAAACTCCTCTTGCAGGCAGGGAATGAGAGTAATCATTGTTTCCAGGCTGTGGCAATGTTGAGTCCAAACACTTTTTAGCTACCATTGAAGTTTCCTCATATGCAGTCTTGCATATGGAATTAGTAGGATGCAGGATGCCATGAAACCCAAAGCCTGCAGAATTTTTCTTGCAGATAACTGGGCCTTTGTTGCCAATATTTTGAAATAGGTAGTCAGTTGCCTTTGTTTGTCTGGCATGAGGTAAGCCATCTGGGCAGTTGTATTTAAGCTTGCACCCAGGAATATTATCTCTTGAGAGGGTACTAGTTTTGATTTATTTTCGTTGACTGTGTACCCTAGGCATGTTAGAAGTCTTTTCACAAACGCCAGATGCTGTAGTAGAATGTCCTTGTTCTCTGCTTGAATTAGGCAGTCGTCCAAGCAAGGATATATTTGTATTCCTCTGTCTGCAGAATGCGATTACTGGTGACAGACTCTTTGTAAATACCCTGGGCGCAGTAGATAAGCCAAAAGGGCAGTGCAGAGAATTGGTAATGCATTGAGCCAGCCTTGAATCTGAGGTATCTTCTGCATGATTGCCTGACTGGGACATGCAGGTATGCCTCTTTTAGGTCCAAAGTCACAAGCCAAGCCTTCTTGCCCAGCATGAGCAGAAGCTGCTGCAAGATCAACATTTTGAATTTTGGTATATCCAAGAATGTGTTTAGAATAGATAGGTCCCAGTATCGGTCTCCAGGCTTTGTCCTTTCTGGGTACCAAGAACAGTCGAGTAAAATCCTCGTCCCTGCTCTTGCTCTGGTACTTGTTGAATGGCCCCTAAGTCCATGAGGGATGAGACTTGTTTCTGTGCCTCTGCCCATTGATTTTTTGGCAGATCTGGCCAACCATGTGCCTTTGGCAGGGTATGGAAGTGGAAAGTACAGTTTTGTACCTACCATAAATGTAGATGTTCGAGTGCTAATACAGCTGCAGTCATAACAGATGGGTTCTCCTGCAGTCAGGCAGGTCCTCGGTCGGCCGAATGCCAAAGTCTAGGTCCGGCGTCGATTGTCGTCGCTTCTTCCCTGACGTCAGTGCGACAGGGGTATAAAAGAACCAGCCGACGCCATTTTCTTCAGTTTTTCTTGCCCCAGATGTCAGGTGCCCCCAGAAGGAAGGCAATACATAAATTTGTGTAATAAAGCAATGTCATATAATCAAAATACAGTAGTGCAAGCAAATACACCATAAATGAATACCCCAATCAGGTTGTATGAGGAGGTGTTAGCCAATAGGCCTGTCCCAAGAGGGGAAGGAGGGAAACCTGGACTGCAGCTGTATTAGCACTCGAACATCTACATTTATGGTAGGTACAAAACTGTACTATGTTCATCGTGCATACAGCTGCAGTCATAACAGATGGGTAGAATCCCAAAGCTAAGAAAGGGGTGGTAGGCACTAGGTGGAACTAGGAGGAGCCAGGATGCCCTGCAAGACTGCAGTGGCAAAGCCTGCTCTAGATTTGGAGTATAAAGGAAGGTGGTAGTGCTTGGCGAAGGTATGCACAAAACTCCAAGTGGCTGCTTCCAAAATATCTTTGGTAGGAACTCCTCTGAGGAAAGCTGCAGAGGTGGCTGTGGCCCTTGTGGAGTGAGATCTGATGCCTGTAGGTACAGTTTTGCCATGAAAAGAATAACAAAAGCGTATGCAGCGGGCTATCCATTTTGAGATTGTCTGTTTGGAAATTGGCTTCCCTTGAGCTCCTATAGCATAGGACACAAAGAGCTGTTCTGATTTTCTGAAAGGCTTTGTTCTGTCTAAATAATAACGCAGTTATCTGTGGATGTCCAAGGAATGTAGCAATCTCTCCCCTTTGTTTTGAGGATTAGGATAAAAGGTAGGTAAGTGTATAGCCTGATTCAAAGCTACCCTGGATACCACTTTTGGCATAAAGGACGGGTTGGTTCGTAAGGAAACTCTGTCCTGATGGAAGATGATAAAAGGTTGCACAGCCATGAGGGCTTGTAGTTCTGATACCCTACAAGCTGAGGTAATAGCCAGAAGGAAAGCTGTTTTCCAGGACAAATACTGCAAATTTGTTGAGGCAGCTGGCTCAAAAGGAGGCAAGGTCAGCTTTTCTAGAATGAAATTGAGATCCCAAGCAGGTATTGGTTGTTTCCTTGGGGGTTTTACATTCTAAGCCCCTCTGAGGAACTGTCTTAAGAGGGGTGAGAGAATAAAGGTGGATCAGTGTTGTATTCTGCAGAAATGGCTGAGGCATAAACTGTGATGGAGGAGAATGAAAGTCCACTGCTTAGCAGCTCAGCTAGATACTGTAATATTTGAGGTAATTAGAAGTTATGTACTCACCATAACGTTCCATCTGAGTAGGTGTATTCATTTGTCTGCAACCTGTGGGTTATGGATCCGATATCGGATCCGAACCGGCATGGTTTACCAGCTATGGATCCAAGCTCTCAGCTCCTCCCCTCACCCATAATGCCCTGCTCTACCCTCATGACCTCAGATCGAGTTTGCCAAAGCAACAATACCCTAAAAAGGGTAACAAGGAATATGCAGGAAACTGAAAGGCCAGGGGGATAGGAGGGCGGGATGGTTGCAGACAAATGAATACACCTACTCAGATGGAACGTTATGGTGAGTACATAACTTCTAAATCTGAAGTAGGATATTCATTTGTCTGCAACCTGTGGGACAGAGTCCACAGCTACCTGAATCTTGGGCGGCCATCATGGAAGGATATTCGAGCACCGAGCCAAAGGATGCTCTACCCCTAGATGCAAGATCCAACTTATAGTGGGAAATAAATGTATGAGATGAAGCCCACGTGGCTGCTGCACAAATATCATCTAGAGGAATCCTAGCCTTGAAGGCTGCCGAGGTAGATACTGACCGGGTTGAATGGGCATGAACACCCCAGTGCGGGCCTTCCTGACGCTTGATAAGCCAATAAAATGCACTGTGAAATCCAGCGGACAGAGAAACTTTAGAAATTGGCTTGCCCAAATTGAATTTTGCAAAGGAAATAAACAGCTGGTCGGATTGCCTATGACCAGCTGTCCTGTTGAGATAAAATCTAAGTTGCCTGTGAACATCTAGTGAGTGTAGCTTATATTCACCTTTGTTTTCATACTTAGGAAGAAAACAGGGAGGTTAATGGATTGATTGATGTTTGCTTCAGAAGCGATTTTAGGAAGGAAGGACGGGTTGGTCCTGAGGGAGACACGGTCCGGATGAAATACCAAGTAAGGAGGTTTAGCTGATAAAGCTTGAAGTTCAGAAACTCTCTTGGCTGATGTAATGGCTACCAAAATGCTGTCTTGTAGGACAAGAATTTGAGATCCACCGTAGCTGGCTCGAAGGGGAGCGGTCAAGGCCTGTAGGACCAAAGAAAGGTCCCAAGGAGGAACTGCTTGTTTTATAGGGGCCTGAGAAGGAAAGTACCTTTAAGAAATGTTTTACACAATTTGGCTGACATAAGAGGATTAGAATCTTGACCAATGTGATAGTGAGAAATTGCCGCCAGTTGAACTTTGACTGTGGAACTGCTGGCACCATCATTAAAGAGAGAGGTTAGAAAGTCAAGCACTACAGGGAGAGGAACCGTGAAGGGATTCAGGCCTTGCCGCTCGCCCACACAGAGAAACGTTTCCATTTGCTTGGTAAACCTTTCTAGTGGATGGTTTATGAGCCGCCACCAAAATAGCCTTTACCGTGAAGAAATACCGGAGTCCTTATCAAGAGTGGAACTGGAGCAGCCAAGCGGTCAGCTTCAGGTTGTCCAGGTTCGGAGGAGGAATGCAGGATGGATGGGATATCAGATCCGGAATGGGATCTAGAATCCAAGGAGGATCCACCGAGTGAGACCTTAGGAAGGGGAACCAGATCTGTCGAGGCCAGAATGGAGCAATGAGAATCATTCTGCAACCCACCCGAGAGGCTTTCTGAAGAACTTGCAGCATCAGAGGCAAGGGTGGATAGGCATACAGAAGACCGGGTGGCCAAGCATGCACCAGAGCGTCTCTTGGGGTACCTCCGGAGGAGGTATTAGAGCGAAAAACTGTCGACTTGGTGTTTGAGGGAGAAGCAAAAGATCGCATGAAGGGGTTCCCCACCGTGCGAATATGTTCGCTACTTGACAATTGAGAGACCACTCGTAAGGGGTCAGAATGGTGCGACTGAGCTTGTCCGCTAGGATGTTGGACCGACCGAATGTGCGTTGCTATGAGAAAGCGATTGGTGGAGATTGCCCATTCCCAAACTCTCATGGCCTCTCGACAAAGAGGGTAAGACCTTGTTCCCCTTGCTTGTTGATGTACCAGACAACAGACATATTGTCCGATTGAATCGCAATTGTTCCCAAGGGAAGAAAGTCCTGAAGTGCTAGCAACGCTAAGAGCACTGCTCTCATCTCTAGAACATTGATATGCAGTAAGGTCTCTGAATCGTTCCACGTGCCTTGGACTGTCCGCCCAAGTGCCCCCACCAGGCGGAGGCGTCCGTGGTCACCGTGGCGAGAGGGGAGAAGCACAAAATGGGCGACCCTCGTGGAGATCCGGGAGTGGAGCCACCACAAGAGGGACCGCTTGCAAGCCTTGCTGATCGCTATGGGATGATGCATGGGAGAGCAAGGTATGACCACTGTACTAAGAGCGTCCACTGTAGAATGCATATTGAGCCTGGCAAGAGGAAGAAGTGCTATGGCGAAGCCATGGACCCTAGAGCCCCCAGGACCAACTCCGCTGGAACAGAACTTGAATGGAGAATGGCCCGCACCTGGAGCTGCAGATTTAGAACTCTGTCCGCAGTGAGGAAGGCTCGTAAACTCCTTGTGTCTAGTCTGGCCCCTATGAAATCTAAGAGCTGTGTGGGCCAGGTTGGACTTTTGTATTTATTGTGATGCCCAGAAATGGAGCAAGATGGAGAAAGGAGTCTCGCGCCAAGAGAAGTAGATGCCTTGTTGGGGTAAGGAGCCAGTCGTCCAGGTAGGGAAAGACCTGCACCCCTGAAGCCTCAGGTGGGCCGCTACCACTGCTAGTACTTTGGTAAACACCCTGGGGCTGTGGTGAGACCAAAGGGAAGGACCCGAACTGGTAGTGACTGGCTCCCAGCCGAAGCGGAGAAACCTCCTGAAGCGCCTGTCCATCAGGATGTGGTAGTAGCGTCCTTGAGATCTATCGAGCACATCCAGTGATTTTCTCCCAGAAGGGGAGAATAGATTGCAGAGTGACCATTCGAATTTTTCTTTGGGGACTGCCAGATTCAAGAGAGAGGTCTAGGATTGGTCTTAGTTCCCCGTCTTTTTGGCACTAAAAGAATCTGAGTAGAACCCTGATCCGATCTGGTCTGGGGAACGGGCTGGATGGCTCTTTTCTTTAGCAGATGGCCAATTTCTGCCAAAGCGGCCTCCCGCTGACCGGGTGGGACGTCTGGGAGGGACTTCAACTTTGGAAGGTGAAGGAAAGGAATGCGATATCCCTGGATATGATTTGGAGAACCCAGCGGTCCGATGTTATGGACTCCCATGCCGCTAGGTGCCCCGGAACGCCCGACTGCCTCCAGAGTAGAGCAGTCGGGCAACCTCAGGGTTGCTGCGGGCCGTTCAGAGAAAGGTTCCCTGGACCCGAAGTTTCTGGGAGCCCCTCTGCCTCTAGGGCGGCGTCCCCCTGTCCTCCTCTGCCACGGAAGGACTGGTTGTCCGGAGCAGGCTGGGGCTGCTGCGACTTCGAACCACATCTTCTTCTGACCCTTTTGGTTCCTAGAATAGGGCCTCTGGGGTGCAGAGAAGCGGATTCCGACGGCAGACAGCGTCTTCCCGTCCTTCTCGCTCTGGGTCAACGCCCAAACGGTCTTGCCAAACAGAGCAGAACCATCAAAGGGGCGTTAACGACGCCTTGAAGGGCTCAGAAAAATGCAGACGGAGCCAGGCCTGACGTCTAGTGACCAGTCCTGTCCCGCAGCTCTAGCGGCGCCTCCGTTGCATGGGAGAGTAGCCGCATAGAAGTATTTGTAACTGACCTAAGGGTGGCCATTTTGGTGGAGTGCAGAACTCTGTCCTCCTCCGAAATGGACTCAGGGGGGGATGCAGCGTATGACCTAATAAGATGTCCCTGCTTCCGAATAACATGTGACAAATAGTTCAGCGCCTTACCGAAGGTCGCCGAACTGAACATCCGCTTCCCAAGCGGTCCATCATCCGAGACTCCTTGCTCGGTGGGTGGACTGAGGACTCTCCTGAGCCAGTTCCCTCTTTGTGGCCGCCGCCATCAACATGGCATCTACAGGAGGCCCCTTACTCCAATGGGTCCTGTCGGAGGGCGGACTAAGGATCCTATCCGGTCTTTTGGGAATTGGCTCCACGGTGTCCGGTTCCTTCCACGCCCTGGTGGTAATAAGGTCCACCAGGGGGTCGGCAGGGGGGGACACCCAAGAGGTAGACGGGCCCGTTTCAAATGCCTCCAAGAACACGGACTCGTCCGAGGAAGACTTGGGGGCAGACCACCCCCCCCAATACGGAGCATTTCCATGATGTCTCCGAAGGAGACATCCTCGGGGGGTGACCGTGGGGAGCCTTCCCCTTCCTCCAAGTCCGTGTCTTCTGTGAGAGACTGGGGAGTCAATGTGCCACCTTTTGCGTATGCTTGCGAGGGCCTCCTCTGGGGGCTGTCAGAGGAGTCCTCAGCAGCAATTTGCTCCAAAGGAGCAACTTGGGGCACAGAAACGGGCTGTCCCAGGGGCCGGATGGTGGAAGCCTGGCCCAGTGCAGAGGGAGCGCGGGACGGAGCAAGCAAGTGCGGGGTCCGGAGACCCTCAACAGAGCCCTCTCCACTACATCAAAGGCGAAGGGAGCCGACCTCGACCAAAGGATCCGACAATCGGCTCCCCCTCGGATCCGAAGAGCGGATCGGAGCCGGCGCCGAAGCACTCGGATCCGAAGGGACAGTGCGCTCCGACACAGACGGCGCCGAAGGAGCACTGATCCCCGGATCCGGCTCGGATCCAGGCTCCGAGATCGGGTCCGACGCACTCGAGGGCAGGGTCGGGTCCGAAGTACCAAGTACTATCGGCTCCGACCTTCCCCCGGCTCCAAAGCTGCTCGGCTCCAGCTGCTCCGAACCCGGATAGCGGGTCGGAGAAGGAGCAATAGGCTTAAAAAAGGGTGTTGAGCTCCCCGGAGGGGAGGCAAGAGCACTCCCATCTGCATCTGGGCCTGGATGAACCTTCTCATCATCCGGTCCAGATCAGCATCAGAAAGGCTATGGGTAGATCTCGAAGAGGCTACCGAGGTAGGCCTGGAGTGCCTCCTCGATAGCCTCGACGGAGATCGGGTCTCCTCCTCCTCAGGACCCGGTGAAAAGCACACAGGGACCGGAGCCGAGAAGGAGGAGACGAACCGACAGGAGCCGGGAGAAGCTTGGCTGGCGGGCGAAACAGAGGTCTCGGCCCGCCGCTTGTGTGCTTCTCCTCCGTCCTTTAGCAGCATCCCTCTCCTCTCCAGAAGTGGGAGTTTGAGTCCCAGGAGCAGGAGGTGGTGCCACAGGGGAACAACTGCAGCCACAGTAGTCCAAGGAGCGGAGGCCGGAGCGAGTCTGGCGGTAAAGACCCGCCAAGACCAGCTTGGACCTCCGCTCCTCAGTGCCTGGGGTTGAACCCTGCACAAATGGAACAACCAGATGTGAGGTGTTCAACCCCAAGACATTAACACCGAGTGTGGCCATCAGCCGGTGAGAGCTTATGGCCACACTCGAGCATTCGAAAATATAGATTTAGGCTGGTCAGCCATAATCTATAAAACACTAAAAGTTACAGAAAGTAACTTAAAACAAAAAGACACACAGGCCTACACACACACTCTACGCAACAGCAGGGAGGAATAAAATTTACTTACTTTAACTTAAAATAAACTCAAAATACTCTATATTAAAGGGGAACCTAAACTTTCACACAAATTCAGTCAAACAACCAAAAAAATTCTCTGTTTTTACAAGAAAAAGAGTTCACTTAGCTGAGAGCTATGTACCCAAATCCAGTCACCAGCGCGGCAAACGAGATCTGAGGTCATGAGGGTAGAGCAGGGCATTATGGGTGAGGGGAGGAGCTGAGAGCTTGGATCCATAGCTGGAAAACCATGCCGGTTCGGATCCGATATCGGATCCATAACCCACAGGTTGCAGACAAATGAATATCCTACTTCAGATATTCAGTTTCCAGGATTCTGGCCCTTTTTCTCATTCCAGGCACAAAACCGTTTCCATTTTGCGGAGTAAGCTTTTCTAGTAGACGGCCTTCTGGCCTACAAAATGACATCCTGCACCTCCTTGGAGAGTAGGGTCTGTTGTGATGTTAAGGAATCTTCCACTCGGCCAGATTGAGTGTTTTCAGCTGACTGTGAAGAGTTTTGAAGCTGTGCTGAGTCAGAAGAAGAGGCATTAGAGGCAGGGTCCATGGTGGGGAATGCGTCAGGCTCCTCAGGAGTGGGTACCAGTGTTGTCTTGGCCAGTCTGGAGCAATGAGAATCATCTTTGGTCTGTCTGCTCTGGTTTTTAATAGACTTTGGGCAGCAGAGGAAGAGGTGGGAAGGCATAAACTGTCATTGTTGTCCAACTGAAAGAGAGAGTGTCCACTCTCCAGGCATTTGGATGAAAAAAACCCTTGAGCAGAATTTTGTCAATTGGTGATTTTTGTGGGAGGCAAAGAGATCTATGTCTAGCCTTCCCCATGCTTGAATTATCTCTGTAAAAACTTGAGGATGCAACTTCCATTCGTGTGGATCTGTCATATTTCTGCTTAGGTTGTCTGCCAGCGTGTTTTCCTTGCCTGGCAAGTACTGTGCTTGAAGTTCGATTTGCAAGTCCAGAGCCATGTTCCAAAGTGACATGGCCAGCCTGCATAGGGGGTATGAATGGGTTCCTCCCTGTTTGTTTATGTACCACATTACTGTGGTGTTGTCTGTTCTTATCAATAGTTGATCTGGATGCAGAAGGTCTTTGAAAGCTATAATAGCATTTATTACTGATAGCATTTCCTTTTGATTGATGTGAAGGTGCTTTTCTTTTTGGGACCATTTGCCCTGAATGCACCGATCTGTCATGTGCGCCCCCCAGGCGTAGTCCGAGGCATCTGTTGTGATGACTTGATCTGCTTGAGGCTTGCTGAATGGGAGACCTGTGTTTGTTTGGCATGCTTGAGCCCACCACAGAAATTCCTTTTGAAGACATGGAATTAGTGGTATTATTGTTTCCAAACTGTGGCTGTGTTGAGACCATAGGTTTTTCAGGTACCATTGAAGTTTCCTAATATGCAGCTTTGCACATGGGATTAGTAGGATGCAAGATGCCATGAATCCCAGAGCAAGCAGGATTTTCCTTGCAATCAGCCTGGTGAAATTTGCTAGTGCTCTGAAGTATTGAGTTAGTTGCCCCTGCTTCTCTGGCGTGAGGTAGGCCATCTGGGTGTTTGTGTCCAAGTTGGCACCCAGGAAAATTATTTTCCGAGAGGGTATTAGCCTTGATTTATTTTTGTTGACTGTGTATCCCAGAGAATTCAACAACATTATTACATAAGCCAGATGCTTCAGAAGTATGTGCTTGCTGTCCGCTTGGATCAGGCAGTCATCCAAATAGGGGTATATTTGTATCCCTTGAAGTCTGCAGTAGGCAATTACTGATGCCAGGCATTTCGTGAATACTCTGGGCGCAGTAGATAAGCCAAAGGGCAATGCAGAGAATTGATAATGGGTTGAACCTGCAAGAAATCTGAGGTATCTTCTGCAATTTTGTCTGATTGGGACATGCAGGTATGCCTCCTTAAGGTCCAATGTTACCAGCCAAGACTCCTTGCCCAGCATGGGAAGAAGCTGCTGTAAAGTGAGCATCTTGAATTTTGGTACGAGTAAAAATGTGTTTAGGATGGATAGGTCCAAAATAGGTCTCCAATCTTTTCCCTTCCTTGGTACCAGGAATAGTCTGGAATAAAAACCTTGACCTTGTTCGTGAGTAGGTACCTCATGAATAGCTTTCATGTCCATGAGATCTGAAATTTGTCTTTGTGCCTCTGCCCTTTGATTGTGTGGCAGGTTTGGCATGCCTCTCATTTTTGGAAGGGTGTGAAAATGGAATCTGTAGCCTCTGTTTATAATGTCTAGGATCCATTTGTCTTTTGTGACAATATGCCAATTTTTTGAAAATAATGCCAGCTTTCCGCCCAAGGGTGCTGCCATTTGAGCCTTGCTTGGCATGCAAAGGGGAGAGTCATTGGGCTTGCTTTCTGAATGGCTGCGAACTATCCTCACCACCTCTTTGTGTAGGAGCTTGCCATTGTCTGCCTCAAAACGATCCTTGGGATTGCCCTCTGCCCCTCGGGCGCCTGTATCTACCTCTTTGGGGTCTGTCCGTGGCTGGAAAGGACCAATTTTTGGAAGGCCAATTTCTACTGAAACGTGGGGGTTGTACCTGTAGAAAATCTTTCACTGTTTACATTGATTTAGCCTTTTCCTCCATTTTCTTTTATACCTCCTCAGCATTAGCACCAAATAATACATCCTTTTGTAGAGGGGCATCTAGTAATTTAGCTTTGACATGATCCGGTAAAGTTTGTTCCTTGAGCCAGGCATGTCTACGTATGACTGATCCTGTAACAGCAGCTCTATATGAGGCCTCTAGAGCATCAAAACCACATTGCAAGGTATGTTTACCCACTTGTTCTGCACTATGCATCAAATCCTGCAACTCCTTCGAGTCTGGTTGTTCAGGTTGTGACATTTTACTTCTCAATTGTGATAACAGAAACTGTTGGTACTTTAGCATATGGAACTGGCAGTTTAATGCCCTCATGGTTAAGGTGGCCGAGGTATATACCTTTTTCCCCCACCTTTCTAAGGATCTGGAATCTCTCTCGGAAGGTAATGGATTTTTAGCAGTGGAGGCCTTAATTCCCTTGGGGCCCTGTGAAATAGTTTCTGGGTCAGCCGCATGGCTTTTGTATAGAAATTGGTGTGAGTCAGGAACCCGGTAGTACCTGTCAGGCTTAACTGGGGCTGGAGGTAAAGAATCCGGGTTAAGGCAGGCCTCTGAGTACACATCATCTAGTATGTCCAAGACAGGAGGTATAGCCAGAGGCCTGTGCTGAGGTAGCAAGAGAAAATCCCTAAGCCTTTTCTTGGAATCTGAGTACTCTTGGCCTTCCCAGTGGAAGTGTTCCCTTACGGTATGTATGCAAGGTTTCCCCAAATGAGTAATCCTCTGGGGGGATACAGAGGGAATGGACTCCTCTGCATCAGAATCTTCAAAAGGGGAGTAAGAAAGTTCCTGTTCATCAGAGTGCTCTGATATAATTATGGCGTGATCAGAGGAGGGGGAATTCTTCCTCCACTCTGGGCCTTTTGTCCGGGGGGGGGGGGTTGAGAACCCCTGATAAAAGTAATTAAATCCTCAGCCATTTTAAGCATCTGTTTTTTAGGCATGGGGCCTGGAGATGGGCCCTGTGTAGCTTGTCTCTTAGAATGCATGGCTGCTTTAGACTTAGTGAAAGCCTTGATGGAAAAAGAAGAGGAAGGTCTGAAGACACCTTGAGAGGAGGCAGACCTGTCTACATTTTGAGATTCACCACCAAGAGTGGCTTCGGTATCTGTAGTTGGGGTGTGGGCCGAGGAGCCTGCGACCTCGGGCACAGAAGACACTGCCAATGAAGTGTGGTCGGTAGTCAGGGGCTGCGTAGGTGCCTCGCTGAGAACAGGACCACCTGAAGTCGGCTTTGGCGTGGTGTTGGTAGAGGCCGCAGACCTCGTGTGTCGGTCCTTATCTTTGCACTTTTTAGACAAAACTGGAGTCGGAGTATCCGACGACATAATATAGTTAAATTTTTTGCCAAAATAATGCTGGGCGAACTCCGCCCGATGCTTAATGGTGCGTTTGTTGAATGTAGCACAAAAACTACAGACAGAGACGTCGTGGTCTGGGCCTAAACAAGGAATACAGAGGGAATGAAAATCCTTATGCGGTATTTGCTTCCCACATGAAATACAATTATTAACTTTGTCTGACATCAGTCTGAGGCAAGATAAGTTTCCCCAACGGGGTACTTAGCTTTCAAGAAGACTTCGGTTGCAAAATTTTCGTAATTTCAGGAGCTGGCCGACCGGCACTTGCGAACTGCTTCTGCTTCGGGCACCGCGCGGCAAGAAATACTGAAGAAAATGGCGTCGGCTGGTTCTTTTATACCCCCGTCGCTCTGACGTCAGGGAAGAAGCGACGACAACCAACGCCGGACCTAGACTTTGGAATTCGACCGACCGAGGACCCGCCTGACGGCAGGAGAACCCATCTGTTATGACTGCAGCTGTATGCACGATGAACATCTTGTAGCCTTGTGACACTATGTTTAGAACCCACTTGTCCTGGGTTATAATGTGCCAATTTTGTGAAAAAAGTGCTATTTTTTTCCCCCTAAGGGTGCTGCCAGGAGATAAGTGCTTGGTGCAGGCAGGGGGAAATCATTGGGACTGTTTGCTGTATGATTGTGATTTGTCTTCTCCACTTTTGGAGGTAGAAGCGCCCCCATTGCTTTGACCTGTACGAAACTTGCGCCTGGAATCTGCCTCTAGGGTGTCTGGAACTGCCCCTTTGATGTCTGTCTGACACAGGAAAGGACCAATTTTTTGTAGGCCAGTGTCTACTAAACCTAAGTGGCTGTACTTGTAAAAAATCTGACAGTTTGCATAGATTTAGCTTTGTCGTCCATTTTCTTTAACACCTCTTCTGCCTTAACAGCAAAGTATCATGCTGTAAAGGTGCATCTAATAATTTAACTTTGACATGATCAGGCAGATTTTGTTCCTTTAAACAAGCATGCCTCCTAATTACAGAACCCGTAACTGTGGCCCTGCAGGAGGCCTCCAGAGAATCAAACCCACATTGCAAAGTATGCTTTCCAACTTGTTCAGCTGCATGCAATAAATCCTGCATTTCCTTGTTTTCTGCACATTCATAATAAGAAGTTATGTACTCACCATAACGTTCCATCTGAGTAGGTAGCTTCACTTGTCTGCAACCTGTGGGTCTTGGATCTGATATCGGATCCGAGCCGGCAACTTGTTTCATAGCTAATGGATCCAAGCTCTTAGCTCCTCCCCTCACCCATAATCCCCTGCCAACCCTCCATGACCTCAGATCAAGTTTGCCCCTCTATATGCACCCAAAAAGGGTATTCCAACTCACAAAGATCCACTGAAGGCCAGGGGGAAGGGGGGGATGGTTGCAGACAAATGAAGCTATCTACTCAGATGGAACGTTATGGTGAGTACATAACTTCTTAATCTGAAGTAGGGACTTCATTTGTCAGCAACCTGTGGGACAGAGTCCCCAGCTACCTGAATCTTGGGTGGCCATCATGGAAGGATATTGCGGAGCACCGCAGAGCCAAAGGATGCTCTCCCTCTAGAAATCACGTCCAGTTTGTAGTGGTTAATAAAGGTATGAGATGAGGCTCAAGTAGCTGCCGAACAAATATCATCCAATGGAACTCTAGATTTGAAGGCCGTAGAAGTAGAGATGGAACGAGTGGAATGTGCGCGAACTCCTTCAGGTGCGGGTCTCCCAGAAACTTGGTACGCTAACAGGATACATTGGGATATCCAGCGTGACAAAGAGATTTTTGATACTGCTTTCCCCAAATTAAATTTGGCAAAGGAAATGAACAGCTGGTCGGATTGCCTGTGACCAGCTGTTCTATGAGTATAAAAATGCAGCTGCCTATGAACATCTAATGAATGCAGCTTGTACTCTCCTTTATTCTGATATTTAGGAAAGACCACCGGTAGATTTATGGATTGATTTATATTGGTTTCTGATGCTATTTTGGGAAGGAAGGAGGGATTGGTCCTGAGGTACACACTGTACGGATGAAAGATCAAGTAAGGAGGTTTCACAGAAAGAGCTCGAAGCTCCGAAACTCTTTTCGCTGAAGTAATGGCTACAAGGAATGCTGTTTCCCAGGACAAGTATTTGAGATTCACTGAAGCAGCAGGTTCAAATAGTGGAGCAGTCAGGGCTTGAAGAACTAGTGAAAGATCCCAAGGGGGTACAGCTTCTTTTATAGGGGGGTCTAAGCAAAAAGGTGCCCTTGAGAAAGGTTTTACTCAATTTGGCCGACATCAAGGGCCCTCTGCCATGTCCCACATGGTAATAGGAGATGGCAGCCAATTGCACTTTGTCAGTTGAGCAACTAGCACCTTCCTGAAAAAGTTTGGTTAGGAAGTCTAATATGGATGGAAGAGGAGCCATAAAGGGATCTAGATTATGATGCTCCGCCCAGACAGAGAAACGTTTCCATTTACTGCGGTACACTTTCCTGGTGGAAGGTTTATGCGCTGCCACAAGGATGGCTTTGACTGGTGAAGATACCGGGAGTCCTAACTAGGAGTGGAACTGGAGCAACCAAGCCGCCAGCTTCAGATTGTCCAGATTTGGGGTCGGTAAGCCCGACGGATGGGAGATTAGATCCGGACTGGGATATAGAATCCAAGGGGGATTCACTAGGTGAGACCACAGGTAAGGGAACCAAATTTGCCGAGGCCAGAATGGGGCAATGAGGATCATCCTGCTCCCCAACCGTGAGGCTTTCTGTAAGAGCTGCAGCATCAGGGGTAGAGGAGGATAGGCATAAAGTAGACCGGACGGCCAAGCATGCACCAGAGCGTCTCTTGGGGTTTCCCCTGGAGGGGGAATCAGAGCGAAGAAATTGCCGCATTTGGTGTTTGAGGGAGAGGCAAAAAGATCGCAGCAGGGTTGCCTCCATAATGCGAATATCTGCTTTGCTACTAGTGGGTTGAGAGACCACTCGTAAGGGGTAAGAAAGGTGCGTCTAAGTTTGTCCGCTAGGATGTTGGCCCGCCCCGGAATGTGCGATGCAATCAGAAAGCGGCTGTTGGAAATCGCCCAATCCCACACTCTCATGGCTTTGCGGCATAGAGGGTAAAACCTGGTCCCCCCCTGTTTGTTGATGTACCAGACAACCGACATGTTGTCCGACTGAATTACAATTGTTCCTACGGGGAGGAGATTCTGAAGTGCTTGCAACGCGTACATTCCACGTGCCTTGGACGGTCCTGCCTGAATAATGCCCCCCCACCCGAGGCGGGAGGCGTCCGTGGTCACCGTGGCGAGAGGGGGAGAGGTGCAGAAGGGTCGGCCCGTATGGAGATCCGGAGCATGGAGCCACCATAATAGAGCCCTCCTGCAAGCCTTGCTGATAGCGATGGGGTGATGGAGAGGAAAAGACAGAAAGGACCATTGTACTAGAAGGGTCCACTGCAGTACCCGCATATTCAGACGGGCGCATGGAAGGAGCGTTATTGCTGCCGCCATGGAGCCCAGCGCCCTCAGGACCAATTCCACCGGTGGAGTTTCTGACTGGAGGATGGCCCGCACATGAAGTTGCAAATTCCGTAGTCGTTCCGACGTCAGGAAGGCTCGTAGATCTCTGGTGTCTATTCTGGCTCCTATGAATTCTATGACTTGTGTCGGGGCCAGAAAGGATTTGTCGACATTGATGGTGATGCCTAACTGGGGGGCTAGGCGGAGAAAGAAATCTCTGGCTGAGCAAAGTAGATGCCTTGTTGGGGCGGTCAGGAGCCAGTCGTCCAGGTACGGAAAAACCTGTATTCCCTGGAGTCTCAGGTGGGCTGCAATCACTGTTAATACCTTGGTGAACACCCTGGGGGCTGTGGTGAGGCCAAAGGGAAGGACCCTGAACTGGTAGTGACTGGCTCCCAGCCGGAAGCGGAGGAACCTCCTGGATCGTCTGTCCATTAGAATGTGGTAGTACGCATCCTTTAGGTCTATAGAGCACATCCAATCGTTCTCCCTTAGAAGGGGAAGAATAGATTGAAGAGTGACCATTCGGAATTTTTCCTTGGTTACCGACAGGTTCAAACGGGACAGGTCTAGAATCGGTCTCAAGTCCCCAGTCTTTTTTGGCACCAAAAAGAACCTGGAGTAGAACCCTAATCCGAGCTGGTCTTGGGGGACGGGCTGGATGGATCTTTTTCTTAGCAGCTGCTGAATCTCTGCGGCTGCAGCCTCCCTCTGATCGGGTGGTACATCGGGGAGGTTTTTGAATTTGGGGACATGAAGTAATGGGATTCTGTATCCTCTGGATATAGTTCGAAGCACCCAGCGGTCTGTCGTGATGGACTCCCATGCCGCTAGGTGCTCCGAGAAGCGCCCCCCGACTGGCTCCAGAGTGGAGCAGTTGGGCAACCCTTCAGGGCTGCTGCGTGGGCCGGTCAGAGAAAGGTTCTCTGGACCCAAAGTTCCTCGGAGCCCCTCTGCCCCTGGGACGGCATCCTCCCTGTCCTCCTCTGCCACGGAAGGACTGGTTGTCCGGAGTGGGTTGGGAATGTTGCGATTTCTGGAATCACATCTTCTTCTGACCCTTTTGGTTCTTCGAAAAGGCCCGCTGGGGAGCAGAGAAGCGGAATCCGATGGCAGACAACGTCTTCCCGTCCTTCTCGCTCTGGACAAGTGTCTCACGAACCGTTTTGCCAAACAGGGCAGAACCATCGAAAGGGGCGTTTGCAAAGGACGTGTTAAAGGGCTCCACAAAGTCACAATGACGGAGCCAGGCCTGACGTCTCATGACTGGGCCCGCTCCACTAGCTCTAGCGGCTCTCTCGGTGGCGTGGGACAATAGCTGCATAGAGGTATTTGAAATAGATCTCAGAGTGGCCATTCGGGTGGAGTACAATTGTTTGTCCTCCGCCGACATGGACTCAGGGGGGGAGGAAGAGTATTCTTTGATAAGATCCCGCTGCATCCTGATGACATGTGCCATATAGTTCAGAGACCTTACTGAAAAGGTTGCTGAACTAAAAACTCGCTTCCCTAAGCGGTCCATCGAGCGGGACTCCTTGCTCGGTGGATGGACTGAGGGGCTCTCCTGAGCTAGTTCCCTCTTCGTGGCTGCCGCCGTCAACATGGCATCTACGGGGGGACCCTTGCTCCAGTGTGACCGGTCTGCGAGGGGGGCTTAGTATCCTGTCCGGGCGTTTGGGGATTGGCTCCACGGTGTCCGGGTCCTTCCATGCCCTGGTGGTAATAAGGTCCACAAAGGGGAATGCCTCCAGAAACACGGACTCGTCAGAAGCATTGGGGGCAGACCACCCACCTCTGATCCTCAGCATCTCCATGATGTCTGTAAAGGTGACATCCTCAGGGGGTGATCTTGGGGAGCCTTCCCCTTCATCCAAGTCCGTGTCCTCAGTTAAGGACTCAGGGGAGTCCACGTGCCTCCTCTTGCACTTGTGCTTGCGAGGCACTTCCTTGGGGGGGGGGGGCTGTCTGAGGAGGTCTAGCCAGCAACAACCTGTTCCAATGGAACAACCTGGGACATTGAAGCAGGCTGTCCCTGAGGCCGGGTGATGGAAGCCTGGCCCAGCAGAGAGGGAGTGCAGGGTGGAGCCGAGACAAGGGCCGGGGGTCCGAATGCTCTCGACAGAGCCCTCTCCACTACATCGAAGGCCGAGGGGGAACCGCTCTCCCAGGGATCCGAGAGCCGGCTCCCACTCGGATCCGATGAAGGGATCGGCGCCGAGACCATCGGATCCGAAGGACCAGTGCGCTCCGACCTGGATGGAGCCAAAGGCACACTGAATCCCTCGGATCCGAAGCTCGGGCCACGGCTCTGAGAGATCGGATCCGACAGACGAGGGCAGGGTCGGATCCGAAGTAACAAGTACCGTCGGCGCCGACCCACCCCCGGCTCAGACGCTGCTCGGGGGGCAGGAGTGGCAATGACCACAGCCTGTGGTAGTGCAACGGGAGCAGCGGAGGCCAGAGCCGAGTCCGGGGGGCAAAAGTCCCGCCAGGACCAGCTTCGACCTCCGCTCTTTCAGTGCCCTGGGGATGAACGCTGCACAAATGGTACAGCCTGAAATGAGGTGTTCAACCCAAAGGCACAGAATGCACCGAGTGTGGCCATCAGCCGGGGACAGCTTATGGCCACACTCGGTACATTCAGAAAAAATGGCTTTTGGGGCCTCAGCCTTACTTTGAAGAAAAAGGAGTGCTACACAAACACACAGGCCCCAAAAACACAAACACACACTCACTAACGACCAGTGAAGGGAGGGAAAATTATGTAAAAAAAATAAAAATTCCAGGGAACCTGACTCTTGCACACTTTTTATAAATTTAACTGAGAGAAAAGTTGATTCAAAAGACACTTAACTGACGATTTCGCTAGAGCTCAAAGGAATCCAGCCATCCACAAGCGTGGCAAACTAGATCTGAGGTCATTGAGGGTTGGCAGGGGATTATGGGTGAGGGGAGGAGCTAGGAGCTCGGATCCATTAGCTATGAAACAAGTTGCCGGCTCGGATCCGATATTGGATCCAAGACCCACAGGTTGCTGACAAATGCAGTCCCTACTTCAGATCAACATTTTCTGTTTAAGCAATGCAATGCCATGACATGTTGCTGATATTTGAGCATATGAAACTGACAGTTTAAGGCCCTTATAGTCAAGGTAGCAGATGTGTAAACCTTTTTTCCCCATCTATCCAGTGCCCTAGAATCTCTGTCAGAGGGGGTAGGGTTTTTTGCAGCGGAAGCCTTAACTCCTTTGGGACCCTGTGAAATAGCTTCTGGGTCTGCAGCAGGGTTTATGAAAAGGAATTTATGAGAGTCAGGAACCCTGTAATATCTGTCAGGCTTAACAGGAGCTGGAGGTAAGGAGTCAGGGGTCAGACTAGACTCTGAAAACACATCTACAATGTCTAACACAGGTGGAATGGCTGGAGGCCTGTGTTGAGGTAGTAAAAGGAAGTCCCTGAGCCTCGTTTTAGATTCTGAAAATTCTTGGCTCTCCCAGTGGAAATGCTCCCTCATGGTATGCAAGGTTTCCCCAAAAGAATAGTCCTGAGGAGGAGAAGCTGAAGGAATAGATTCTTCAGCATCAGAATCCTCATGGGGGGGAAGTGAATACTCCTGATCAGAAGAGGAATCAGAAGAAGTAGAAACCTGATCAGAAGATTCAGAGTCTGTCTCTTGCCTAGGCCTCTTATCAGGAGGGGGATGGGAACCCCTGATCAAGGTAATCAAGCCTTCGGCCATTCTGAGCATCTGTTTTTTGGGAATGGAGGCCTGTCCACGTGGCTCTTGAGTTTTCTTTGTTTTTGAAGGTGCTTCAGTCTTTGCCTTTGAAGCTTAAGTCGGTTTAATGTATAGATGTTTAGGTCTGAATACACCCTCAGAAGCCAGTGTCTGCTCAGCGGCTCCAGACCCATCTGAGGGAATAGTGTCCGAGGCTCCAATACCTTGAGTTTCCAGTGGCATAGCCAACTCCACGTGGGAGTCTGTAGCGGCCTGCGACTCTAAAGTAGCGGGCGTCAAGGGCTGCGAAAGTGCCTCACTGAGAACCGGCGAATGGCTTAGGAGAAGCTTCGTCGTCGGTTTTGGGCCTCGGTTGTCTATCTCTCTCCTTTTCTTTGTGAACTCCAGTAGTCGGATGGCTATCCGACGACATTTCTGGATAATTAAACCTGTGTCCGAAATAGTTTAATGCAAAATCATACAGACGCTTAATAGTGCGTTGGTTAAATCTAGCACAAAACCGACAACCTGAAACGTTATGGTCAGGGCCTAGGCAAGGAATACAGTATGAATGAAAGTCCTTATGAGGTATTTGCTTTCCACAAGAAATACAATTATTAACTTTTTCTGACATCGGTCTGGAGCAAGAAAAAAGTTTCCTCAATGGGGTACTTCGCTTTAATGAAGACTTCGGATGTGAAACTCAAACACTATAATCTCAGGAGTCGGCTGACCGGCACTTGCGAACTGCTTCGGGCACCGCGCGGTAAGAAAGACTGAAGAAAATGGCGTCAACTGCATCTTTTATACCCCTGACGACTTGACGTCAGGGAAGGGGCAACAGCAACCGACGCAGGACCCAAGACTTTGGAATTCAGGCAGACTGAGGGCAACCTGCCAGCAGGATTACCTAAATGTAATGACTGCAACAGTGAAACACAATGAACATCTGGTAGTGCGTGTAAGCCTGCTTTGAAGCGTAGGAATCTCCTGCAAAATTCCCTGATTGGGATGTGCAGGTATGCTTCCTTTAAATCTAGTGTTGCCAACCAGGCATCTTTGCCTAGCATAGGAAGTAACTGGTGAAGAGTCAGCATCTTGAATTTTGGAACCACCAAAAAGGTGTTTAGAGTAGACAGGTCCAGGCTAGAACGACAAGAATTGTCTTTTCTGTGTACCAGGAAAAGTCTTGAGTAGAAACCCTATCCCTTTTCCTCTTCTGGTACCAACCGAATAGCACCTATGCTTGAGAGAAAGTACTTGCCTTTGGGCCTCTGCCACTGATTTGAGGGTAGAGCTGGTCACCCGCTTGGTGTTGGTAACGTGTGGAAGTGAAATCTGTATCCCTGGGACACTATATTTTAAAACCCATTTGTCCTGGGTAATGAGTTCCCAGTTCTTTGCATGAAGAGCAATCTTTCCCCCCAAAGGGGCAGTCAGTTGAGAAGTGCTTGGAAGTTTTAAAAAGAAGTTATTGAGAAGTTTTACCATGGGGGGGGGGGGGTTATTACTCCCAGATTTGGAAGTGGAGGCCCCTCATTGCTTAGTCCTGTGCGTACCCTGGGACTGAAGCCTGGGTGCTCTGCTGGATCTGGGTTTGGACTGAGAAGGTCTGGAAGAGGCAGGAAAGGACCAATTCTTGGAAGGCCAATGCCTACTAAATCTTGGAGGTTGTACTTGTAAAAAATCTTTACCAGTTTGCATAGATTTAGCTTTTTCCTCCATCTAACTACTTCTGCTTTGTTGCCAAACAGGCGGTCCTGATTTAAGGGAGCATCCAGTAATTTCACTAACATGATCTGGCAAGGATTGCACCTTAAGCCAAGCATGCCTAAGTACAGACCCAGTTACAGCAGCCCTGCAAGATGCCTCTAGTGAATCAAAACCACAGTGCAAAGTATATTTTCCAACTTGTTCAGCAGAATGCAGTAAATCCTGTAAATCCTTATTTTCGGCACAATCAGGAAACATCATTTTCTGTTTAAGCAATCCAATAATATGCTGCTGATACTTTAACATATGAAACTGGTAGTTTAAGGCCCTAATGGCCAAAGTTGCATAAGTGTATACCTTCTTACCCCATCTGTCCAGCGTCCTGGAGTCTCTATCAGAGGGGGGTAGGATTTTTTGGCAGTAGTAGCTTTAATGCCCTTGGGTCCCTGTTAAATGGTCTCAGGATCCACAGTAGGATTTTTGAAAAGGAACTTGTGAGAGTCAGGAACCCTATAATATCTATCGGGTTTTCCGGGAGCAGGAGGTAAAGAGTCAGGGGCCAAGCTAGATTCCGAAAAGGCATCAACAATGTCTAGTATAGGAGGTATGGCTAAAGGCCTGTGCTGGGCAGGAGTAGGAAATCCCTAAGCCTCTTTTTAGAATCAGAGACATCCTGACTTTCCCAACAAAAATTCTCCCTGAGAGTATGCAGGGTTTCACCAACAGAGAAATCCTCTGGGGGGAGGGGGGGGGAGCAGAGGGAATAGAGACCTCAGCATCAGAATCCTCATAGGTAGATAAGGGCAAATCCTGGTCATCAGAGAAAACAGAAATTTCAGAATCCTGGTCCGAGGTATCATAAGCAAACTCAGTCCTAGGTCTCTTAGAGCGGCAAGGTTGGCTTCCCCTGATTAAAGTAATAAGGTCTTCAGTCATTCTTATCATTTGTTCATTAGGCACAGAGGCCTAACCAAGCGGTCTGGGTGTCAGTTTTCTAGGCATGGTTCGAGTTTTAGTCCTTGAAGAAGAAGATGACGTCAGTTTAATATGCAAGTCAGTAGGCCTGAATACACCCTCAGAAGCTGGTGCCTGCAAAGCGGCTCCGGACCCATCCAAGTTAGAGACATCCGCAGGTTCCACAGTTGAAGCATCTTGTGGCATACTGGACTCTGAAAGGGTCTTAGTAGCGGCCTGCGAATCTGAAGTAGCATGTATCAGGGACTGCGAAAGCTCCTCACTGAGTACCGGCGAACTGGCGACTGGCTTAGGAGAAGCGTCGTCGGCAGCTTTGGACCTAGGCGGCCTGTCTCTGTCTTCATCTTTGGGCTTTTTCAGAATGTCGGTAGTCGGATTGCTTACCGAAGACGTATCAGGATAAGTGAACCGAGCACCAAAATATTTAGAGGCAAAAATATACAGACGATGGATAGTTCGTGGTTTAAATAAGGCACAAAACCAACAGCAAGGTACGTCGTGGTCAGGGTCTAGGCAAGGAATACAGTATGAATGAAAATCTTTATGAGTTATTTGCTTTCCACAAGAAATACAATTATTTACTTTTACTGACATCGGTTTAGAGCAAAAAAAAGTTTCCCCAACGGGGTACTTAGCTTTTAGTTGAAGACTTCGGTTCTGAAACTCGAAAATGAAAATTTCAGGAGTCCGCCAACTGTCATTTGCGAACTGCTTCTGCTTCGGGCACCGCACGGCAAGAAAGACTGTTATAATGGCGTCTGCTGCATGTTTTATACCCCTGACGGCCTGACGTCAAGGAAAAAAGAGATAGCAACCAATGCAGGACCCAAGATTTTGTTAATCAGGCCGACTGAGGGCTACTGCAAGCAGATAACCCAAATGTGATGACTGCAACAGTGAAACACGAAGAACATCAGGACTCTAGGTGACTAGCACCCAAGCAATAAACGCATAGGGTGTCAGTATCGGGTGGTGGCATTTTGTGCCCACACCCTGTGCATGTTTTTAAATCCAGCCTTAGGGGCTTCGGACATGAATAGAAGAGAAGGGAAGAAGAAAGAAGTGAAGCCTGTCTATAAGATTTTTTGTTTTTTGAGCGAAGAACGCACTGAAAAAAAAGATAAGAAGGGAAAAAAGGTGAAGAAAAGGCAAAAAAAAGTTATTCACAATAACATAATAATCCCAGGACGAGCTCGTTTGGAAGCTGCTATTCGCAATGCCGGCAAATGAGATCTGAGGTAGTGATGGTGGAGTGGGGAATTGTGGGTGGAGGAGGAGAAGCTCAGTTCTTGGATCCAAGCTATGTAATGCGGCCGAGTCGGATCAGATTTCGGATTTGAACCCATGGGTTGAAGATCAGATGAAAACATCATCATCAGATCGAAAAATACTATATAGAGAATTACATTGTCTGTATAGGCTCACAGTTATAACAATATAAATGTTTCTGACAATATTTAAAATCAGTTACTCCAAAGAAAGAAACAGTTGTACTCTTAAAACAAGAAGTTATGTACTCACCATAACGTTCGATGTATGTAGTCCATCTCGCCTTACATTCTTACCCGTGGGTTACCGACTCGGCCATACTCTAGCTCGTGCAACAGGTCTATTCCCCAGATCTTGTTTGCTGCAAGCTGACACACATACGTACTGAGAACAACAACATCCCCAATAGAAAGGACCACTGACACCTTGAGACAATACCTCCAGGAGGGGGAAGGAGGGAGGGTTAGTAAGAATTTAAGACGAGATGGACTACATACATCGAACGTTATGGTGAGTACATAACTTCTTGATGTTATGTAGTCCAATCTCGCCTTCATTCTTATCCGTGGGACAGCGTCCCTAGCACCTTGATCTTGGGTGGCTCAGTGAAAAATACTCTTGAGCACTGTGGAACCAAAGGAAGATCTGCTTCTAGACACCAGATCTAATTTGTAGTGACTAATAAAGGTATGAGGCGAAGCCCATGTTGCTGCAGCACAAATATCATCCATAGACATCCTAGCCTGAAACGTAGTTAAGGTAGCCACAGATCATGTAGAATGAGCCTTCACTTTAAAGGGTAATTCTTTACCATTGGAAGCATAAATAAATGAGATGCAATCGGAGATCCAGCGAGACATGTTTACCTTAGAAACCGGAGCCCCAAGTCTAGTGTCTGAAAACTAGACAAACATTTGATCTGATTTCCTGAAATCTTTTGTCCTATGTAAATAGAAATGCAATTATCTGTAAACATCCATCTGATGAAACTTAAATGCTGCCTTATTGGAGAATTCAGGAAAAAACACAGGCAATTCAATGGATTGGTTGATATTGACAACAGAGGCAACCTTTGGAACAAAAGAAGGGTTGGTTCTTAAGGAGACCCTATCTTTGTGAAACACCAAATAAGGTGGCCTAATCGATAATGCTTCGAGTTCAGAGACCCGCCTAGCTGAAGTTATGGCTACCAAGAATAATGTCTTCCATGACAAAAATGTAATGTCTCACACAGCTGCGGGTTCAAAGGGAGTTGTGAGCTTCTGTAGTACAAAATTGTGGTCCCATGACATCACTGGATCAAAGACTGGAGGTCGGAGTAACAATGTCCCGCTCATAAAAGCCCTACAAAGCCTATGAGCCATAAGGTTGGGCTCATTAACAACGTGAAAGGTAGAAATTGCTGCCAATTTCACTTTAATGGTTGCCGCAGCTGAACCCTGACTAAACAGTTGAGAAAAAAATTCCAATATTGCCGAAATAGGTGCTGTATAAGGATCAATACGTCTCTCATGGGCCCAAATAGAAAATTTCTTCCACTTACTGGAAAAAATCTTCCTAGTAGAAGGCTTGTGGGAAGATGACAGAATACGGACCACTTCCAGGGAAAAATCATGAAGCCTGACTAAGGACGGAACTGGAGCAGCCAAGCTGTCAACCTGAGGGTCTGGATGGAGGGATGGAACTGTCCTGACATACGAGTCAGCAGATCTGGCACTGGGTCCAGAATCCAGGGCTTGTCTATAAGATAGGGTTGAAGGAAGGGAAACCAAATCTGACGAGGCCAGTGTGGGGCAACGAGGATCATTTTGCTCCCCAAAAACTGTTCTTTCTGAATGACCTTTGATATCAGAGGTAATGGTAGAAAAATGTAGAGAAAACCGGAGGGCCAATCTTGAGCCAAAGCATCCCTGGGCATTCTCCCCCTTCGGGGGGATAAGGGTGAAGTAGCTGCAGCATTTGGCATTGAGGGGGCTGGCAAACATATCGCAGCAAGGCTGGCCCATCTGTGGAATATCTCTTCCGCAACATAACTGTTCAGGGACCACTCGTGAGGCATTAGGATAGCTCTGCTCGTCCTGTTGGCAATCACATTGGACTTTCCCAGTATATGCATTGCAACTAGAAAGTGTTGGGAAGACACCGTCCACTGCCAAACTCGAAGTGCCTCTCTGCAAAGGGGGTATGATTTGGTTTCTCCCCGTTTGTTCAGGTACCACACCACCGACATGTTGTCTGAGTGGATTGCAATTGTCCATAGAGTGAGAGAGCTCTGAGGTGCTTGCAACGCTAATAGCACTACTCTCATCTCCAAGACATTGATATGCAAATGGGTATAGTGATCCTGCCACGTGCCTTGGACAGTCCTGCCAAGATAATGCGCCCCCCACTCGATCTGGGAGGCATCCGTGGTCACCGTGGCAACTGGAGAAGATGGGACAAAGGGCTTGCTCACATTGAGATTGCTGGCCTGAAGCCACCAGCATAGATCCCGCTCGCATGTGTCTGTAATCAGAAAAAAAAGGGAGAGTGGGAAATGCTGCAGTGACCATTGGGTGAAAACCATCCACTGAAAAACCCTCATGTGTAGTCTGGGCAAGGGGAACTAGCATGACCGTGGCAGCCATGGTCCCTAAAAACTTGAGGACCACTTTTGCCCTGACCTTCCTCAATGGTAGTAAGGCGCAGACCTGCTGTTGTAGATCCTGAATTCTCTCTTTTGGTAAAAAGGCCCTCATGAGCACCGTATCTAGTTTGACGCCAATAAAAGTGACACGCTGCGAGGGCAACAAGGCAGATTTTTTCCAATTTAGAGTAATTCCTAACCATTGGCACAGTGTAATGGTGACGTCCCTGGTCTGTAACAGTAGATGCCTGGTGGTGGCAGAAAGGAGCCAGTCCAGGTACAGAAACACTTGGAATCCCTGACGTCTCAAGTGAGCCGTTACCACTGCCATGCATTTGGTGAACATCCTGGGGGCTGTGGTGAGACCAAAGTGCAGAGTGCGAAACTGAAAATGACTGGCTCCCAGCTGGAAGCATAAATGACTTCTCGATGCCCTGTCCATCTTGATATGGTAGTAAGCATCTTTGAGGTCGATGGAGCACATCCACACATCTTTCCCTACCAGAGGGAGTATTGACTGTAAGGTGACCATGCGGAACTTGGACTTTTGTACATGAAGGTTCAATCGGCTGAGATCCAAGATGGGTCTCAGGTCCCCTGTTCTTTTCGGCACTAAAAAGAATATGGAGCAAGTCCCTAATCCTACTTGGTCTGCAGGGACAGGCTGGATGGCTCCCTTTGAAAGCAACTTTTTTATTTCTAAAGTTGTGGAATCCCTGTGACTGGGTGGAACGTCTGGGATTCTCTTGGATGGCGGGGGAGGAGAAGAGAAGGGGATATGATAACCTCTGGAAATTATCTTTAATACCCACTCGTCTTGGGTGACTTTTTGCCAGGCTTCTGGGTATAAAGAAATGCGACCCCCGACCGGCTCCAGAGACGCACAGTCAGGTCTCCCTTCAGGAGAGCTGGCAGGGGGAACCACGAAAGGAATCACGGTCCCCCTGGTTACGCGGGCCTCCTCTGCCTCTAGGGTGGCGTCTACCTGAATTTCCACCCCCTCCCCTGCCTCCGAAGGGGTAATCACTTTGTGTGCCCTTAAAAAACCTCTGCGACTTCCTGAACCACATTTTCCCACCCTTCTGGCCCTTGGGGTAAAGTCTAGAAGGCATGGAAAAAAGTACAGTTTTGTACCTACCATAAATGTAGATGTTCGAGGATCCACATTGCTGCAGTCCTAACCATAGGGGTAGTCCGCTGTCCAGTCGGCCCGAATACCAAAGTATATGGCTGACGTCGGTCAAGGCGCATTAGACTGATGTCAGGACGTCAGGGTACTAATGCGCATGACCGACGTCATATCCTCAGTCTTTTCTTGCCCCAGATGTCAGAAGACCCTAAAAAGACAAGGCCCAAACCAAAACACCAAAAAGCCCTGCATCAAACATATATACAATATATACAAATGTACAAGAATATATATATATATATTAGCCCACACCACCACCCCTAAACTCAGTGGGGAAGGAGGGAGGGTAAATTGGACTGCAGCAATGTGGATCCTCGAACATCTACATTTATGGTAGGTACAAAACTGTACTATGTTCTTCATTCCACATTGCTGCAGTCCTAACCATTGGGTAGAATCCCAAAGCAGAGGTAAGGGAGGCTGGCAAATCATAAGGAAGCAGGAGCTGTCAACATGCCTTGCAAAATAGCTGTGGCAAAACCAGCCCTAGATTTAGAGTAGAGAGGAAGGTGGTAATGCTTAGAGAAAGTATGCACTGAACTCCAAGTAGCTGCCTCCAAAATATCCTTAGTTGCCACCCCTTAGAAATGCTGTTGAAGTGGCAGTAGCCCTAGTGGAATGAGGCCTAATCCCAGCTGGAATCTCCTTGCCATGATGGGAGTAACAAAATGAAATGCAAAACCCAATCCACTTAGAAATAGTTTGCTTAGACACAGGCTTGCCCTGAGAACTCAAAGCAAAAGAAACAAACAATTGCTGAGACTGCCTGAAATCCTTAGTCCTGCTTAAATAATAACGCAACTGCCTATGTACATCTAAAGTGTGCAAAATCCTTTCCCCTTATTTTGGGGATCTGCATAGAAAGTAGGCAAATGAATAGTTTGGTTTAAAGCCACACTAGAAACCACCTTAGGCATAAAGGAAGGATTAGTGCGTAATGATACCCTATCCTTATGGAAAATCAAAAGGGCTCTACTGCCATAAGGGCCTGCAACTCAGAAACCCTTCTTGCAGAAGTAATAGCCAACAAAAAGCAGTCTTCCATGACAAGTATTTCAAGTCAGCAGTAGCCTGAGGCTCAAAAGGTTGTAGAGTAAGTTTTTCCAACACAAAATTGAGATCCCAAGCAGGAGTAGGAGCTCTACGTGGGGTCTTATATTCTTTGCCCCTCTAAGAAACTGCTTGAACAAAGGATGCGAAAACAATGGTGGGTCACAATCATAGTGAGCTGAAATTGCTGCAGCATGAATCTTAATGGAAGAGAAAGACAAACCTTTGTCCAGTAACTCAGTAAGATATTGAAGAGCCACACTCAAATTAGGCTCAGAAATCTCCAAATTCTTTGCTGCACTCCAAAATAAAAATCTCTTCCATTTTTCTGCGTACACTTTTCTTGTACTAGGTCTTCTAGCTTCCATAATCACATTTAAAACTTGTTGAGGAAGTTGAGACCTGCTGTGTTTCAACACAGAATATGCCAGGCTGTTAGATGAAGAGAGTGAAGCTTGACATTGAGCAGGTGACCGTCCTTCTGAGATAACAGATGTGGAATCAAAGGTAAAGGCCATGGGCGGTGCCTTACCAGACTCCTTAGTAGTGGGTACCAGTGTTGCCGAGGCCAATCTGGAGCTATTAAAATCATCCTTGGCTTGTCTTGTCTGACCTTTAGGAGCACCTTTGGAAGAAGAGGCAGAGGTGGAAAGGCATACACATGAAGATTTTTCCAACTGAAAGAAAGAGCATCCACTTTCCAAGCTGTATGATGAAACCCCTTTGTGCAAAACTTTGGCAGCTGGTGGTTTAGTGGAGAAGCGAACAGATCTATGTCTGGAGTTCCCCATGACACTGTCAATTTCTGAAATACATGAAGATCCAGTTTCCACTCGTGGGGATCCATGATTTGCCTGCTTAACACATCTGCTAAGGAGTTCTGTGCTCCCGGCAGAAACCTTGCCTGAAGATTTAGTTGCAAGCTGAGCGCAGTCTCCCATAAAATCATTGCTTGCCTGCATAGAGGATAAGAATGTGTTCCCCCTTGTTTGTTGATGTACCACATGACAGTTGTGTTGTCTGTTAGAATCAACACCTGCCCAGGAAGAAGTAACTCCTTGAAAGCCATTAATGCAAACTGGACTGCTAACATCTCCTTCATGTTGATATGTAGATGCTGTAGTCTGGCAGGCCACTTGTCTTGTATCCACTTTCCATTTAGATGAGCTCCCCAAGCAATGTCCGAGGCATCTGTCGTTAAAATCTGACTCGCCTCTGGCCGGGTCACAGAGAGTCCCTTGTTTAGGTGACATTCCTGAGCCCACCACAAAAATTCTTTTTGAATGCAAGGTATTATTTGAATGACAGTGTCCAAATCCTGGCAGTGCTGTGTCCACACATTTTTGAGATACCATTGCAGCTTCCTCATATGCAATTTGGCATTGGGAAGCACCAGAATACAAGATGCCATGAACCCTAAGGCTTGAAGGACTGTCCTTGCAGTCAGCCCGGACTGAAGAGATAGTTAATGGAAGTAACTGGAAAGATTCTTTTGTTTGTCCGGGGTTAAAAAGGCCATCTGGGCTGCTGTATTCAGTCTCACACCCAGAAAGCACATGTCTTGAGAGGGTACTAGACTGGACTTTATTTCGTTCACAGAATACCCTAGGCATCTTAGCACTGCTATGACATATTCCAGATGCTGTAGAAGGTCTTCCTTTTCTTGAGCCAGAATCAGGCAGTCGTCCAAGTAAGGATTGATTTGAATTCCTTTTAGCCTGAAGTAAGCTATCACTGGAGCCAGAACCTTTGTGAATACTCTGGGCGCAGTAGATAAGCCAAAGGGCAATGCAGAGAACTGATAATGAGAATTTCCAGCTCGAAAACGCAGATACTTCCTGCAACTTAGTCTTATAGGCACATGAAGGTAAGCTTCCTTGAGATCTAAAGTTACCATCCAATGATCTTTGCCCAGCAGAGGTAAAAGCTGTTGTAACGTCAACATCTTGAACTTGGGAATGTCCAGATAAGTGTTGAGGATAGATAAATCCAAAATTGGTCTCCACGTGTTCCCCTTCTTTGGTACTAGGAACAGGCGAGAATAAAATCCTAGGCCCCTTTCTGGTACAGGGACTGGCTGAATGGCCCCTATTTGGAGTAACAGAGAAATTTGCTTGTGAGCCTCTTTCCTTTGTGGAGGGGAACGTCTGGCATGCCTTTGAAAGGGGCAATGTATGGAAATAAAACCTGTAACCGTGGTGAATGATATCCAACACCCATCTGTCTTGAGTGATTAAATCCCAATTTTCTTTGAAAAGAGACAGTCTTCCTCCCAAAGGAGCTGCCAGACGAGAATCTACTGGCAGCTGAAAAGGCAGGTCATTGGGTCTGTTTACGAAAGGACTGACCCCTGCCCTCACCAGAAGTCTGAGCAGGTGAACCCCTGTTCTAGGCCTAAAAGAACCTTGAGCTCTGCCCCTACCACGCCTAGACCTACCCCTAGACTGGGAATCATAAGCAGGATATGTCCATCCCTTAGTAGGCCAATTTCTACTAAACTTCGGTGGCTGCACCTGCAAAAAAATCTTTAACAGTTTGCATAGACTTAGCTTTGTCCTCCATTTTCTTTAAAACTGCTTCCACAGGCGAACCAAATAACACATCAGACTGTAAAGGAGCATCCAAAATCCTAGTCTTAACATGCTCTGCTAAATTCTGATCCTCAACCAGGCATGCCTGCGAAGAACAGAACTAGTGGCAGCCACCCTCGAGGAGGCCTGCACAGCATCAAAACCACATTGCAAAGAATGCTTACCCACTTGTTCAGACACATGAACTAAATCCAGCAACTCTTTACACTCTATACCTTCCACCAAAGCATCCACCTTAGATTTCAATTGTGAAAGGAGATAATTTTGATATTTTAGCATGTGAAACTGACAATTCAACGCCTCATGGCTAAAGTGGAAGAAGTATACACTTTCTTTCCCCACCTATCCAAAGCCCTTGCCTCTTTATCAGTGGGAACAGGATTTTTAACAACAGAGGCCTTAACACCTTTAGGCCCCTGAGAAACAGTTTCCGGGTCTGCCCTAGGACTCTTAAACAGATACTTATGAGCTTCAGGCACCCTATAGTACCTATCAGGTTTAACAGGGGCAGGAGGCAAAGAATCAGGGTTCAGGGAAGCCTCTGCAAAACATCTTCCACCACATTCAACACAGGAGGTATAGCTAAGGGCCTATGCTGGGGTAAAATAAGAATTCCCTAAGCCTTTTCCTGGAATCAGAGTAATCTTGGCCTTCCCATTTAAAGTGCTCCCTCATGGAATGCAGAGTCTCTGAAAATGAGAAATCCTCAGGAGGAGAAGCTGTAGGAGTGGAATCATCCACATCAGAATCAGAATAAGGAGGATACTCCTGCAAGTCTTCCGCAGAAGACTCAGAAGCCTCTGAACACTGTTCAAAACTCTCAAACTCAGGTTCCACCCTAGGCCTCTTATCAGGAGGGGGCATGGAGCCTCTAATCATAGTAATTAAATCTTCTGCCATTTTAAGCATATGTTTCTTAGGCACAGAACCTGAAGTGCTAGGAGAAGCCCCCACTGAAGCTAAACTTGGCCTACCTCTCAAAGAAGTTTTGGAAACAGAAGGAGAGGCTCTAACTACCTTGGGAAGAGAGGGAAGAACAGTTACCTGAGAAGCCCCCTCAGCCTGGCCTACCTCCTGAGAAGGCACATCCTGTAACAGTAAAGTCTCTGCCTGAGACTCCAAAGAAACTCCTGGCAAAACCTCTGGCTCCACTGAGCCTTCTAAAGAACCGACGTCCGGGACTGCCGGTTCATCAACCCTAGGCTTTGCAGTTTTGTCCTTGCGCTTTTTGGACGAAGCGGGCGGAGCATCCGACGGCATTTTATAATTACAACGCTTCCCAAACACTAACCTGGCACAGTCTAACCTTCTCTTAATAGTGCGTTTGTTAAATCTAGCACAAGAGCGGCAACCAACAACGACGTGCTCAGGCCCTAAACAAGGTATACACAAAGTATGGTAATCCCTATGAGGTATCTGCTTCCCACAAGAAATACAGTTATTCACTTTTTCTGACATCCGGTTAAATACTGAGGCAAGGAAAACCAAAATGTTCCCAACGGGTACTTAGCCAACTTTGATTCGGTCTGAAACTCCGACTTCGGAAATTTTTCAGAACGCCAACCTGCACTCGCAAAACTGCTTCTGCATCGGACCATGCGGCAAAAAAGACTGAGGATATGACGTCGGTCATGCGCATTAGTACCCTGACGTCCTGACATCAGTCTAATGCGCCTTGACCGACGTCAACCATATACTTTGGTATTCGGGCCGACTGGACAGCGGACTACCCCTATGGTTAGGACTGCAGCAATGTGGAATGAAGAACATCAAGACACCCATGGCAGACAGGGTTTTTCCTTCCTGCTTGCAACTAGTGAGAGTGTCCTTCACCTTGGTTCCGAACAATGATGAACCATCAAATGGGGCATTGGTGAACATAGACTCCATGAAATTGCACAGGCGCATCCAGGAGTGTCTCCTAAGAGAGACTCCGGAACCCACAGCCCTACTTGCTCCGTCGGCTGCATATGAGATCAGCCTCATGGAGGAGTTGGGTAAGGGAATTTAAGGTAGACATCTGTGCATTGACCTTCTGTACCATGGCATCAGAAATGTTACCCTGTAGAGAATCTCCTAGCTCTTTTAGGAGATCTCTCTGGAGCCTCGTAAAATGCGTCAAGTAGTTCAGCGACCACAGTGTAAAGGCCGCTGAGGTAAACACACGCTTCCCATACCTGTCCATAGCCCGGGACCCCATGTTAGATGGATGGTAGACGACGTTTCAGCATATTCCTTCTTGGTGGCCACTGCCACCACCATGGCATCTACTGGAACGCCTTTAGATAGATACTCCTGGTCAGAGGGGGCAGACAAAAACTTATTGGGTCTCCTTGGGACCGGTTCCACAGTGTCAGGAGTTTCCCACACCTTTCGACAGACAAGGTCTAATAGCTCATCAAAGGGGGGAGAAATCCAAGAGGCGGAGGGTTGAGATCCGAAAGCCTTCAGGAACACAGACTCCTCATCAGAAGGGGATTTGGATGTACAGCCGCTTCTCTGCTTCAAGATCTCCAGGATATCTGGAAAAGAAATATTTTCAGAAGACAACTTGGGGGACCGCTCTGACTCCTCGAGGTCTGTATCTGACGTGAGAGACTCATCCGGGGAGTCCAGGTGTTTCCTCTTACACAATCTCCTTCTGCCTGGCTCCTCAGGCAAAAACTCTGGGGAGAAGTCAGAAAGCTGCGAACCACTTATGGAGGAATCCTGAGGCTTAGGGTCTCTGCTGACCATGGATAGAGCATGACCTGAAACTGAAACCAGTGCTGGAGGGGGAAGTGTCGGTGCCGTAGGATGCAGCTGACGACCTGGCCAGCACACTCCTCATAACTTCAAAGGCTGATCCCCCCGGCTCCAAAGGCTGACCAACTGAAGATGAAACAGTAGTAGCCCTTGGTGCCAAGGAGATGAGGTCCGAAGCTGAGGCCGGGTCCAAGCTCACTCAGGCCGAACCACTGAGAGGAAAGCTTGGAACCTATGATCAATCCAAGACCTCCCCCTTGGGTCCGACCGGAGAACCGTGAACCCTCGACCCCGTGGACGGAGCCGATGGGGTCGGAGTGGAAATCGGAAGGGAGAGGCCAGTTGAGGTTACTGGAACAGACCTAATGGCGTCCGACGGCACCGACAACTCTGGCTCCGAAGGCCAAGAAAGGCTTGGAGGAGGAACAACAAAGGATGAAAAGGCCATAAGCTCCGGAGGCAACTGGTTCGGAGCAGAAATCAATTTGGCCAACACCGATGACTGAAGCAGTTTCTTCACCACCCTATCAATGTCCTCATCAGAAAGGGTCCTGGAAGATAAAGTAGGAGACCTGGATCTCCCTACAGAAGGGGACTTGCGTGAAGGAGAACCCGGTGGAAAAACTGGAGACCTGCTCCGAACCAAAATATCTGTGACCGGCTGTGAAAGGCTGGGAGATGATACGGACTTAGTCAAGAGACTACCTTCTTTCGGCACCGAGGGCAATGGAACCGAAGAAAGAGAAGCTGTTCTAGCAACTTTCTCTGGCGGCTCCGAATTAACAGACGGAGACGGAAAGCGCTTCTTGGAAGTCTTTTTGTCCTTTTTAGCTGGAGAGGATAATGCACTGGAAGACTTAGCCAAGTCATCCTCGAAGGAGTATTTAAGCAATCCTTTCAAAACAAGCTTGTTCTTCCTCTCCTGTAGCACATGGAGACTGAAGGAATGACAAAACAAGCAGGACTCGGAGGTGAATAGCCCCCAAGCAGTACACGCACACAGAGTGCCCATCAGTTAAAGACATTTTATTGCTGCATTCAACACACTTTTTAAAGCCCGAAGGCCTGTGATCCTTAGGATCCTTAGACATGCTGAAAGGAACAAATGAATACGTAGACGCACTAGACCCAACTAACAAGAAATAGAGTCTCTAACTCAAACGGCCAAGAAACCGGCAGGAAAACAACAGGGAGGACTAGGTCCTCTAACTTAAACGGGCTTAGCCCGGGGAAACAAAGGCAGGAAAGCTCCACTAGCCAGATACAACACTAAACGCTAACAGAATGGAGTACCAAACCAAAGATCACACAGATACAATGGGAAGGATTAGGACCTCTAACTTAAACGGGCCTAGCCCGTGGGGAAAGGAAAACAAAAGGGATACCCAAACAGCCAGACAAGGGCACAAAAAAACTGCCAGAGAAACAAATACAGACAGTAAAACACCACTACCACACACACACAGCTATGAAAATAGCTTTTTTGAGCAACAAGTCAACAGTTTATAAAAATTTTATAAACAATATACTTAGTCACGACCAAAAGTGAGACCACGTCTGAGCTTAATGAGTGGCAAACGAGATATAGGGAATAGACCTGTTGCACGATGGGATACCTCTCAGCCAACTGAAGACTTCGAGCTAGAGTATGGCTAAGTCGGAGCCGGGGTTTGGCTCCGAACCCACAGGTAAGAATGAAGGCGAGATTGGACTATATAACATTGAATATTTTGCAAATGTTTTAGTCTGTCAATTTCTGATGTCTATTTTCACTTGAATAAACGTTTGTCTTTCCATAAAAAAGTAGTACATCTCTCTGCTGTCTGAAGTTGCTATAAAATTTTCTAGACAAAACCTAGATGGTCAGCAAAAGTTGAGAGAGATTTGTTCCACGGCTAGTATGACATGGAACAATCTCAAGATATGTGCAGGTCTGACAAAGCCAGTGATAGAAAACTTCCATATTCAGAAATACTACGTATGTATACGTGTGTGTGTGTGTGTGTATATGTCTATGTCTCTCTCTCTCTATATATATATATATATATATATATATATATATATATATATATATATATATATATATATATATATTTATGTGTGTGTGTGTGTGTATACATATGTAGTCTGACTGGATCTACAGAACTCATTTTCAGCAGAGGCCCAGGAAGAAAAGCTCCACATACAGTACAATAAAATTACAGTAAAATCCAATTCAGTACAAATCACATTAGAAATACTATACAAAATAAGTTGAAAGAACAAACTATGTTACAAGACGTTACAATATATACTACACATCTAGATGATTCTATAGAGTTAAAAACATTATAGACAATAAGTCACTCTCACTATACATAATATAGTGTTCAAAAATAGTACATAGGTAGAGCAATGAGAGACTGACTGCTACAGTACATGAAAAAATACACACACACATGCATTATATATATGGGTTTGTATAACTTCACCTAAATACCATTTCACCTAAACCCACTTCACTGAGACCAAACCACCTACAAGAGAGAGACATGGAGGAGCTCTCTGATCTTGTAGCCCAGGCAGGTATGACCCTAGCCCTGAGTAGCATCCTGCCATCTCCCAGAATTTCCAGGCTTGCTAGTTGTTGCTGAAGCACCTACACCAAGGGGAGAAAATGCTGAGAGAAGAAAAGGAGCCACTTTTGTGATTTTAAGTATTTTCTTCTGATTTCTTGTTAAGTTTTACTGCTTTGCCACCTACCTTTTGGCATTTTCCGGCTTGCTAAAGTTTATATCTGTAACAGTAACAGTACTTGGAACACATCTAGAGCCTGTTTACTGCATTTTCTGTGTTGCACTTAATTTAAAATAGTTTTTTTCTCTAAAAACTGCATTTTACCTGACTTTGGCCTAGCACTCAAGTGTGAGGTCATTTATTGCACTGTTGTGAATATTTTGCTGCTTGTGTCTCTCTGCGACCTTTAAACTATAACAAAAAAGAAAACACAATCTTGCTTTTTTCCCCACTTTCTGAAAGTTAAGAAAGTTCAGTTACAGATTTTCTGTTCTGAACTGTTTGGAAGTTTCTAGAAGGCCAGTGCTTGCTTGGGCTAAAGGGAAGTCTCTGTGATCACCAGTGGCAGTGGTTAACACTGAACAGCCTGCCTGTCCCTGTAGGAGTGGTTACTGCTTAGAAGCTGTAGTTTTATTGGCCATTGTGGGTCAATTCTAAATTCCTTGATCTCTCTCTCTCTTAAAACCCTACAATTCTGTTTTTTGCACGGTTTTGCGCACTGAGCAGTGTCGGGCAGCGTCGCCTAAACAGGTTTAAACTATTCCAGGCTCCACAAAGTCTGCTCTTCACTTTTTCCCTTTAGAACTGTTCAAACTCTCAAAGTAATCACTCTGTTCTCTTTCTAAAGCCCTGCACTTGCTCAGCTCTTATAAGGAAACACTAACTAAAGCACTACACTCTCCTTGACTTCTCGTAAGTATTAGGCTCCCGATTGGTCCTTCCTGATCAAGTGAAAAATCAGTTCTCTTCCCTAATCTGATCAGTAAAAAAAACAGTTCCCTATACTAATCTGGTATGTCCAAGGGTCAGTTTCAGGGTTACTCTCCAGTCCAGCTGGTGAATCTGGGAATTTTGAGGCAATGTTACAATTGCCTTATGTACACAGACAACTCTCTCCTCCTTCCAAAAAACTCTAATACATGTGAGAGATGCAGTTACACAGCCAAACTGGAGGCAGAGCTCTCTCAACCCAAGACTGGCACAGTCAGTCAGGAGGAAAAGGTAACCACCCGCACCACAAATCCAGTCTCACAAGCCTATTGCATCTGCATACCCAACACATAAACGCACAAAAACATACTCGGAGGTTTTAAATAAAAATCTGCCTAAACAGCAAAGACCTCCTAAGCAGATATCCAAGCAACAGCCACCCCTCAACAATACCCACGAATCACATATCTCACAAAATCAGTGTGCCTCACAGTCACAGCCCTTAAGGCCAAACAACACACCAAATACACTTGTTATAGGGGACTCTATTGTCCGGCACACTGACGTCCCGCTCACCAGACTGAACAAGGAGAAGGTCACTGTAAGCTGCCTGTCGGGTGCCAGGATCCGCCACATAACGCAAGCACTCAGGTCACTCCAAAGCAAGTACAAGTATGACTCCGTCACTGTCCATGCTGGTGTGAATGACTTGAGAAGTACCTCCCTGGACTACATGAAAAGAGACATAGAGGAGCTCTCTGATCATGTAGCCCAGGCTGGTATTACCCTGATCTTGAGCAGCATCTTGCCCTCACCAAGAATGATGCCACAGTATAAAGACAAAATGATCAGTTTCAACAATTGGCTAAATTATTGGTGTCATTCAAAGGGGATCCAGTGTCTGTCAGCCTGGAATGACATGCTCGACAAGCCACGTTGCTTCGCTAGGGACGGCTTGCACCTGTCACCCTTAGACTTTCGTATACTGGCCAAGGCTCTTGCCACCACCATTGTGCCTTTTTTAGGCAAGGCTCAAAGGACAAACCCACCTCCATAGACAACCCAAGGATAAAAAAACTAAAGGTAATGCTACTCAATGCCAGAAGTCTACACCTCAAGATGCACGCACTCGAGGCTCTCCTCAGTATGGAGAAAACCGATGTCTGTGCAGTAACAGAAACCTGGTTCAAGGCTCCTGAGAGCACCCCAGCATTACCAGGTTATAACTCATACCATGCGTTTCGGCCCCAAAACTCGGACTGAAGCACAAAAGGAGGGGGAGTATCTATATTCATCAAAGATACCTACACCTCCAGGTTAGTGGCACTGCACGAAGTATCGGAAACCATCCATGTGCAACTAACAGCGGGCAAAACTGCCCTTCAGTTTGTAGCCTGCTACAGAACATCCTCCCTATTACAGGAACACCACTTGGCATTCCAGAGAACACTGGAGAATATGACGGTCTCTCCAAACACTATGTTATTGGGTGACTTCAACTACCCAAACATTGACTGGGAAAACTACTCAAGCCCAAACACCCTCGCCCAACGGTTCCTTGAATTTATAAACTCTAACGCAATGGAACAACTGGTCACCACTCCCACAAGAGGGAATATATTGGACCTGGTCATCACCAACATGGGGACTCTATGTTCCACACCAGAGGTAAACCCCTCATTGGTAAGATCAGACCATAAACAAATTTCCCTGGACATCCAGACCCCGTCCCCACCCCCAGCCAAGGAAACCACTGTAAAGAATTTCTCAAAAGCCAACTTTGCACTTCTCAAGACTGAGGTGGAATCCTTCAAAGCCCCCGGGCCAGAGGATAATACAGCTCAATCCGCAGAATCCTTTACAAATGCATTCTATGAGCACCTGCAGGAATGCATGGATTGTACTATCCCAAATAACACCAAGACTCAGTCCTTCAAAAACAGGAGACCTGTCTGGTGGACCCCGGCCATAAATAAGCTATACAACAGAAGGAGGAAGCTACTACATGACAGAGCAAAATCCCAAAAAGGGAAGGCATCTCTTATCAGTATTAGCAAGAAACTTTGATCCCTCATAAAATCATCAAAGGCCAGTTTTGAAAGAAAAATTGTCCTAGACACTAAAGATAATCACCTTCTTTAGTTATGTCAGGAATATGGGTGGAAACTCCCAGATATGCTCTGAATTGTTGCATAACGGTACAAAATATACTGAACCTACAGACATAGCCAACATCCTGGCAGACAGACTCAGTGCAAACTCCCCCCCCCCCCCCCCAAAAGGAGCAAATGCCTATCCCAACTGAATGTAACCTCCCTGACATCACAGATGCACAGGTGAAAGCTGCCCTCTCCAAAGCAAAAAACACAGCATCTATGAAACCGGACGGTGTCCCAGGCTGTGTCTTACACGAGCTCCAAGAAGAACTGAACCCTCACATTAAGTCACTGTTCAAACTTAGCCTTACTACACGATATGTACCCAAAGAATGGCGTACAGCTACAGTGGTCCCACTCCACAAAGGTGGTGCCACAACGGACCCTGGGAACTATCACCCCAGAAGTCTGACTAGTCTGGTCTGTAAAGCTATGGAGCGTATTATCATGGAACTCATAAACAAAGACATTGGGAGCCTCCAGACACTGGACCCTACCCAATTCGGCTTTGTTACGGGCAGATCTTGCCTCTTAAACCTAGTTGATTTCTTTGAAACAGTTACCAAAGCCATAGATGAGGGCAAGGTAGTCCACACAGCCTACCTGGACCTCGCAAAAGCCTTCGACATAATACCCACTCGGGCATCATAAATAAGCTTACCAGCTTAAATATCAACCCCTATATCAAAAGATGGGTTGCAAACTGGCTCAGGGATAGAACCCACATGGTCAGAATCGCAGGTGCCATGTCCGAATCCAAACCAGTTACAAGTGGCGTCCCACAGGGCTCAGTTCTGGGACCTCTCTTGTTCGGTATATACTTTTCTGAGGTTCAGGCTAACACAGGGGGATTATGGCTGACAAAGTTCGCAGATGACTGCAAACTGGGGTTCATAATCGACTCTCCAGCTGACACAAGCATCCTCCAAAAGGGTCTCACGGAGACAGATGCTTGGTGCCAGAACCACGGCCTCAAGCTAAATGCTAAAAAGTGCATAACCTTTAGGAAAAACAAGGTGTCCACAAATTACCACATAGGTGGTAATCTATTAAGTACGGAAGAAGTAATTAGAGATATGGGTACCAACGTAGATAGTAATCTCTCCTTTGATAATCACGTTGCCAAAGTGGTTAGAAAGACCTTCTATACAGCCCACCTTATCACGAAAGGGTTCGCATCTAGATCAAGAGAGGTCATTGTGCCCCTCTACTCGTCACTCATCAGGCCCACAATTGAATACAATGCCCCTTTTGGGATGTACCTTACCCGACACCTGCAGCAACTGGAGAGACCCCAAAAGTACCTCACCAAGAGAATTATGGGCTACAAACAGATGTCCTATGCAGCTCGACTAAAGAAACTCCAGCTCTACTCAGTTGTTTACCGCCTACTCAGAGGCGATCTATGCCTGACGTACAAAGCCATGTCAAACCCAGAATTAATGAACATGCTCCACCTCAAAAAATCCAAGTCCCTTAGAGCTACACGCTCCAGGGACTTAAACCTCAGCACAAAAATAAATAGGACATGCTGGAGGGACAGATTCATTTCCCAGAGGCTCCCCTCACTCTGGAATAGAATCCCAATTCATGTTAGACATAGCCCCTCACTGACCCTCTTCAAGCTAAATCTGGACGCGTGGATGGGAAATCGCAAATTCACCCCTGGGATCTATTCTGTGTCCCTGCTAGACAGAGGCACAGTAAACTAATCTTAAAGGGTACCTTCTGTGACCTACTTTACAGAGGCACAGTAGGCTAATCTAATAGGGAGGCGGAAGCCAAATACACTCTGGCTAGGCTTATAAATGCCCTAGGGCAGATAGCCTAGTATCTACCTATGAACCTATGATACCGCAGTACAAGGACAAAATTACTTCAACAATTGGCTAAGCTTCTGGTGTCGTTCTAAGGGGATCCAGTATCTGTCTGCCTTGGATGACATGGTCGACAGACCATGATGCTTTGCCAGAGATGACCTGCACCTGTCACCCCTGGGATTCCGGATACTGGCTAAGGCTCTTACCGCCCCTATAATGCCTTTTTTAGGCAAGGTTTAAATGACAAATTCACCATCATAACAGGAACAGGCAAGCAAAAATGAAGGTAACGCTACTCAGTGCTAAAAGTCTAAATCTCAAAATGCACTCCTTCGACACACTCCTTAAAATGGAGAAAATCAATATCTGTGCAGTGACTGAGACCTGGTTCAAGGCTCCAAAGAGCACCCCTGCATTACCAGGCTATAACTTATACCACACTTCTTGGCCATCTAACCTGGACCGGAACACCAAAGGCAGAGGTGTGTCCATATTCATTAAGGATATCCACACTTCCAGGCTAGTTGCTCAGCATAATGCATCCGAGGTTATCCAAGTGCAACTAACTCTGGGCAAAACTGCAATCCAAATTAAGGCTTGCTACTGATCCCTCACCATGCCCCAGGATTCTCACTCCTCTTCTTGATATACTGGAAAATATTAGAGTTCAACCAAACACCCTAATAATGGGCAGTTTCAACTACCCCATCATTAACTGGGAAAACTACTCGTGTACCAACTCCTTCGCTCAACATTTTCTGGAATTTATAAATTCCAAAGCCCGGGATCAACTTAAAGCAAAACCAAATGCTGTGCACGTGGGTACTGCACGGCCGGAAAGTACCATTCAACAAACACAATTGGCCAGCAATATTAGCAGTCAGAATACAATCCAAAATCGATAGTGAATACATATGACTTTATTTTAATTTATAAACAGACCAGTTATTTGACCACTATACATACATATATATATATATATATATATATATATATATATATATATATATATACACACACACACACACACCCATATGTTACACTTTACATATATGGGTGTATATGTATATATATATATATATATATATATATATATATATATATATATATATAGTGCTCAAATAATTATTATATGTTTAAGTGGTTGGTATAAGTGCATATATTTATCTTTTTTCATATGCTGCCACTTTTGTAGGTCAAGTATATGCTACATGTGTTTATGATATCTTAGTATAGGTCTGAATAGTTGCCTTGGTCTCTGTTATTGTTCTGCCATTTCATGCATTATTCATGAATGACAGGAGCATGTGAAGAAGGCATGAATTTGCCGAAACCGGTCTGTTTATAAATTAAAATAAAGTCATATTTATTCACTATCGATTTTGGATTGTATTCTGACTGCTAATATTGCTGGCCAATTGTGTTTGTTGAATGGATCAACTTATCCACATTCCCACCAGAGGTAACAATATCCTAGACCTAGTCATTACCACCATGAGTGACTGGTGTTCCACACCTGAAGTCAACTCCTCAATGGTCAGATCCGACCATAGGCTAATCACCTTAGATATCCACATCCCGCCCCCACCCCCATTAAGGAAATCACGGTAAAAAATTTCTCCAAAGACAACTTCATGCTTCTTAAGACAGAAGTGGTGAACTTCATGCCACCCATGCAGATGAATCTTACACAAATGCACTCCATAAGCACTTACACGAGTGCATGGATCGCGCCATCCCAAACAGAACCAAGACGCTATCCTCCAAAAAGAAGGAAGCCAATCTGGTGGTCCGCTGCCATAAACAAACTCTAACAGAAGGAAGAAACTTGTTGCAAGAGAGAGTAAAATCCCATGAGTGGAGAATCTCCCTGGTCAGCCTCAGTAAGAAAATGAGACCCCTTATAAGATCCTCCAAAGCTAGCTACAAAAAGAAAATCACAACTGATTCTAGAGACAACCACAAAGCATTCTATAGCTATCTCAATGGCAACACCCAGATCTGCTCTGACTTACAGCACAATGGCACGAAAATTACAGAACCAACTGATATTGCCAACACCCTAGCAGACAGGTTCAGTGCTAACTTTACCCCCTCTCACCCCCTAAAGGGCCCATATCTATACAGGAAGAACGCAGAGTCCCTATTATCACAACTATGCAGGTAAAAGATGCACTCTCTAAAGCCATAAACACAGCATCCATGGGACTGAACAATATCCCAGGTTGCGTTTTACACAAACTTCAGAATGAACTGGCTCCCCACCTAAGCACCATGTTCAATCATAGCCTCACGTCAGGCTTTGTGCCCACTGAATAGAGCACAGCAATAGTTATCCCACTCCACAAAGGGGGAGCCACCACTGATCCCGGGAACTATCGGCCTATTAGCCTGACGAGTCTGGTCTGTAAGGACATTACATCCATCCATCACCATGGAACTCATAAACAAAGACATTGGTAATCTCCAAACTCTGGACCACACCCAGTTCGGGTTTGTGAAAGGCAGATCATGCCTCCTGAACCTGATCGACTTCTTTGAGGCAGTCATCAAAGCCATAGATGAGGGTAAGGTGGTTCACACAGCCTATCTTGACCACGCCAAGGATTTGGACATCATCCCACATTCTGGAATTATAGCTAAACTCACTAAACTAGGTATAAATCCCTACGTTACAAGATGGGTTGCCAACTGGCTCAAGTTGCAGACTGCAAATCTGACTTCAAACCAGTGACAAGTGTAGTACCACAGGGTTCAGCCCTGGGACCTCTCCTGTTTGGTATTTACTTCTCTGAAGTACAGGCTAACAGAAGGCATTTGGCTAACGAAGTTTGCAGATGACTGCAAACTAGGAGCCACAGTCAAGTCCCCAAATGATGTGGACATCCTACAGAAGGGCCTCACTGAGACAGATGCCTGGTGTCAGAGCCATGGCCTCAAGCTTAATGCCAAAAAGTGCCTTGTCATCTCCTTTAATAAAAACTCTGTACCTATGAACTACCACATAGACGGCAGTCTACTTAATGCCGAATGTGTGATAAGAGACCTTGGAACCCAGGTGGACAGTAGTCTCTCCTCTGATAATCACATCGCCACAGTAGTCAGGAAATCCTTCTATGTGGACAGCTCATCACAAAAGGGTTCTCATCCAGGAAAAAGAGGTCATTGTTCCCCTCTACTCGACAATCATTAGACCCATTATAGAGTACAAAGCCCCTTTTGGAATGTACCTCAAAAGACATCTGCAGCAGCTGGAAAGGCCACAGAAGTACCGCACAAAGAGGATTACTGGCCTCAAACAGATGCCCTACACTGACCGTCTCAAACAACTCCAGCTTTACTCTGTAGCATATCGCCTAATCCGAGGTGGTTTCTGCCTAACACACAAAGCTATGTCAAACCCAGTGCTTTCGGACATGCTACACCTAAAGAAATCCCAATCCCTTGGAGCTACATGCTCTAGGGACCTAAACCTTGGCACCACAATAAACAGGACATGCTGGAGGGATAGATTACTGTCCCAGAGACTTCCCATACTCTGGAAGGTACAGTTGTGTACACTTACCATAAATGTAGATATTAGAGTGTATTCACTGTTGCAGTCATTACATTTGGGTAATCTGCAGGCAGGTTGCCTCATTCGGCCTGAATATCAACGTCTTGGGTTCTGCGTCGGATGCTGTCTCCTCTTCCATGACGTCAGGTCGTCAGGGGTATAAAACACGCAGCCGACGCCATTTTCTTTAGTTTTTCTTGCCTCAGATGTCAGGTGCCTCCCTAATGGTGAGCAAAAAAAAAAAAAAAAAAAAAAAAAATATATATATATATATATATATATATATATATATATATATATATATATAAACTATATATAACAATGCAATTGTAACAACATAAACTTTACCTTCATCTAAAAGCAGATACACCACAAAGGCTGCAGAATACAGTGAAGGAAAGAGAAGTTCTAGAAAAAAAAAAGGGGGGGGTGGAGGGTGAGTAACCTGGACTGCAACAGTGAATACACTCTAACATCTACATTTATGGTAAGTGTACACAACTGTACTATGTTCTTCGTGTTTCACTGTTGCAGTCATTACATTTGGATAAAATCCCAAAGCTATGGATGGGAGGGCTGGAGATAAATAGCATTAGGAGTGGCTATAAGGATCTGCAGAACTGCAGTGGCAAAGCCTGCCCTGGACTTAGAGAAGAGAGGCAAATGATAATGCTTTGTAAAAGTATGAACAGAGCTCCAAGTAGCAGCTTCTAGAATATCTTTGGTTGGCACCCCTCTGAGAAAAGCTGTTGAGGTAGATGCAGCCCTGGTGGAATGTGACCCGATTCTCTTGGGCACCGGTTTACCATGATGCAAATAACAGAAACTAATGCAGTGACTTATCCATTTTGAAATAGTCTGCTTTGAAATAGCCTTTCCCTCTGATCCTGCAGCAAATGCCACCAGTAGCTGCTCAGATTTTCTTAGAGATTTGGTCCTGTTTAAGTAGAATTTTGGTAGTCTGTGTACGTCCAATGAATGCACAATCCACTCCGTCTTGTTCTGCGGATTTGGGTAAAAAGTTGGCAGGTGAATAGTTTGGTTAAGAGCCACACTGGATACCACCTTAGGCATAAAGGAAGGATTGGTCCTGAGGGACACCCTGTCTGGGTAAAATATAATAAAAGGCTCCACAACCATGAGGGCCTGTAGTTCTGAAACCCTTCTTGCTGAAGTGATTGCCAGAAGGAAAGCTGTTTTCCAAGATAAAAACTTTATATCTGCAGTAGCTGCTGGTTCAAATGGAGGCAGGGTAAGCTTTTCCAACACAAAATTGAGTACCCATGCAGGAATTGGTGATCTTCTGGGAGGCCTTAAAATTTTGTCCCTTCTAAGATACTGTTTTAGCAGAGGATGTGAAAAGATGAGAGGCTCTGTGTTGTAATGAGCCGAGATGGCAGAGGCATGAATTTTTATTGATGAAAAAGATAGGCCTTTGTCAAGCATCTCAGTCAAGTATTGTAAAATCTGAGGAATATTTGGCTTTGCTGTGTCAGTCCCTTGTGCTTGGTTCTAAGCGCAGAATCTCTTCCATTTATCAGCATAAGATTTTCTAGTACTAAGCCTTCTGGCTTCCAAAATGACATCCATCACAGATTTACTGAGAGGTGTCGTTTGAATAATTACATGATCAGCCATGCTGCCATGTTCAGAGTTTGGAGCCGATTGTGCAGAATTTGATTGTTCTGCTAAGACAGTAGATTAGGTATTTGGGTCAAATACCAAGGAGGGAGTTGAGACATATTCCTTAGAATTGGGTACCAGTGCTGGCGAGACCAGTCCAGGGCCAATTAGGATCATTTTTGGTTTTTCCTGTCTGACCTTTAGTAGGACCTTGGGAAGAAGAGGCAGAGGAGGAAAGGAGTAGACTGATGGACTGAAGGATAGAGCATCCACTTTCCATGCTTGCCTGTAATAAGTCCTTGTGCAGAATTTGTCCAGTTGATAATTCTGGGGAGAGACAAATAGATCTATGTCCGGGCTCCCCCATTTCTCTTTTATCATGTTGAAGACTTGTGGATCCAGTTTCCACTCGTGAGGGTCCATAAGATTTCTGCTTAGGTCGTCTGCCAGAGTATTTTGTTTTCCTGGCAGGAAATGAGCTTGAAGATGTACTTGGTAAGTCAAGGCTGTGTCCCACAATGCCATGGCTAGTCGGCAAAGGGGGTACGAATGTGTACCCCCCCTGCTTGTTTATGTACCACATAACCGTGGTGTTGTCCATCTTTATTAGTAGTTGTCCTGGATGAAGTAAGCCCTTGAAGGCTGTCAGGGCATTCTGAACAGTTAACATCTCTTTCTGGTTGATATGCAGATGCATTTGCTTTGGGCTCCATATGCCCTGAATGCATGTCCCAGTCAGGTGGGCCCCCCAAGCATAGTCTGATGCATCTGTAGTTAGGGTTTGGGTGGCATGGGGTAGAGTGAAAGACCGTCCCATGTTCTGGTGACAAGTCTCTGCCCTCCAAAGAAACTCCTGTTGTAGGCAGGGAATGAGAGGAATCATTGTTTTCAGACTGTGACAATGTTAACTCCATAAACTTTTTAGATACCACTGTAGTTTCCTCATATGCAGTCTTGCGTATGGAATTAGTAGAATGCAGGATGCCATGAACACCAAAGCCTGCAGAATTTGTCTTGCAGATAACTAGGTTTTTGTTGCCATCTGTTTGAAGTAAATAGCCAGTTGCCTTTGTTTGTCTGGCGTAAGGTAAGCCATCTGGGCAGTTGTATTCAAGCTTGCACCCAGGAATGTAATCTTTTAAGAGGGTACCAGTTGTGATTTATTTTCGTTTATTGTGTACCCTAGGCATGTTAGAAGCCTTTTTACAAACGCCAGATGCTGAAGAAGAATGTCCTTGTTTTCTGATTGAATGAGACAGTCCAAGTATGGATAGATTTGTATGCTTCTTTGTCTGCAAAATACAATTACCGGTGCCAGGCACTTTGTAAAGACCCTGGGCGCAGTAGATAAGCCAAAGGGCAGTGCAGAGAATTGGTAATGCATAAAACCAGCCTTGAAGCGGAGGTATCTTCTGCACGATTCCCTTATTGGGATATGCAGGTATGCTTCTTTTAAGTCTAGAGTCACTAGCCAAGCGTTCTTGCCCAGCAAGGGCAGAAGCTGTTGCAAAGACAGCATTTTGAATTTTGGGATGTCCAAGTATGTGTTCAAAATAAATAAATCCAGTGTTGGGCGCCAGGCATTGTCTTTTCTGGGTATCAAGAACAGTCTTGAGTAAAACCCTTGTCCTTTTTCAAGTTCTAGTACTGGCTGAATAACCCCCAAATCCATGAGGGACGTGACTTGTTTCCGTGCCTCTGCCCGTTGATTTTGTGGCAGATCTGGCCAACCGTATGGAATTGGCAAGGTATGGAAATGAAATCTGTATCCCTGGGATACTATGTTTAATACCCACTTGTCCTGGGTTAACTGCCAATTTTGAGCATGAAGTGCTAGTTTTCCCCCTAAGGGGGCTGCCAAACGATAAGTGCTTGGTTATGGCAGAGGGAAGTCATTGAGACTGTTTACTGCAGGGTTGTGCTTTGTTTCCTCCAGATTTAGAGGTAGAGGCACCCCATTGCTTTGACCTGTAAGAACCCTGTGATTGATATCTGGAGCCTTTTGAGCGCCTGGATTTGCCCCGTGAGGCTCTGTCGGACACAGGAAAGGACCAATTTTTAGTAGGCCAGTGTCTACTGAATCTGGGTGGCTGCACTTTTAAGAAGTCTTTTACAGTTTGCATAGACTTAGCTTTGTCTTCCATTTTCTTTAAAACCTCTTCTGCCCTATTGCCAGAGTATCATGCTGTAAAGGTGCATCCAACAATTTAGCTTTAACATTATCTGGCAGATTTTATTCCTTGAGCCAGGCATGCCTTCTTATCACAGATTCAGTAACTGCGACCCTGCAAGAGGCCTCCAAGGAATCAAAACCACATTGCAAAGTATGCTTTTCAACCTGTTCTGCTGCATGCAGTAATTCCTGTAATTCTTTACTTTCCGCACATTCAGAAATCAACATAATTTTCTGTTTCAATAATCCCATAACATGCTGTTGATATTTAAGCATATGAAACTGGCAGTTTAAGGCCCTAATTGTCAAGGTTGCAGACGTATAAACTTTCTTTCCCCATCTATCCAGCGCCCAGGAATCTCTATCAGAGGGGTAGGATTCTTAGCTGTTGAGGCCTTTACACCTTTGGGAGCCTATGAGATAGTTTCAGGGTCAGCAGCAGGGTTTTTAAATAAAAATTTGTGGGAGTCAGGAACCCTGTAATATCTGTCTGGCTTGCTAGTTACTGGAGGTAGGAAATCTGGAGCCATGCTCGATTCCGAAAACACATCATCAACAATGTCTAATACAGGAGGTATGGCCAAAGGCCTAGGCTGAGAAAGGAGGAGGAAATCCCTAAGCCTCTTTTTTGATTCTGAGAAATCTTGACTCTCCCAATGAAAATGTTCCCTCAAAGTATGCAAGGTTTCTCCAAAAGAATAATCTTCAGGAGGAGATGCAGATGGGATGGATTCCTCTGCATCTGAATCCTCATAGGGTGGTATAAAAAATTCCTGATCAGAAGAAATAGAAACCTGATCTGAAGATTCATAATCAGTGTCTTGCCTAGGCCTCTTTTCGGGGGGGGGGGGGGTTGGGAACCCCTGATCAAGGTAATTAAGTCATCAGCCATTTTTGATAATCTGTTTTTTGGGCATAGAGGCCTAAGCACGTGGCTCATGCGTCGGTTTTTTAGCCTTAGAAGTTGCTTTTGTCTTTGTTTTTGAAGCTGGCGTTGGTTTTATATATTAATGCTGAGGCCTGAAAACACCCTCAGAAGCTGGTGCCTGCTCAGTGGCTCCGGACCCATCCGAGGGAGAGAAATCCACGGGTACAATACTTTGAGAATCTCGCGGCATGTCGGACTCCACATGGGTCTCGGTAGAGGCCTGCGACTCGAAATTAGCGGGTATTAGGGGCTGCGAAAGCGCCTCACTGAGTACCGGCGACTGGCTTAGGAGAAGCTTTGTCGGTTTTGGACCTCGATGGTCTGTCTCTGTCCTTTTCTTTGCATTTCTTATGAACTCCGGTAGTCTGATTGCTATCCGGCGACATTTCAGGGTAGTTAAATCTGTTTCCAAAATATTTTGAAGCAAAGATATACCGACGCTTAATAGCGCGTTGGTTAAATCTAGCACAAAACCGACAGCAAGGCATGTTATGATCTGGGCCTAGGCAAGAAATACAGTACAAATGGAAATCCTTATGAGGTATTTGCTTCCCACAAGTAATGCAATTATTAACTTTTACTGACATCGGTGTGGAGCAAGAAGAAGTTTCCCCAACAGGGCACTTAGCTTTAATTGAAGACTTCGGATCTGAAACTTGAATGCGAAAACTTCAGGAGTCGGCCGACCGGCACTTGCGAACTGCTTCTGCTTCGGGCACCACGCGGCAAGAAAGACTAAAGAAAATGGCGTTGGCTGCATGTTTTATACCCCTGACGACCTGACGTCATGGAAGAGGAGACAGCAACCAACGCAGGACCCAAGACTTTGATATTCCGGCCGACTGAGGGCAACTTGCCAGCAGATTACCCAAATGTAATGACTGCAACAGTGAAACACGAAGAACATCAAGCTACCCATCTGTGTCAAGCAAAGTTCCTCATTAGCACTCAAGAAAAATCTTGATGAGTGGATGGGAAATAGGAAATACACCCCGGGGATCACTTCTGTGGCTCTGCTCGACAGGGGCACAGGAAAATAATTTTCTTGGGTGGCGTAAGCAAGTGAACCTTGTTGGCTAGGCTTACTTAGGCCCTTGGGCCGACAGCCTAGTACTTACCTATGAACTTATAAAACAGAAATAAACCCAGATGATGCTGTGAAGAATGTAAGAAAAAAGTTAAAAATGCAAAAACTGATGTTTAATTTGATGGCACACTGGAGTCATCTGGACAGTTTGAAAAATTCTGGACAGTTGAGAGTTATGGCTATGCCTGAATTGACGCTACTCTATTATTTTGGCTCCTAGTTCCCACTTAGCCTTAACATAGCCTCTCTGTTGACAGATGATGCAATATTTAGAGATGCTGAAGTTATTTATTTTTTGAGTAGTTCCTCACTACTCAGTCCTCTAAGTCCATATTGTACAATACATGCTATGTGACCTTTTGCATATCATGTCCCTGCTTCTACATGTACTCACACTATTAGTTATGCATTTTTTTCTGACTGCTTAGTCCCTGTGTTGTGGCAACCTTTTTCCCCCCAACTAGCACCTCTGCTTCCAAGGGTCAATTATCAAACCCTGGTCACTGGCAGTCTAGGCAGGGTCAGAACCTTTACATTACTGGACCTAGTGAACTTTCTTCCTATTTACCATTGTCAGGTCTTTATCATGACGTTGAATGATAAAGAGAGCCAACTCTCTTTTACTGAACACTGAAAACTGAAAGCAGTAAATATCAAACACACGGAAAAAAAATCACTGCTCCGCAAAAAAAAAAAAAAAAAAAAAAAAAAAAAAATAATGTGGGGGGCTGTGTCCCCCACACACCACTACTTAAATATACCAACTCCGAGATCGCACCACAGTGGAGGAAATGTTAAAGTCCCAAAAATGGCCCAGCGACCCCCCCCGGGGGGATCACTGTTCCGTGTATCCACCGTTCAGTGCTTTCGACTTTTAGTGTTGGATAAAAAAGCGTTCGCTCTTTTTTTCGTTTGATGCCGTAATATAGACCCCACCGTTATCTTGGTACTCAAATTTGGTAATTTGAATTAACACTTCAAAAAGTTTGCTCGCTCAAAAGTGTTACTACTTTCTGTATCTTTCCAACCAGTACTGCATTGTTCCTGATACATCTGCATTACTCATCAGCAAATCATTTGTCTTTAGAATTTTTTTCTTTTTTTGCATTTAGTCCAGCCACTAATCCTGTTTCATTCTGAAGCCTTTTTTGTGTTAGCCGACATACAGTCTATGAAATATCACCTATCATAGTGTTGACATCTGTTTCAAGGAATAATGATCACTAACAGAATATACTATTAGCACTCGATTGTATTATTACGCTGTCACTCAGCTGACCCCACCCATTGCTGGCACAGCCAGGGAATGGTGGGCACAGAATGAAATATTGCCGGTTCACAGAGGATTATGCCCACTTAAACAAATGGCAATCCCAACCAGATCTAAATATAATGGAAAATTAAAAGTAAACTACCATAAATAAACTGTATAATAAAACAAAAAACAACATTCATATAAAGGATATCAGAATTATTACTAAGCTAGAAAAATGCTATAACTAAAAGCAGCGCGTGAACTCATGTTAACATTTGAAACCAAGGATAATTGCAAAAAGTACAGTTGTGTACACTTACCATAAATGTAGATGTTCGAGTGTATTCACTGTTACAGTCCTCACATATGGGTTTACCAGGCTCCCGGTAGCCCTCAGTCGGCCCGAATACCAGAGTCATTGGTATATGAAGTCGGCTGACGCCGGTTGTAGAACTGATGTCAGTACGTTAGGTATAAAGGGAGGCAGCAGACGCCATTTCCTCAGTTTTTCTTGCCTTAACTGTCAGGAGCCCCCAAAAGAAGGCTAACCCAGGAATGGTAGCACCCTGGACACGTCATACAAAAAATAAAAATCTATAGTCTGTGCCTTAGGAAAAAAAGGGGAATGGAGGGTGGGAAACTGGGACTGCAACAGTGAATACACTCGAACATCTACATTTATGGTAAGTGTACACAACTGTACTATGTTCTTCATGTTTCACTGTTGTAGTCCTCACATATGGGTTGATTCCCAAAGCCAAGTAAGAAGACAAAGGGGGGGAGGAAGGATCACCAATTAAGGGTTGGTAAGGAGGCCCTGCAAAACTGCAGAGGCAAAACCAGCACTAGATTTAGAAAACAAAAGTAGATTGTAATGCTTTTTGAAAGCATGGACAGAAGACCATGTAGCTGCTTATAGAATGTCCTTAGTAGGCACACCTCTCAGAAAGGCTGCAGAGGTAGAGGCTGCTCTAGTAGAAAGGGTCCCAATACCCTGAGGGGGAACCTTCCCATGCTGCAGGTAACAAAAGTGAATACAATGAGCAATCCATTTGGAGATGGTTTGTTTTGAAATAGCTTTACCCTGAGCCCCACAAGCAAAACTAACCAATAACTGTTCAGATTTTTGAAAGGATTTAGTCCTAAGTAAAATCTCAGCTGCCTATGCACATCAAGATAATGTGGAATCCTTTCCCCTTTATTTTGGGGATTGTTGAAAAATGTAGGCAGGTGAACAGACTGGTTAAGGGTTAAACTGGAAACCACCTTAGGCATAAAGAAGGGTTTGGTTCTCAGAAAAACCCGATCTGAGTGAAATATAATGAAAGGTTCTACTGCCATTAAGGCTTGCAGCTCAGATACCCTTCTAGCTGAAGTAATAGCTAAAAGGAAAGCAGTCTTCCAGAATAGAAACTTCAAATCTGCAGAGGCAGCTGGCTCAAAGGGAGGTACTGTAAGTTTTTCCAGGACAAAATTAAGATCCCAAGCAGGAGTAGGAGCTCTAAGATTATTAGCTCCCCTCAGGAACTGCTTCATCAAGAGGTGAGAAAAAATGGGTTGCTCAAAAGAACAATGAGCCGAAATTGCTGAAGCATGAATTCTGATTGAAGAAAAGAAAAGTCCAACATTAAGCAATCCTGCTAGGTAGTCAAGAATGATGGAAAGAGAAAGATGAGAAGAGTCTTCTCCTTTAGCTAGCATCCAAGAGCAAAATCTCTTCCATTTATCTGCATAGGATTTTCTTGTGCTAGGCCTCCTGGCCTCATGAAGAACTTCAACCACCTGTTGGGAAAGATTTAAAGTATTAGCCAAGCAGTTAAATGCAGAGTTTGAAGTTAAGGATGAAGGAACTTTCTCCCTTCCTGAAACAACAGATCTGGTACCAGGGGAAGATGCCAAGGCTGGGCCTGGGAAAGGCTGTGAAGAAGGGGATACCATTGCTGCCTGGGCCAATCTGGAGCTATCAGAATAGCCTTTGGTTTTTCATCCCTTATCTTTAGCAGCACTCTGGGAAGAAGAGGCAGAAGAGGGAATGCATAAACTGAGAGATGTGTCCATGGGAAGGACAATGCATCCAAGCTTTGTTGTGAAACTCCGTGGTGCAGAATGTTGGAAGGAGATGATTGGTGTGAGAGGAGAAATGATCCACTTGTGGGGTGCCCCAATGATGAGTGATGCGATGGAAAATGTCCCTGTTCAGTTGCCACTCGTGAGGATCCAGAACATGTCTGCTCAAATGATCTGCCAAGGAGTTTAGCCTCCCTGGAAGATACTGGGCTATTAGATTTAAGCCCATAGATGTTGCTATGGACCATAGTCTCATGCTTTGTCTGCACAAGGGGTAAGAGTGAGTCCCCCCTTGCTTGTTGATGTACCATATGACTGTGGTATTGTCTGTCCTGATCAGCAGAGTCCCAGGGTAGAGTAGGTCCTTGAAAGCCAGCAAGGCCTGCTGCACTGCCATCAATTCTTTTAAGTTTATGTGCAGATTAATCTGCTGGGTGCTCCAAGTCCCCTGTATGCCCCTGCCCTCCAGATGAGCCCCCCATGCAACATCTGAGGCATCTGTGGTGAGAGTCTGGCTAGCAGGTGGTGGATGGAAAGGCAGACCCTTGTTCTGAGAACAGGCTGTCACCCACCAGAGGAACTCCATTTGTAGACAGGGAATCAGGGGAAGAATCCGATCTAAGTCATGTGTATGTTGACACCAAAGATTCTTGAGGTACCATTGAAGTTTTCTCATATGCAGCCTCGCATTTGGGATCACCAAAATACATGAAACCATGAACCTCAGTGCTTGCAGGAATTGCCTTGCAGAGAGCTGGGTCATGCTTGCAGAGTTCATGAAGTAAGCGGAAGGATCTTCTTGCTTCTGTTGAGGGAGGAATACCATCTGGGTGGCTGTATTCAGACTCGCTCCCAGGAAAATCTCCCTTGAAGGAACCAACTTTGACTTCTTTTCGTTGAGAGTGTAACCCAAAGAGGTGAGAATGTTCTTCACGAAATCCAAATCCTTTTCTAGTTGTTCTGGGGAGTTTGTATGAATAAGAGAGTCATCCAGGTAAGGATAAATATGAATGTTTCTCTGCCTGCAAAAAGCAATGGCTGGAGCCAGGCACTTCGTAAAAACTCTGGGAGCAGTAGATAAGCCAAAGGGCAATGCAAAGAATTGAAAGTGTTGTTCCCCAGCCCTGAAGCGAAGGAACTGCCTGCAACTTTCCCTTATTGGGATGTGCAGATAAGCCTCCATGAGATACAAAGTTACCAGCCATGAATCCTTGCCCAGCATTGGTAGTAATTGTTGAAGGGCAAGCATCTTGAATTTGGGAATCAACAGAAAAGTGTTCAGAATGGACAGATCCAGAATAGGGTGCCAGGTGCCCCCTTTCTTGGGTACCAATAAAAGCCTTGAATAAAAACCTAGGCCTGTCTGATTTGCAGGAACTGGCTCTATAGCCCCCATAGTCAGTAGAGAAGAAATTTGAGTTTCTACCTCTGCCCTGAGAGTTCTGGGTATCCCTTGTAAAACAGGGAAGGTGTGAAAGTAAAACCTGTAACCTTGATTTACTATATTGAGAACCCATTTGTCGTCTGTGATGGTAGACCATACCTCTGCGAACCTGGCTAACCTTCCCCCAAAGGAAATCCAGGGTCCGGAGAGGTAGGCACAAGAAGACTGGAGTAATTGAGAATGTTTGCTTTGGGAAGCTGGCTTAGAACTCCCCGATTTAGCAGAAGAAGAATGGCATTGTTTAGCCCTTTGAGGGGCAGAAGCCTGCCCTCTTGAAGATCTGAAACTCCTAGGCCTGGAACAACCCTGCTTGCCAGGATCAGGGAAAGACCAATTCTTGGAAGGATAATGCCTACTAAACCGAGGAGGCTGAACCTGAAGGAAATCTTTTACAGCTTACATTGATTTTGCCTTATCCTCCAACTTCTTTAGTACCTTTTCAGCCTTATTACCAAAAAGATTGTCTTTGTGCAAAGCAACATCCAGCAATTTAGATTTAACTGGTTCAGAAAGAGGCTACTCCCTGAGCTAAGCATGCATTCTAATTATGGAACCAGTGGTTGCTGCTCTGCAGGAAGCCTCCAAGGTGTCAAAACCACAATGAAGTGAATGCTTATTAACTAAACTGGCAGAATTCAGTAAGTCTTGTAAATCTTTGCTCTCTGTCATGGAAGGAATGTCTCCAAGTTTAGCTTTAATAGCCTCCAAAGTATGCCGCTGATACTTAAGCATGTGAAAAATACAATTCACAGATCTAATGGCAAGAGTTGCAGAGGTATAGACTTTTTTACCCCACCTGTCCAAGACCCTAGATTACTTATCAGAAGGCACAGGGTTTTTAGCAATAGTAGTCTTAACACCCTTGGGGCCTTGAGAAATAACTTCTGGATCAGCAAAAGGGTTTTTAAAAAGGAATTGATGAGATTCAGGAACCCTGTAATAACTATCTGGTTTTCTGGGGGCAGGAGGGACAGAATTAGGAGTTAAAATAATTTTCCATGAAAACATCATCCACAACTTGCAAAACTGGAGGTATAGCCAGAGGCTTATGCTGTAGTAAATCTAAAAATTCCCTTATTCTTTTCTTAGACTGTGGAAAATCCTGACATTTCCATTTAAAATGCTCCCTAAGAGTATTTAAAGAATCCCCAAAGGAAAAGTCTTCTGGAGGGGAGGCAGGAGGGATAGAGTCCTCAGAATCAGAATTCTCAAAGCCAGAAAAAAGTTGAGAATTTCCTTCTTCACTAGCAGACATATCGGTAATCACAGAATAGGAGACAGACAAAACATCAGGAGATAATTCCTGAGCCCTCTTTGAAGGGGTGGGGGGATGAGATCCCCTAATCAGGGAAAGAAGATCACCAGCCATCTTAACCTGCAGTACAGGAGGGGAGACCAATGTCTGCCTGTGAGTAGGTTTGCGGCTGGAAGGTTTACTAGCAATCTGGAGGGACTCTGGAGGCCTAGCAACTGCAGAAATATGAATTAAGGTAGTCAGTCTGGTTCTGGTCTCATGTCGAAAAGAAGAGGCGTCAGAAGCTGGTGCCTGCAAAATGGCTCTGGACCCATGTGAGGCGACGACAGGTGGAGGATCTGAAGACGAAATAGCAGCCTACGGCATGGTGGAGGACTCTGTAAAGGTCTCGGCAGAGGCTTGCGGCTGAAAATCTGCCGACTGCAGGGGCTGCGAAAGCGCCTCACTGACTACTGCTGTGCTGATGACCAATTTCACCAGTGCATCGTCAGTAGATTTAACCCTAGGCCTGTCGTGGTCGTTGTCTTTGCGTTTTGTAGGTATATCCTAAGTCGGGAGACCAGAAGACGCCATACCGATGAACTGGCCAGACTCCGAAATGACTACACAAAATCTTAGCTGTACAGCGTATGGTACGCGGGTTAAAGGAAGCACAGAGATCGCAGATAGGGACATTGTGCTCAAGGCCCAAACAAGTTATACGACAGGAACGGAAATCATGGTGCGGAATCTGTTTTCCACAGGCAAGACAGTTATTAACTTTATCTGACATTCGTTAAAGCAAGAAAAGAGGATCCCCATCGGGGTACTTATCTGAAGGCGTCTTCAACTTGGTAGTCGGAAAGCGAAACAAAGGTAAACGGCCAACCGGCACTAGTGCGAATTGCATCTGCTTCGGGCTCCGCGGCAAGAAAGACTGAGAAAATGGCGTTGGCTGCCTCCCTTTATACCTGACGTACTGACATCAGTTTTACAACCGGTGGCAGCCGCAATATACAAATGACTCTGGTATTCGGGCCGACTGAGGGCTACCGGGAGCCAGATAACCCATATGTGAGGACTGCAACAGTGAAACACGAAGAACATCTTTCTTTACCTATGTTAGGGAATTAAAAAAACAGCAACCAACATTACTCTGAACTTATTTACAAATGCCATTACCTATTCTGACATGGTAGGCATAAAATCAATGTGAATCGTGCCCCAAAGACTGATCTCAAGTCAACCTGCCCTGAATCACTCACTCTCTCCCATCATCACTAAAGAGCATGTACTGAAGATATTTTCCATGTCCAAAAATTCTTACTCCATGGGACCAGATATATTCATCTAGCTGTTTAGTAAGCAGTACTAAACAAGCCCTGGAAGAGACACTCAAACTGTTTAACCTACATTTGGCCACAAGCTTTGTCCTTAAGGCTTAGCACACAGCACTTAATCCACTTATCAAGGGTGTCCCCCCTTCCATGCCCCAGAAATTACATGCCCATAGTCTTACTTGAAAGCCATGACTTGACAAACTGATATAAACATAGACTAGACCCTGCAGCAGTTTGGACTTGTCAGGGGTAGATTCTGCCTAATAATGACTTCTTTGAAAGGGTAACATAGATTGTTGACAGCTGTCCTTGACCTAGCCAAGGCATTTAACACCATTCACTATACAAGCACAGCCATTAATCTTAATGCAATAAAATAATTCCCTGTGTGTTAAGGTGGATAACAAACTGACCAAAAGGTAGAACAAGTGTCTCAGACAGTATGAAGGTGACCAACAGTGCACCATCTGGCTCAGTGCTTGGACCTAGTTTGGCATTTACTTTTCTGGTCTCCAGCCCTTTAAACATCAGAAATGTTGGGACCCACAAGAACATGTCCCAAAACAAAGACTGAATGGCTGAAAAAAAGGACCTACATATATTCAGTCCAAGAGGATCATTTCTCAGGATAATTCCCTTTTCCCTGGGGTTTGGCAATCTTGGAGTTAGTAAATATAAGTTTGGGAGCTACTGGGGGCTTAACTCCATGCAAAAAAAACTTTAAAGGAGACAAGATCTTTGAGATTCACTCTTCTCCAGTAGTTTGGCATTTTTTCCAGCTTGTAAATTTCAATATGGAGCACTTCAGACCAGCAATTTACTTAGAGGTAGTCTTCTAACTGGGAATCATAGCCAGCCCCCCTCACCCCAATGCAAAAATCCTGCAAGAACTGAAGGATATAAAAGTCTGAAACTAGTATACCAACATTTAGTGGTTTAAATCTCCAAAAAAATACAACCTTTATGAGGAACAAACCAAAAGATGCAACACAAATGTGGAAGTTCTGCAAAATTATGGACATTTGAGTAGTATGTTGACAATCTTCTTACCTCACTGATCAACCACACTTCCAAGCACTATTTGCTGTGTCATTCTCTCTGGACAGTTAATGAAAGCAAGGGTGTAGCCAGGATTTTCAAATAAATACTCACAGATCCCAGACTGTCACCCAGTCAAACCCAAATCAGCATGATACTGTTCAAAATACACCCACCTTTGCAATGCTGATCTGTGAACAGATTGCTGGCAAATACATGACATGCCAAGACTGTAATTACTTGCATGAGGAAACAGAACATTTCAGATCAAAGATGCATCTTCCTTAGGTAGAAAAACAAAATATACCCTTCACAATTGCATTCGGGCAGACCATTCCAGTGGAGCTGTAACCAGGATGGGCAGTCATAAAAGTCTTTTAATACAGCCCCTTACATGTCTAAACAAGTGCACACATGACTTTTTTAGTAGCAGTGCTATGTGACAAGCTACGGTGAACTTATGCACCACAACAAGCTTCTGTACCATGTCAAGATAGCCAGAGAGGGCCACTCACAGACAGCCACACATTTTACATAGAAAACAAATATATGAAATATCAGGGCCATTCATGCACACAAAGATGCATTGAACACACGCACACACACATTGAAAGCACACTGTTGCTGTATGTTACTCGAGAAAGAAAACTGCTTTCCTTGCACAGCTTTGCATGAGGTACAATGAAAAAATAAACTCCCTTTCAAACACTTTGCATGAAAAGAAAAAAGTTCCAGCGCTGGCACATGCTGTTAAGAACCACTATGGTTGCAAAGGAAGCTTGTTTGGAGCTCTAATATCAGCACAGAGGTGGGGAAAAAAAATTCTTAACAGTAGTCCTGACAATGAAAAGGCTAAAGGCAGCTGCATTTTATAACCACAATATTAATCCAATAAGTCTACAGCATTTGCTGTATGCTGCTAACATGGTAATTGTCAGAAAACCAGTCAGAATCAAGATAGTAGCATGCAATCTCTATTTCATAAGAGGAGGATCGCCAGATAGGGACAAAACAATTGAGATGAGTATGCTTGCAGCAAAGTGTTTTGTTCTTCTTTAAGCAATGCCTGTGGGTGGAGCTGGCATTTTGTGGCAACTGCTCTGATCTGGAGGGTTAAACTGCATATCTTGAAAATGCACACAATTTTGCGTTTTTCTTCTAAGTTAATAGGAGATGGAAGGGTTGTAAAAATGCGTTTACTTTTTATGTATTTTTGAGGCTTTTCATTAAAGCAAAAAGTCTTGAAAATGTGACATCAGTTCAACTGGAGATAGGAAATTATAAGTTATTCATTTACCATAACTAGGCATCTCTGTTGTCCATTTTCATTCTTCCTCAACAAATGGGTTACGGATCTGACTCGACCACATACTACAGACACTGGCTCCAACCCTTGAGCTACTCCCTCTGCCCATAATTCACCAGTCATCTTCAATACCTCAGATTGAATTTGTTGCCAAAAAATCCCCATAAATTAAGTACAGAAAGGGATAGCTGAAAGAATAGGGCTCAAACCTGGAACTGTAAGTTTCAATACATAATCCAGCAGATTCCACCCAAAGATTTTAGGAAAAGGGAAGAGTGAAGGGGGAGTTAAGGAGGAATGAAAATGGACAACATAGATGCCTAGTTATGATGAGTACATAATTGTTAAATCTGATGTTGTCCTTTTCATTCTTCCTCAAAGAATGGGACAGAGTTCCTATATCAATATTGGGTGGCCCTCATAGAAGGATATTCCGGACAACTGCTGACCTAAAGACAGCTCTGCTTCTGGATATTAGACCCAATCTGTAATGAGCAACAAAGGTATAAGCATTGAACCAACTCGCTGCTGTGCAAATATCATCAATAGAGGCTCTTGATCAGAAAGCAGATGAAATGGCCAAGGATCTAGTTGAGTGGGAGTTAGGTGGTCTTGGTAGTGAGAAGCCTTGATGAGAACAGATCCAAGAAATGCAATCTGTAACCCATTCAGCTAATGTAACTTTAGAAAGTGGATAAACCCAGTCTCTTCGATGAGAAGGAAACAAATAGCTGATCAGATTTTCTGATTTGTTTAGATCTGTGTAGATAAAATGCAATTATCTGTGCACATCTAGGAGGTGTAGCATGTATTTCTCTTTTGTTTGAAAAATTTGGAAAGAAGACCGGTAAATGAATGGATTGGTTAATGTCAAACTCAGAATCCACTTTATGTAAAAAAGAAGGTTTGTTCATAAAGTACCCCTATCTTTATGGAAAATAATGCAGGGAACCTTTGATGAGAGAAGCCTGGAGTTTAGAAATTCTTTTTACAGAACCGATAGCTACTAATAAGGCCATTTTCCACAGCTCATTTTTTGCTGAAGGTTCAAAGGGTTTTTGAGTCAGCTCTTGCAGAGCGAGAGTCAGATCTCAAGGAGGAGAAGGATCCTCTATTGGTGGCCTAAGGCAAAAAATTCCTTTTAGAAATGCTTTAACTTGGTAGAATTTGTCTCCTGTATGAAAGTTTGAAATGACTGCTCTTTCTTTAAAAAAAGACAGCCAGAATTCCAAGGACAGCAGAAATTGGGAAGAAAAGGGTCCATATTTTTCAATGCCCAAAGGGGGAATCTTTTCAACTTACTCTTGTAAACCTTCTTGGTGGAATCTTTTTGCTACGATAATATAATGGCGCATACTGGGGAAGAAAGCATGGGCAGTCTGACAATTACTGCAAGTGGATAAGCCATATCAGTTTGAGGGCCTGGATATTGGGATGACTCATCTCTGATGGGAATGACAGGAGATCTGGAGTTAGGTCCAGTATCCATGGAGGATAACGAAGATGAGACCAAAAGAAGGGGAACCACACCTGTCGAGGCCAATGGGGGCAATGTGGATGACTGAGCTGTTCAACCGGAATGCTTTCTGTACAAATTTGGAAATCACAAGAAGTGCAGGATATGCACAGGGGAAGACTGGATGGCCAAATGTGGACTACAGCATTTCTCGGTGACTCTACCTGTATGGGGATCAGAGCAAAATACATGCTGCATTTTTTGTTGTCGGAGACAGTGGTCACAGCAAGGTTGGCCTAAGGAAAATCTCTTCTGCCACAGACTGATGGAGAGACCATTCGTGAGGCATCAGAATGGACATGCTTAATTTGTCTACCATGTTGGTTTTCCCCAGAATGTGCGTTGCAACCAAAAAGCAGTTTGTGGAGATTGCCCACTGCCACACATTTAAAGCCTCTCTGTTAGGAGGGTAACATCGGGGTCCTCCTTTTTTGATGATGTACCAGACAAAAGACATGTTGGCAGTCTGAAATGCAATAATCCCTAGAGGAAGAACATCTTAGAATGCCTGGAACACTAAAAGGACTGCTATAATCTGCAGTACATTGACATGCAAATTGGTCTCTTGGGGAATCCATATGCCTTGGATTGTCCTTCCCAAGAAATGCCCCATCCCCAATTGAGAGGCATCCATAGTCACTGTGGCCAGTAGGAGTGGTCAGCCTAGATAAAAGTCATTCTAGTGGATCCAACAATGGATGTGGTGTTTGCAAATAAATGTAAGCTTGACTAGAAAGGATAGGGGCTGTTGAAGAACAGACCACTGAACAGCTAGCGTCCATTGAAGAACATGCATATAGTACTGTGCAAAAGTAAGTAATACTACTGCTGCTGCCATAGACCCCAGAGCTTGAAGAATTAATCTGGCTGGAGGAGACGGATGGGGAAGGATCAGATGAACCTGATATACGAGTGCGTCTATGTGACGAGTTGGTAAGGATGCAGTTTGCATTGCTGAGTTCAGATGTGCACCAATAAACTCCAGGCTCAGAATTAGTGCCAACTTTGATTTGGTATAACTTATTCCCAGTGACTGACAACTTGGAGCAAATAGTTCCTGGATTGTTGCATGGAGGAGTTGGTGAGGAGACAGTTGTCTAGATATGGAAACACACTGAATCCTTTGAGTCTCAAGTGAGCTGCCACCACTGCCATACATTTGGTAAACACCCTGGGGGCTATGGTGAGTCCAAAGAGCAGGGCTCTGAAATGGTAGTGATTGGCTCCCAGCTGAAAGCATAAGTGTCTTCTGGAGTGTCTGTCTATTTTGATGGGATAGTACGCATCCTGAATATCTGAAGAGCGCATGCAACCATTCTTGTGAAGAAATGGCAGAATGGACTATACTGTGACCGTTCGTAATTTTGACCTTTTTATGAAATGATTCAATTTGTTCAGATGAGGTCCCTTGTCTTTCTGGACACTAAAAAGAAGCGCAAGTTAGTTCTGAATCCTATTCGGTCTGGTGGGACCTTTTGGAAGGCTCTCTTGTTTAGCAGCTTTTGAATTTCTTGCGCTGCTGCCTTCCTCTGACTGGGTGTAATGTCATAGAGCTTCTTTCTTTTTTGCATACAGGGAGTTAGAAAAACACAATGGAATAACCCCTAGATATTATTCTTAGTACCCACTAACATTCTGTTACATTTGCCCAGGTATCTGGGTGCAAGGACGATTGTCCCCAGATTGCCTCCACAGGTGGACAGCTGGGCAGCACTTCAGGAGCACTGGAAGGGTCTGTCAAAAAGGAATCACAGAAACCCTAATTTTGCAGACCTCCTCTGCCTCACGGGTGATGTCCACCACTAGGACTGATTCCGCTGCCTCTGGAGTTGTTGCCCCGCATGGATCTTGGAAAAGTCCTTAAAATTTGCGGAACCACATTTTCTTACCGGCTCTGATTCATAGAAAAGGTTCATCGAGGGGTAGAAAATTTGATTCCCATGACAGAGTCTTCCCTTCTTGTTCACTGTGGGTAAGAATTTATTTTACAGATGGACCAAATAAAGATGCATCATCAAAGGGAACACTGATGAAAGACATCTTGAAAGGCATCACAAAGTTGCATCCAGGCATGTTTCCTTATGGCAATGCCTGAATTAGCAGCCTATTTGATGCCTTCAGCTGAGTGACAGCTCAACCTCATGGAAACATTAGTAATTCACAAGAGTGGCCAGTTGAGAGATGACCTTTTCAAATTCTCTGCAGACATGGACTTGAGAAAGAATTTGATAGTTCCTTAGTCAAATCATTCTGAAGTCATGTGAAACGTACCAGGTAGTACAGAGACCTCAATATGAAGGTCACTTAGGAAAAAACTTGCTTTACAAATCTGTCCAGTGCCCTAGACTCTGGTAGATGGACAGAACAGCTCTGTTCTGCTAGCTCTTTTTCAGTAGCTATCACCACCAACATAGCATGTACTAGGGACTCCTTTGTTCTGGTGGGGGTCTATCCTTAGGAGCAGCCAAGAATTTTGTCAGGTCACCGCAGAATGAGTTTAGCAGTTTCTAGAGCCTTCCATGCCCGGCAGGAAACAATCAATGAGTTCATCCACGGGGGTGGGGAGGGCCCAAGATGTAGACTGGCCAGAACAAAAAGCTTTTAAAAATACGGATTCCTCTGGAGGAGGATTATAGGGAGGCCAATCACTTTTCAGCTCAACGATCTCTAATATTTGACCAAAGACATCTGGTGATTGGAGGGGGGATACTTCTCCATCTAAATCAGTATCCTCCGTGAGGGATTCCAGTAAGGAATCAATATGCCTTCTTTTGCACATTCTTTTCCAATGAATTGCCTTCCAGGGGATGTTCAGGAGAAGTATCCAAAGACAGGGGGAGTTCCTCTATGAGAACTGATTGGAAGCTAGCTGGAACTGGCTGTCCCTGTGGAGTAACCCTGATAGACTCAGAGCCTAGAACAGAGTAGGGAATAAGGGAGCAGACCCGACTGGTGACAGACCGGTTCTCCAGAAACAGAGAAAGTCCTTTCCAAACCCTCGAAAGCAGACTAGCTAGAAGAAGCCATAACCACTAGCACCGCAGCAGACACTTCCAGTACAGGTAGATCACGACTCCAACCGGAGCCATAGCTGAAGGATGGAACTGGACCCAAGCTGTCCAGTGCTGAAGCTCTGAGGGGCAAGAACAGATTTGATAAAGTTGGAAAATAGATCCTGGCCCCATATATCCGATGCCAACATTTTGACTCTGGAACTGTTCTGATACGAAGGTGTAGGAGAGGAACTCTTTAGGTATGCTGTTGGAGTCTAAGTGATTTCTTCAGATCTGATTCCAGACTTCAAGACTGTCAGATTCTGGGACTCCTAAACTGTAGGATGGATCAGAGAAGGACACTATCATGTGAGAACTAATTGGAAGACTCATGGATCCAATAGGGGATGGAGCAGGTATGACCGTCATCTGCATCTGAGCTCTGAGAATTTTTCACATCATCCTATCTAAATCTGCTTCTGACGGACTTCTGGAGGACTTGAAGGATGTGGTGGACTGTAGCTGGGAATGCTTCTTGGGAGTCTGCATGAAGGGAGAGCGCAGAGCAGCTGAGATCAGAATTCTGGTGAGCAAGTTCACTAACGTGTGAAGTGCCAGGTTTCGGATCCAAAGGGCTAGGATCTGAGGTCAGAACCGTAGGGCTGGCTGATATGATTTGATCCGAAGCTTTGTGATCCAATGATTTTGGACCAGAAGATTGAGCCTTCGGATTGGAAGACATCGGATCTGAAGATTTCAAAATTTTCAATGGTGGTTCTGACAAAGTCCTAGGGGACTTCAGCAGAGAGCATTTTCTATGCTCTGAAGGAGAGAATTTAGTAGTTTTGACATGGGGTTGAGCTTCAGGAGTAGATAATGAAGCAGAAAGAAGTTATCTTTTAAAAATAATTTTACTGTGTTTGTCAGCCAGTGCTCTGGAGTTGAAAGCAACATAAATATTGCAATTAGTATCCAGATGGTCGGCTCTGAGACAATAAACGCACCCCTTGTGGGCATCAGAGTTAAGGATTTTATGCCCACAAGAAGTGCATTTTTTGAATCCTGTTGGTTTGTCAGCCATGACAGGAGAGTAGAGATCAACAGTCCAACAATAAAAAGGGACTTGCTAAGAAAAAACAAGTAAAGTATGATAGGAAAGAATTTTTTTTCCAAGTTAGAAAAAGTGTTAAAAATAAAGGAGTGATGACCCACCACTGGACCAGTAATCAGGGAACCTCAATCCTCACCACTGGCACCTGTGGGGGGACAGTCAATGGGAGGATGACAGGTACATAACACAGTATCTCCAGAAGGAGCTCTCTGCATCCAGTGCAATTTCCCTTAAGAGCACACACAGACTACAGTCAGTCCGGGGCTGGTTTCTCACAGTTTCAGCAGATCCCCAATAACACTCCCCGCTGCCACAGCTATAGGGTTAAGATCTCAAGCTGAGTGACCAAGCCAAGAACTCCAACACTCTCTCAGTCCAATCAGTGCTTCGTGTCCCTGTCCAAGTAGCTGACACACACACACAATGAAGGCTTGATTTCCTCACACACACACACACACACACACACACACCTGGGAAAGGCTAGCACAGGTTTACTAGCTGTAGATCAATATGTATGTATACCTTTAAGAAGCTTTTTAGGGGGTTTGCACAACTGTATAAATAGTGAGCATGTGCGAGCCTGACTGCCACTTTGTAGTAAGCTGTTGAGATGTAAGCATGCATGTCTGTCTAGCCTGTCAGTTGATCAGTTTTATATTTTGTACTGCTGCTATCCATCCTGATGTGTTTCTGTGTAATAAAGCATATAAACTACCCCACCTGTTCGTCTTCACTTGTGAAACAAAGCGAGAAACATGATGTCAAAAGTGGGATCGAGATTCAGTATAGAGAAGCACTCAGTTAATGGTGAGGAATATAAAGGAGTGATTCATCCCTACAGTGTGTATAACTTGCAAAAAAAAAAGGTCAGAAACAAATTTCAGGTATCAAAACTTAATTAAATGATTTCTTATTCGGAAAATATAAAAAATTTCTAATTAAACAAAGTGGCTGAAACTGTGACATACTGATGAAAATATTTGAATAACTGCAGAAAATGTTTGAAATTAAGTCCGAATAACATAAAATGTATAAAATAAGAAAAATGGCTGCATTTTTCTGCTATGAGCTACTTATGTGCACTAAGTAAAGCTATTCAAAGTACACCTCATTCAGATGTATGAAGTGTTCACATGTTTGCAGAGTATTACTGCACAGTTATTTAGCAAAATACAGCTAATTCAAAGCATATTTTGCAAAGTACAGTGTTTCAGAGAGTTTACTGTGAATTTGAATATTATTACAAGTACTGGCTGTGTGTGCATGTTCGTATATAATTACAAGGGCCATTTCTTCAGTGTGTTTGGGCATAATTTGTTGGCATGGCTGAAGGATTTCAAAAACAAAGTCCACTTGTCTTTGATAATACTTCAGGGAACCTGGAGAGTGTTTGAGCAAGAGTACGACATTTTCATATAAGCTGCATTTTCTGATAAAGATGACCGTACAAAGACATTTATTCTGCTTAATTTAGCTAGTTCAGAAGCCATAGAAAGAGAGGATTCATTTGTGTATGCACCTGCTGTATTTACAGTTCAGGAGGAAACCTGTCGCATAGTTGTACCAGCTGACTCAAGGGAAGACCCAGTATGCTTAAAATGTAAATTTAGAGAAATGTGTAACTCCCAAATGAATATTACAATGGAAAGGCACTTATTTTCCACAAGGGATCAAAAGCCTGGTGAAACTTTTGCAGTATATATAATTGACTTGGGAAACAAAGCTAAAACGTGCAGATTTAAGAGATAAGTTGATAAGAGAGAGTCTTGGGAGTGGTATTAAAGATGATGCTGCGAAAAAGATTTTGCTTTGTGATGGTGATTTAACTTTGAATAAGACCATAGAGATTTATCAGTTATATTAGCTTACAGAAAAGTGCACAAATAAGCTTACAAATGAGAAATGCACGACTCCAACATATTCTAAGGCCAATGCTGATAGTATGCAGCACATGGCTAAAAGTTACAAGCCCAAGGAACTTTAAGCCCTGCAAGCCACTGGTAAACCCCGTACCTTTCTAGCAAATTCCAGGGTACTATCAGTGAAACACAAGGGTGAGACAGCAAACTCAAAGAATGGGCCTCTACCCAGTTTCATTGCTAACTGTTGTCATTATGCCGGAAATCATTAGGCTAAGAGAGAAAAGAGCTTAGCTTTTGGTCAGCAATGCCACAACTGCAATAAATGGAATCATTTCAAAAAAGTTTTGTAAATCACATAGGACATATTGTTTTATTAGAGAACATTCCAAAAGACAAGTTGATTAATTAAAAACTGCAACCCTACTTATGTTGATGGTTTGTCTGTGCTTAATGAAACAGTCAATGCAGTAGATTTATGGGTAAAGAATGAAGTATTTTGTACTGTTCGGCTAAATGGAAGACCCATAGAGCTCAAACTGGATATAGGTTCCAAGTGCAATGTTATGTCAGCAGGAACATTTGCTAGAGTATGTACTGGTGAAAAGATTAATTTGGCAAAGTGTGTGAAGCTTGTTGCTCATGGTAGTGAAGAAATTCAGACCGAAGGTTCAGTAGTGCTTTCATGTTACTCTGCTGCGAACAGCTATGACTTGCAATTTTATGTGGTCAAAAGGCACATACGGTCATTATTAGGCCTCAGAGATAGTTTGCAAATGGGACTTTCATTTAATAAGGAAGTCCACCATGTAAGCTTAAAAGACCACTGTTCTAATTTCGCCTAGTCTATTTTCTCTATTCATGATGATCTTTTCAAAGACAAATTAGGCAAACTATCAGTTGTGTAATCCATGAAGTTAAACCCAGAGGTGAGTCCAGCTGTCAGACTAGTCCAGAAAGTTCCAGTAGCTATGCAGAACTGAGTCAAAGCTGAGCAAGATAAAATGGTGCAGCAAGGTATAATTTGCTCAGTAGATGAACCAACTGAATGAGTATCTTCCATGGTCATAGTTCATAAGAAAAGCTCAGAATATGTATTGATCCAAGAGATTTGAACAAAGCACTGAAAATACCTCATCATCCAATGCATACTGTTGAAGTCACTGCTCTTGTGCCAAATGCCAGTGATTCTTCTGTCTTAGATGCAACAAGTTCATTTTGACAAATTTTGCTTGATCGATAATCTTCATTGCTAACCACTTCCAGTACTCCTTTTAGCAGGTACAGATTTTTGAGAATGCCATCTGGGATAACTTCTGCCAGTGAAGTCTTCCAGTGTGTCATGGAGCAAATGTTTTCTGGGTAACTGAGTGCTATTACACTAAATGATATTCTAGTATGAGGTAATGGTGAAGCTGAACATGACGGAAACCTCAAAAAAGTTCTGGAAAGAGGACATGAAGTGAATCTTAAGTTGAATCCTCAGAAGTGCAAATTCAACCTACTAGAAGTTACTTATGTTGGTAATTTATTTACCAGTTCAGGCTTAAGACCAGATCCTTCCAAGCAAACAGCAATTCTCGAGATGCCAGCTCCTGACAATGTTCAAGCCTTACAGTGTTTTATTGGCATGTTTAACTACCTAGGCAAGTTCACTCCAGACTTAGGACAACTTTCAACACCGCTTAGAGAGCTGACACACAAAGATGTATATTGGTCATGGTTAGACCTCCACCAGAGAGCATCTCATTGTCCTGACACACAGAATTGCCAGTCCACTAACTCTCAGATACTATGATATTCACAAACAAGTTAGTTTTTCTTGTGATGCTTCGAAATTTGGTCTTGGTGCAGTCATTTTTTCTAGAGGGTAGACTATTAAGCTACGCATCCAGAACTCTCACCAAAACTGCGATACAGTATCCTTGGATAAAGAACTCTTGGCAACTGTGTTTGCTTGTTTGAAGTTCCATGACTATGTTTATGGTAGACCTATCCAGACTGAAACAGATCACCAAACTCAAGTCACTGTTTTGAGAAAGCCTATGCATACAACTCCAGTCAGATTGCAATGCATGATGTTGAAATTGCAAAAGTATAATTTCAATCTTGTCTACACGAATGGCAAACCTCTTAATCTTGCTGATACATTACCCAGATTGCCTAGAAATACCACTGAACAGCATAAAAATGAGAAATTTGATTTTGCAGTCATGGAAGTGAGAATTTTTTCTTCCACACATCTTGATGACCTTAGAAGCCATACAGTCTCAGATCCAGTTCTTCAGAAGCTCAACCACTTTATTAGTTGAGGATGGCCGTTAAAACAACCTCGCTTTCCAGTAGAAGTGCAACCTTATTCTCCTTACAGTGATGAGATTCTTTCAGATGATGGTATCATCATGAAAGGTCTAAAAGTGACTGTACCAAAGTCCTTGCAACAAGAGTATATTACTATTTTGCATCGTGGCCACCCAGGAGCAGATTCTACCAAAAGAAGGGGGAAAGAACTAATATTTTGGCCTTCTATGTCACAGGACACAGAGAGTACTTTCATCTTGTTCTGCATGTAATAGTACTAAAAACCAGAAAAACTGAAAACAGGCGACACAGTAACGACTGCTGGAGGCTGATTTATTGAAAATAAATAACAAAACCATAAAACAAAAAGTACTATGCGCTTTCACCCGTGAGTGTTCTGGGCATCATCAGAGTACTAAGAAATACATTCACTAGCTTCCATTTAGATAGACTTGCTAATTAACAATTAGTTGCCAGTGGTTACTTGTGTAGTGAAGTTAATAAAAAAGCTAATAAAAAAGCTAAACACATACATTTACTATGCCAAGACTTGTATAGGACAAAATGTGCAATACTCCTTGTGACGAAAAACCTATATAAATTGCGTATATACAATAAACAATTTAAAGATGCAATGGTCAAAAAAATAAGATTTGTGTTGTACATAATAAAATCCCAATAATAATAAATATAAACAATCATATTGAATGTTTATAATACTTAGTGAATAATATATAATAAAAACACTGCAGTAATGAATAAACTGACACATTATAAAAAGTCATGGTGTAAAAAAATTGATATTAAGTAAATAATCTTTTTTTATATATTTATACTATTAGAAAGCTTAGAGAACGGATAGTTGAACACATTAGAGATATAAAAAAAGAAAAAAGTACTAGTTCTCTTTATATGCGTAGTCAAAAATGTCACAATTTTAAAATGTTCTTATTTTTTGTGATTGACAGAATTGCACACAACAATAACAAAGGAGGGGATGATAAGACTTTATTAGAGGCTAAAGAATGTTTATGGCAACTAAGATTAAATGCTAGCTCTTTACCAGGCATCAATGAACACATTTCAATAGCTAGTATTCTTAAATAAGACGTTATATACTCACCATAACGTTCCATCTGAGTAGGTAACTTCATTTGTCTGCAACCTTTGGGTATCGGATCTGATCTCGGATCCGAGCCAGCAACTTATTTCACAGCTATAAGATCTGAGCTCCTAGCTCCTCCCCTTACCCATAATCCCCTGCCAACCCTGACTGACCTCAGATCAAGTTTGCCCTCATACAAGCAGCTAAAAGGCTAAATACGTCCCAAAGGGGACTAGAAGAAGGACATCCAGGAACTAAAATTCTGAAGGTCAGGGGGAAGGAGGGGTGGATGGTTGCAGACAAATGAAGTTACCTACTCAGATGGAACGTTATGGTGAGTACATAACTTCTTAATCTGAAGTAGGTACTTCATTTGTCAGCAACCTTTGGGACAGAATCCCCAGCTACCTGGATCTTGGGCGGCCATCATGGAAGGATGTTCTGGAGCACTGCGGAGCCAAAGGATGCTCTCCCTCTGGAGATAACGTCCAGCATATAATGGTTGATAAAGATATGAGATGAGGCCCAAGTGGCTGCGGAGCAAATATCATCTAAAGACACTCTAGACCTAAAGGCAGCAGAGGTAGATATAGAGCGAGTAAAATGTGCATGAACTCCCTGAGGTGTGGGCCTCACAGAACTTTCATAGGCCAATAGAATACACTGTGAGATCCATCATGATAAAGTGACCTTAGAGACAGATTTACCCAAGTTAAATTTGGCAAAGGAGATGAACAACTGGTCGGATTGTCTATGACCAGCAGTCCTGTGAATGTAGAAGCGCAGTTGTCTATGCACATCTAACGAATGCAGTTTGTATTCTCCTTTGTTCTGATACTTAGGAAAGAAGACTGGCAGATTAGTGGATTGGTTGATATTAGCCTCTGAAGCCACCTTGGGAAGAAATGAGGGATTGGTCCTGAGGTACACTCTATCCTGGTGAAAGGCCAAGTACGGGGGTTTTACACAAAGGGCTTGGAGCTCAGAAACTCTTTTCGCTTAAGTAATAGCGACAAGGAACGCTGTTTTCCAAGATAGGTACTTAAGATCAACCGAAGCAGGTTCAAAAGGGGGAGCTGTTAAGGCCTGTAGGACTAGTGATAAATCCCAAGGGGGTACAACTTCCTTGACAAGAGGTCTGAGCAGGAAGGTACCCTTGAGAAAGGTTTTACACAATTTTGCCGTATTCAAAGGACCTGATTCATGTCCCACATGGTGATGAGAAATAGCTGCCAGTTGAACCTTGACTGTAGAGCAGCTAGCCCCCTGATGAAATAGACCTGTAAGGAAATCCAATACAGCTGGCAACGGTGCTGTGAAGGGATCTAAGTTATGATTCTCCGCCCAGATGGAGAAACGCTTCCACTTACTGCGACAGACCTTTCTAGTGGAAGGTTTGTGTGCTGCTACTAGGATGGCTTTGACTGGGGAAGAGATTCCGGGAGTCCTGACTAGGAGTGGAACTGGAGCAGCCAAGCTGTCACAACTTGAGGTTGTCCAGATTCGGGATCGGGAGACCTAGGGGATCCAGAATCCAAGGAGGATTTACCAGGTGAGACCACAGGTAAGGGAACCACGTTTGACGAGGCCAGAATAGGGCAATGAGGATCATTCTGCTCCCCAACCGACTGGCTTTCTGTATGAGTTTCAGCATCAGGGGTAGAGGTGGGTAAGCATAAAGTAGATCGGGAGGCCAAGCATGCACCAGAGCATCTCTCGGGGATTCCCCGAAGGGGGGATTAGAGCGAAGTAACTGTTGCATTTCGTATTTGAGGGAGAAGCGAAGAGATCGCAACAGGGTTGCCCCCACTTGGCAAAAATCCGCTTCGCTACCTGGGGATTGAGAGACCACTCGTAAGGGAAAAGGATGGTGCGGCTTAGTCTGTCCGCCAGTATGTTGGACTGTCCCGGAATGTGCGTTGCAATAAAAAAGCAGTTGGTGGAGATCGCCCATTCCCACACTCTCATGGCCTCTCGACAGTGAGGATAGGACCTGGTTCCCCCCCTCTTTGTTGATGTACCAGACAACTGACATGTTGTCTGTCTGTATCGCAATAGTTCCTACAGGAAGAAGGTTCTGAAGTGCTTGTAACACCAACAGCACTGCCCTCATCTCCAGGACACTGATATGCAAAGAGGTCTCTGTGTCGTTCCATGTGCCTTGGACCATCCTGCTTGAGCAATGCCCCCCCCTACCCGAGGCGAGATGCGTCCGTGGTCACTGTGGCGAGGGGAGGAGGCGTGGAGAAGGGACGTCCCGTATGGAGGTCCGGAGATTGGAGCCACCATAAAAGAGCCCTCCTGTAAGCCCTGCTGAGGGGAATAGGATGGCTTAGGGAGTAATGTAGAAAGGACCACTGGACTTGAAGGGTCCATTGCAGGACCCTCATATTCAGATGAGCCAATGGCAGAAGAGTGATTGCCGCTGCCGTGGAGCCTAGAGCCTTCCGGACCAATTCCGCCAGTGGAGCTTCTAATTGGAGGATGGCCCGCACATGAAGCCTCAGGTTTTGTAGTCGTTCCGCAGTCAGGAATGCTAGAAGGTTTCTCATATACAACTTGGCCCCTATAAACTCTATCACCTGAGTTGGAGCAAGAGAGGATTTGTCCATGTTGATAGTGATGCCCAGCTGGGGAGCAAGCCAGAGGAAGTAGTCCCTGGCTGAGCAAAGTAGATGCCTTGTCGGGGTGGTCAGGAGCCAGTTGTCCAGGTATGGAAAAACCTGCATTCCTTGGAGTCTCAGGTGGGCCGCTATCACTGCTAATACTTTGGTAAACACCCTGGGGGCTGTGGTGAGACCAAAGGGAAGGACCCTGAACTGGTAGTGACTGGCTCCCAGCCGGAAGCGGAGGAACCTCCTGGACCGTCTTGTCCATCAGAATGTGGTAGTACGCATCCTTGAGGTCTACTGAGCACATCCAGTCATTCTCCCGCAATAGGGGGAGGATAGATTGAAGAGTGACCATCTGGAATTTTTGTTTGGTTACTGACAGGTTAAAAAAAGAGAGGATGAGAACTGGCCTCAAGTCCCCCGTCTTTTTTGGCACCAGAAAGAACCTGGAGTAAAAACCTAATCCGCGCTGGTCTGGGGGGGACGAGGTGAATGGCTCTTTTTTCTAGGAGCTGCTGAATCTCTGCAGCTGCTACCTCCCACTGATCGGGTGGTACATCGGGGAGGTTTCTGAGTTTGGGGACATGATACAGGGGAATTTGGTAACCTCTGGATATGATACGAAGCACCCAGCAATCTGATATGATGGACTCCCAAACTGCCAGGTGCCTCGAGAAACGCCCCCCGACTGCCTCCAGAGTGGAGCAGTCGGGCTACCACTCAGGGTTGCCGCGTGGGCCGATCAGAGAAGGTTTCTCTGGACCCAAAATTCTTCGGGCCCCCTCTGCCTCTAGGGCGGCGTCCTCCCTGTCCTCCCTCTGCCATGGAAGGACTGGTTGTCCGGAGCAGGCTGGGAATGTTGCAATTTCCGGAACCACATCTTCTTCTGTCCCTTTTGGTTCTTGGAGAAGGACCTCTGGGGAGCAGAGAAGCGGACTCCGACTGCAGACAACGTCTTCCCATCCTTTTCGCTCTGGACTAAAGTCTCGCGAACGGTCTTGCCAAATAAGGCAGAACCATCAAAGGGGGCATTCACAAATGACGCCTTGAAGGGTTCCGCGAAGTCACAATGTCGGAGCCAGGCCTGGCGTCTCATGACTAGGCCCTGCTCCGCTGGCTCTAGCGGCTCCCTCTGTGGCATGGGACAAAAGCTGCATAGAGGTATTCGATATAGATCTTAGAGTGGCCATGCGAGTGGAGTACAACTGTTTGTCCTACGCCGACATGGACTCTGGGGGGTAAGCAGTGTACTCTTTGATAAGGTCTTGCTGCATCCTAATAATGTGTGCCATGTAGTTCAGGGACCTTACTGAGAAGGTCGCTGAACTAAAGACCCGCTTCCCTAGGCGAACCATCGAGCGGGACTCTCTGCTCGGTGGATGGACCGAGGGGCTCTCCTGAGCTAATTCCCTCTTGGTGGCTGCCACTACCAACATGGCATCTACGGGGGGACCCTTGCTCCAGTGGGACCTCTCTGAAGGGGGGCTCAGAATCCTATTGGGGCACTTGGGAACTGGCTCCACAGTGTCCGGCTCCTTCCATGCTCTGGTGGTAATAAGGTCCACCAGGGGGTCGGCCGGAGGGGACACCCAAGAGGTAGATGGGCCTGCTTTGAACGCCTCCAGGAACACGGACTCGTCGGAGGAAGCCTTGGGGGCAGACCACCCCCCCAATCCGGAGCATTTCCATGATGTCTCTGAAGGAGACATCCTCGGGGGGTGACCTTGGGGAGCCTTCCCCTTCATCCAAGTCAGTGTCTTCTGTTAATGACTCAGGGGAGTCCACGTGCCTCCTCTTACACTTCCGCTTATGAGGAACATCCTCGGGGGGGGGGGGGGTCTGTCCGAGGAAGTCTCAGCAGCAACGTCTAGTTCCAGAGGAATGACCCGAGACATCGAAGCAGGCTGTCACTGTGGCCGGGTGATGGAAGCCAGACCCAGCCGAGAGGGAGTGCAGGATGGGGCCGAGGCAAGGGCCGGGGGTCCGGATGCACTCAACAGAGCCCTCTCCACCGCATCGAAGGCCGAGGGAGAGTCGCTCTCTCTCTGATCCGAGAGCAGACTCCCACTTGGATCCGATGGGGGATCAGAACCGGCGCCGAGACCATCTGATCCGAAGGACCCGTGTGCTCCGACCTGGACGGAGCCGAAGGTACACTGAATCCCTTGGATCCGAAGCTCAGCCCATGGCTCAGAGAGCTCGGATCCGACAAGGATGGACCCGACAAACTCGAGGGAAAGGTCGGAGCCGAAGTACCAAGTACTGTCGGCGCCGACTCACCCCCGGCTCCGACGCTGCCCAGCTCCAGGTGCTCCGAACCCGGGAAGCGGGTCGGAGAAGGAGCAATCAGGGCAAAAAAAAGGCGTTGAGCTCCCCCCCCCGAAGGGGGGGGGGGAGAGGCAGGAGCACTCCCATCTGCAGCTGGGCCTGGATGAACCTTCGCATCATCCTGTCCAAGTCCGCATCCGACAGGCTATATGTGGCTCTCGACGAGGCCACCAAGGTGGGCCGGGAGTGCCGCCTCGATGACCTCGACGGAGAACGGGTCTCCTCCTCCTTGGGTCCCGGTGAGAAGCATGGGGACCGGAGCCGAGGAGGAGACCTGGAAGCCGTGGAGGGAGAAGCCCGCTTAGCCGGGGGGGGCCCCCGAGGCAGAGGCCCGCCGCTTGTGGTGCTTCTCCCTCCTTTTCTCCCTCCTGGCCTCCCTCTCCTCTGGCGCCGCAGTGGGAGTTTGAGTCCCGGCCGGGGGGAGAGAGGCAGGAGTGGCCGCCACCGAGGACTGGGGTAAGGCCACGGGAGCACGGGAGGCCGAAGCCGAATCCGTGGGGCAAAAGTCCCGCCAGGATCAGCTTTCACCTCCGTTCTTTCAGTGCCCTGGGGTTGAACGCCGCACAGATAGTACACCCTGAGGAGAGGTGTTCAACCCCAAGGCACCGAACACACCGAGTGTGGCCATCCGCCGGTGAAAGCTTATGGCCACACTCGGTGCATTTAGAAAAGATCGGTTTTGGGGCCTCTGACATTATACTAGTACAAAAAAACAAACTCACTCACTCAAGGCCCCAAACACACACCGACCTACACAAAAACTACGCACCAGCGAGGGGAGGAAATTGCACTAAAAAATATAAGATTTTAGGACTAAAATAAGGGGAAACCTAAATACACTCAACCTTTTAATAAAAAATATAACAATAATTACAATAAGTTGAAAGACTTATCTGACCAGACTAGGAGCTCTGAATCTAGCTGCTTTCACCAAGTGCGGCAAACTAGATCTGAGGTCAGCCAGGGTTGGCAGGGGATTATGGGTAAGGGGAGGAGCTAGGAGCTCGGATCTTATAGCTGTGAAATAAGTTGCCAGCTATGATCCAAAGGTTGCTGACAAATGAAGTACCTACTTGAGATTACAAGTCGCATTTTATTTGAAACTGATTTTAATTATTTTTAACTATCGCTTATTTATTTACTTAATATCAATTTTTTTACACCATGACTTTTTATAATGTGTCAGTTTATTCATTACTGCAGTGTTTTTATTATATATTATTCACTATTATAAACTTTCAATATGATTGTTTATATTTATTATTATTGGGATTTTATTATGTACACCGCAAATCTTATTTTTTGACCATTGCATCTTTAAATTGTTTATTGTATATACGTAATTTATATAGGTTTTTCGTTACAAGGAGTATTGCACATTTTGTCCTATACAAGTCTTGGCATAGTAAATGTATGTGTTTAGCTTTTTTATTAACTTCACTACACAATAAGTAACCACTGGCAACTAACTGTTAATTAGTTAATTAGCAAGTCTATTTAAATGGAAGCTAGTGAATGTATTTCTTAGTACTCTAATGATGCCCAGAACACTCACGGGTGAAAGCGCTTAGTACTTTTTGTTTTATGGTTTTGTTATTTATTTTCAATAAATCAGCCTTCATCAGTCGTTACTGTGTCGCCTGTTTTCAGTTGTAATAGTACTAAGCCGCATCAAAAGAAACAACCACTTTAGCTAAATCAGATTCCTGGACTACCTTGGTAGAGTGCGCACAAAGTTATTTCTGACAATGGTACACAGTTTACAAGCCAACAGTTCAAAAGATTTGCCAAAGAGTGGGACTTTACTCATGTTATGAATAGCCCTGAGTATCCACAGTCAAATGCTTTGGCAGAACGTGCAGTTCAAAGTGGGAAACAATTACTAGAGAAGTCGAAACGAGACAACAGTGATGTTTCCTTGAAAATCAGAAATGCTCCTAGTGATAAGCATGTTGGTTCACTTGCGCAGAGACTTCTGCCGAAACAAACCAGAACCACGTTACCAACTAGTAACATGTTGGTTCCATGTGTCAAGAACAACAAACAGGTCAGTGAAAGTCAATATGCTGAAGAAGCGCCTAACTTAGAAATCCTGCTATGACAAGACCAGCAAACTGCTCAATCCATTATGAAAGGGAGAGATAGTAAGGATGCAGACGTCCAAATGTTTTGATCGGATTGATATCGTGAAAGTGTGCATCCACAGCTGAGACTGTACATTATGGAATTGCAAGTAGCAGAATTTAGGTGGAAGAGGAAACATTTTATCCCAGTGTCCGAGCCTGTATAGCAGTATCATACCTTCGAGAAAGACTCTATCTCAGAGCAAGTTATCCAGCGTTCCAGTAAATATCCCTATTCCTTTGAAGAATCCCGAAACCCCAGAATCTATTTGTTCACCAATGACTGTCCCTGTTGCTAAACCCAGTTCTGACTGCTATATCACTAGATCAGGTCGCATTTTTATACCATGTTCCAGATGCATGGCAACTTGGACACAAGGAATTAAGTGTTGTGTCTATTTCTTATTGTCTATACAATTGCATGTCTCTTTTTCAAATGTGATTATATCATGGGCAATTCATTAAAGAGGGAGGATGTAGATCAATATGTATGTAGAACTTTAAGAAGCTTTCTAGGGGCTTGCACAAGTGTATAAATACTGAGCACGTTCAAGCCTGACTGCCATTTTATAGTACGCTGTTGAGATATAAGCATGCATGCCTGTGTAGTCAGTTAATCAGTTTATATTTTGTACTGCTGCTATCCATTCCTGATGTGTTTCTGTGTAATCAAGTATATAAATGAACTACCCGCTTGTTCGTCTTCACTTGTGAAACAAGACTAGCGACACTAGTTCAGCCCCTTCTGCCCAGACTATAAGGTAGTTTCCACTGCCACCAGTCACTCAACAGCTACATTAGGGCCCTTAACAAAGGATGTCCAGTCTTACTGTGTAATATACAGAGATCAGCCACAATGAAAGGTGTAAATACATTTAATAATAATAAATAAAAGAGCAAGACAATGTTAAATATATATTCACAGTGACATCAGAGTTCAAAACCACAGGAAATATTTAAAACAACATTGCAGTACAGGCTCACACAACGAAAAACAAAATCTAAACTAAGCTTTGCTTTATCACTGACTGTATTTAAGAGACTTACTATATCTTAATAACTTACTTAGAGCAAGGCAGACGTGGTTAATGGTTCTTGTTGCAGTTGTCAGGTCCAAGACGGAATGCAGAATGCTCTGTCTCACTAAGAGACTTCTCAAATATTATCTAAAATATTACTGTTAGGATAGCTTGCAGAATGACACCACTTCTTGTCATCTGACTTCTAATTCCCAGGCAAAACCTCAATTTCTGAAGCTGGCAGTATTTAGCATCTACCTGTAAAAATACCCAGACAATTGCTTTTCTCAGATCTTTGGCAGGTGCTGGAACTCGTATAACAATTGCATTCCTTCATGCTTCCAAAGTATCAATCAGTTAACCCCAAAGACAATACAGAAAACTTCCTAGTACAGACTTTGTGTCTCTGGCTGCAATGAAACATCTTTATGGCCTAGCCTATAAAGTGATCTAATTTCAAATATTTTTCTAAAGTTTGCTTGACTGAAGTTAATGCTCCACTTTCCTCTGTTAAACAGTTACAATAGCGCATGCACATTTCTGTTCTCTTCCAGTATGGCAAACACAAGCACTTTGCAAATACCTTTTCAACACAAACATCTGTACATAACAGTTTGATATACACACACTAATCTGTACAAGTGTTTTTAACTCTCCTTTCTGTTGCATGACAGAGCTGAATATCTGTTGTCACCCTCAGTTTGCAGTGAAATCTTTTGTCTAGAGGCCTATCTGTTTTCTCTGTGGGAGAGAGTGAACAGGACTGGTTTAACTCATTCACCCCGACGATAGTATTTACATGTTGTTACACCCGAGTGCTTCTCCCAGAGCAAGTAACTTTGCGGGCATATTTTAACATACTGTTGAAAATTAAGTTGAAAAAGTAACTGAACTTTGTCAGTTACCTTGTCAACTTAAGTTTCAGCATGGAGTTTCGAGATCTTCATATTTGACTTTAATTAGAAAATCGGCTTGCAACGCACCCTATATTTGCATCTCAACAGCAAGCCGATTTAGTATGCTTTTCATCTAGCAACTTGTGTCAGCCAATAACAGTCCCCTCTTGCTTAACACCCCCCCCAAGGAGTCCCCTCTTGCTTAACACCCCCCACTCTGTTCTGGCCAAATAAATAGAGGGTCCTACAGTAGATATTCCCTTTCTTTTTCTGGATTTTGTGGAATTAACTACTGTATCCCTCTATTTATTGTGCCATTCAGATTGTAATGTCACGGTCTGGACAGAAAAGCTGCAACACAGATCCAAGACTTCAGCATCGAGTTTTCACCATTGAGCCTGCCTAAGTCATCAGTACTGTAAGATTCTCTCATAGCTTTCATCCATTTTTAAAGTTACTTCCATGTACACCACAATCAATATAATCAGCTTTATTGCTCTTACCGGCTGAAAGGAGTCTTTCCAGAAAAAAAAAAAAAGGCATCAGCTCACTAATTATTATGCCCCCCTACCCCATATGTTCATGTATGAATTCAGAGTTATGTTGTACTTACAGATGCCAGGGTACTACTTCGGAAACTAGAATACTATGCTCCAAATTAAACAAAAAAAATTGTCCGCTACTCAGATATGTTGAGTTCAAATGCCTGCTATTGCTAAGTATGGAGTCAAGTCTCAAAATAGTAGAAAACGTGAATATCAGTCACAATTCAAGCACTATTTACACAGCTGCAAATTATCGTACTGAGAAGCAAGGATCTCATCAAGAAGAGTGAGCTCTTTAGGGCTTCGGTGTTTTTGGCATTTATCACAGCGGTTAACCATTGTACCAGAGTGTACAGTAGTAAAGTGAGGTTGCCTAAGATATAAATGCAATTTAAAATAAAATATTCCAACTGATTTTTGTTCCATATATACAGCCTTCACCCAATATAAAATGTCTAGTAAAAGAGAGGGGATATAGGTTTGTCGCCAAACACCGATAACACGGGACATCATCATACTTACGAATGCTGTATGTTGTCACAGGACATTGCTTTTTGAAACGTTACTTTTTTTTATAAAGCAAACTTTCTTACTGCTCAGCCTCTTAGCACAAGAAATCTGGACAAAGCCTACATTAATAGAGGAACAAAACAACCCCCCCCCCAAAAAAAGATTTTTAATATTGCTCTTATAAACTTGTAAAGTCGATAGCACAGGATTTGTTTTTAGCATGCATTTCTGATAGATATGCAGTCTAAAACCCTGTGTGTCATTTAGTGACTTCACTCCTCTGTTATTTGCCAGAAAACCACAAGTTCTATGTGGAACAGACGAAAAATAGAAGGCAAAATCCGGACCGTTGAAGGGCATGTCCAAGATGTACAGTATTTCCAACATCGTTGTGAGATACAGCCAGAAATTACTCTGTCCTTCTAAGCACAAGATAAGCAAACATCAATCAGCTGGCAATGTTGGTTCCAGGAACACTAATTTTATTTACATTTCTTGCAAAATGTGATCTCTACTATTTAGCTGGTTATTTTCTTTGGCTGCTTTTCAAGGTGTTCGTATAGCAGTGTTCCTCCCTTTGTATTGGTAGTTCTGACCTTAGACAAACTTCTAAAATGCTATCAGAAGTTAAGAAATGGAGTGATAGATTTGTGCTCTGGTTGTCATGGCTAGCTGTATGTACCTTTGGCTGTTGCTACCATGGGCTAAACTAAAGAAATTGAAAGAGCTGGACCTAAGAAGAAACCTTTTTATTTATTTTGCATTTGCATGTTGATTTACTGCAGGGAGACCTCATTGGTCCATAAAGTACATGCTGGGAAAATTGCCAGGGCTTCTGAAGCTCTGTGACTACTCTTTGTAAATATGTGAACATGACAAATGTAATTACTGGCTTGTCAAACAGTCTGAGTGGTCCAAGTTACAGACTCCTTTTCTTTCATCACAATGTATACTGCTGTGCTTGAAAATGCTGTTTTAATAGTAAATGAGCTGCTAGGAATCATACGTTTTCAGTATGGTCTTAGGTGTCATTGCCATATTCAGGATGCATTTCTCATTTCTGTCAATTAATATCCCTTACAAATTTCTGCTATGTAAACTTGGACAACAGCAGCAGATCAATTTGGCAAGTCAGTTTATGATGCAAATGCACAGTAAGAGCAGTCTAGCCTAAAAAGGCTGTTTGTATTTGTGACTTATTGGGTGTTACTGACTCACCGTTACTAAACATTCTTCTTATCTTTGTCTTTCACAACCATTACAGAATTGAACCACTACACTAAGTAATGCATTTTTGCAGAATGGCTCAACATCTTACACCCCTGTGGTGTGACAGACTGCACCTCCTCTACCATTATTTATACTAACTCTGAGATAATGCTGAGAGACAACTGCAACTCAGAATACTGCAGTCTCATAATTCGTGTACAACAACCAGCTTTAGTCACTACTAACAAGGAGCATATGGTGAATACTCATTTCTGGGAATTACAAGGAAAGCTAACCAGTGTAACTAAGGATTAATGAAAAAATAATTGCACATATTAGAAATGACACTGTTTGTACTGTTGCTTACTACGTAGCAATTTTGTGAGTGTGGGAGTAATATAACTAAATAAGGAGGATAGCCCCATTGAACAACATTGTCCAGTTGTCTTTGTTTTGGACAGATGTTGTAGTTGTATACTTGTAATTTAATAAGAAAGAGCAGACTGATGGCTTTCTTGTTGATGTCTTGTGTATTCAGAAAACTGTTGCAATGCTGGGTTATTGCATCATGTGAAACAGACATTTCCAAGCCTGGAGTTTTGCTTTTTTTTTTTTTTTGGTATGGTTTTTACCTCCTTACCTGCCAATACTGCCTAACCCCACACCTGCTGGCGATGCAAGCTTTTATGCCACATCAAGAGCCACAACTGTACCTCTATCAGTCCATGCATGCTGTCCTACAGGCTCCATCAGGGGCTACCTCGAACTGCTTTATTAGCCATTAATAGCTGATTGGTCCACTTGGTCGTTACAATGCTGGAGGTGGATTCCCCTATTTTGACTAGTGACTCCTCTAATGATATAAGGGTTGATGCCTAGTTGGGTGAGTTTGTCAATGATGCCTTAGTGGGGGATAGTGTCAAATCTCTTGGCTAAGTCCAGGTAGGCTTTATCCACAGTCCTTTGTGGAGGTGAAGTGAAGCTATTTATTACCATCCCATAGGAGGTTATAATCTGCTTTGGTGAAGTTATTTAGTTTATTTGCTGCAGGGGGGGGGGTGTCAGGTGTCACACTTACTTTGAATGAGAATGATATGTGGTCAGATCTCACCAGGGAGAACCTCACAGTGGGGGTGCTACAGTAGTCCCCCATATTGGTAAGCACCCGATCCAGTACGTTGGCTCTTCTTGTGGGGATATCAACCAGCTGGTCCCAGGCACTGGAGGTAATAAATCTGAGTAACCTTTGGACAAGTGACTGAGCATGAGCAATCAACTCAGTCTGTGGGTAGTTAAAGTCACCCAAATCCATGGTGTTCAGATGTATCTTGGTAGACTCAAGTAGATCCAAATAAGCAGAATGGGTGTCCTGATTTGTGGAGGGACTCCTGCGCTGGTAATGACTTGAACAGGTGCACTACAAGCAGTTATTATTACTTGGAGAAATAATGCATTCTAGAAGTTTAGATCATAAAGGAATACTTGCTTCTTGTCATGTGGCAAAAGCATATGATTCTATTTCTCATACTATGTTATGGCATGTAACCAGAGGGATGTGTTAAGTGAGATAACAGGAATTACTACTTTTTGGAATAATTCTAAGACGGATCAGTCAGATAAGTTTGACATTTCTGCTCGTCTTATTGCATTTATGATTATACTCAGTAGTTACCTGAGTGAGATAAAGGTTACTTGCTGACTACTACCAGCCTGGAGGGTAAAATATATTTTGGGCATTCTTCTTCGCTATGTCAGTCATATGGAATGTAGGTGGGAGGAAGGGCTCAGCAATATATGTGTTGCACTATTTTATTGAATCACTCAAGGATTCTCCTTGCTGATGATAATCACTCTGTGTTACATAACAGCTGCACAAGGGTAATAAAATGAATGCCTACTCAACAGGTTGTACGGCAATCATCACCTGTGTCTGAGCATGCTTAACTTTGCAGTAATGAAATACAGGTCATTTTCAAACAATAAGTACAGTTACAATATAGTACTCAGTCATCATCACTTTTCAGGTAAAACTCTCAGCAAGCTGGCACTTTTACTCACATAAATAGAAGTCGTTATCACATTGCTGAATGCACAAGCCAGATTTGGGTTTTTCCTTATGCAAGCCACCCCCCCCAACACCAGTTTTTTTCTGTCAGTTGTACAATTTCGAGAAATGTAACAAATAAATGATGCAAAATCTGGACATTCTGCGAAAATCTCGACAGTTGTGAGGTATGACAGGCATACATTTTAAATATCGTTCGTTCTAACTTAGAAAGTTACTAGAACAGGATTTGTGTTAGAATGTATTTTCTGAAGGATATGAATATATGTTATTTAGTGACTTGTGCATACTGCCTTCCAGCAGTCTGAGTGGGTAGCCAGCACAGGTATGACACACTTCAGACACCCACCAGCAGAAGACCCATGCCTGTTCATAGGTTGGTACTAGGCTATCAGCCTTAGGGCTTATACAAGCCTACCCATAACAATTCCCTGGCTATTTTTTCCCACAGTATTTACTTCCCTGGACCCCTGTCTAGCAGGGCAACAGACGTGATCCCCGGGGTGAATTTCCTATCTCCCATCCAATCATCAAGGCATAGTAATGGAGCGGTGGTCCTTAACCTGAATTTTCTCTTTATTTGCGCCCTTTCTGTGCACCCTTGTCAGTCATTGCGTGTAATTTGGTGTTTTCAGGGCTGGTGGGTATGTACATCTGCAGCATCACTGATCGTGTATCATTTGGTGTTGACAAGGGTGGTAGGTATGTACTTTATCAAAAGAATAATGCTCCTGTGGACAAGAGTGAAGATTTGGATGGGTTATAACCACGTAATGGATAGGATATACATATATATATGTACTCTTCCAGTACAGCTCTCAAACATCAGTAGTAACCTGTTCGCATTTCTTTCTTGTGCAGGTTCGTCCACCTTGTGAAAGTGACATGGCTTCAAGAGCAGGAGAACGATAAGTGACAGTGTGGGTATGTGGTCATTCCTGCATTCACTGGGCTGCCAGCCATGCCTCTGGAAGTGAAACCACTACAACGTGAGGATCCCCACACCTACTATGAAGGTATACTGGCTTGCAAGAGGAGGTATGCATTGGAGTGGAGTACTGCAGTTGTTGGAAGAGAAGTGTTCTACCTACCCTGAGCCCGACACCCTTGTGCTGCACATTGGAGGGAATGATGTGCTCAGTCAACCACTCGGAAGGCTATGGTTTCAAATCAGAGCAATTTTTGGACACCTGCAGTCGTGGTGGCCATGTTGTCATTTTGTGTGGTCTGACATAATTCCCCTCCAGATATGGAAAACAGCAAACAGTCAACGGGCAGCGCACAAGGCCAGACATTTACAGAACGGATTCATGCACGGCTTGATGCACAGGGTCGGTGGAGCTACAATCCGCCATGACAACATCACTGCAGAAGATGTTCACCTGTTCAGATGGATGGCATTCACCTAACGGAGGAGGGCATTGCATTGTTCTTGACTGACCTCCACAATGGCGTGAGGAGAGCTATGCAGGATTGGTAACATACAGCTTGTGAGAAGAATGGAAAACACCCATGACCAAGTAGGACCAGTATGGTAAGTAAAACTCTATTATGAATTGTGTTGTGTAAAATATGATATTTTTCTGAGTCTGGCAAATAACTGTGGGAAGGAGATGGTGAAGATGCTGAGAAAGACCTGTTTCAGGACAGTGCTACCACGTACAATCGAATATGTCAGTAACCATCCTGCAATATTTTTTTTATTCTTTTATCAGGCATGTGTAGAGTTTAGATGACAGGAAGGGCTTAGTAATACAGAACTTGATCCCTCAGGTCCATTGCTAAATGGATACATGTAGAGAGAAAAGGCATAGGAAAGGAAGACTGCTGACACTGAAGGAGGCCGTGAGACTGTAGTGGTATCAGTTGTCTGAGTGTTAGCCAGCACAGGTATGGGAGAGATCAGATGGCCTTGCATGCTACTAAAGTCGCATGCCTGTCCTGGGTTCATTAGTGGAGTGGCGGTTCTTACCTTTCTTTTTCTCTTTACATGTACCCATTCAGCAGTAAGTTGGCTACACTAAGAATGTGTATATTTACAATATCATCTGTCTACATGGTAAAACAACTGGGTCTGAATGCTGTACACATGTACAGATAACCATTTGTTTAGGACTTTTTCTCAGATTTTGGTAAATAACTTTGCAAGGGAGCATCTGAATGTGCTAAGTGCTACCTCATTTTGAAGACAGTATTAATAGTTCCAACATGGTAAAAGAACTGTGCCTTTATGTTGTACACATGTACAGATATAAAAGTTTGTTTCGGACTTATGGTTATGGAAATTATGATTTTTTTTTCATATGTTGGTAAATAACTTTGCAAGGGAGCATCTGAATGTACTAAGTAATACTTCAATTTAAAGCAGTATTCATAGTTCCAACATGGTAAAAGAACTGTGCCTTTATGTTGCACACATGTGATATCAAAGTTTGTTTCGGACTTAGGTTATGGAAATTATGATTTTTTTCATATTTTGGTTAAAAACTTTGCAAGGGAGCATGTGAGTGTGCCAAGCAACATCTCATTTTGAAGACAGTGCTACTCCTTACAACATGGTATAAGAACCATCTGTGCACTGTACACATGTACAGATATCACAGTTTGTTTAGTCTTGTAGGATTATGCAAATTATACATTTCCAATACTTCTCATTATTATACCCATATCTTTGCAAGGGAGTATGGTGATGACAAATGATGCATCATTTTGAAGCTGACATTGAGATGCACAACTTCTACACTGACATGTAGCCTTTGTCTGTTATAGGTGAGGAAATATTATGCTTTGTTTATTGATCAATTATGAAGAATGAACCAGGTAGGAAACCACCACGATGTATTGGTAAAATCGATTTATTGCAGATCAAAAATAACAAGCGCTTTCACGTGTATCAAAAACACGCTTCATCAGGTTTAACCTAGGGCATTCAATGAAGCACTTTTATACATATTACCTAGTATCATCAATTAATAATTAGCAATCAAGGTAAATGATCTATCAAGACAATTGGGCAATTTAAAACAGTGAATGTGAAAATACATCAACCCTTACAGAACAGAAGAATGGAATCAAAAAACATAAAAATCATGAAAGACCGAAAAATAATTTATATACTAATGAAATAAAAACAATAAAGTGATAAAACAAAAATAATCACCTTATGTTTAAACCACATGACATAGAAACAGAACTAGCTTCAAATGTGCTAATATAAAAACTTATTAAAACACCTTATTAAAACCTAACAAAACCAATAAAACTTAATACAACCAAACCCCTTATGAAACTCTTATAAGAATATTATATGAAATTGCTAAAACTGTTAGAACTATTAGGCTAAAACTGACTGTTAATCACGTGCCATTAAAACAGGCTTAATACTGACAGACGAAGGGCTCAGCCTAAAAATCCATCTTAGCTCAACCGTCTCTAAATAATTCAATTTATCACCCCCCCTACTATTTATACGTACTATATGTAAGACCCTAAAAGTAAAACTGTGGTCAGGATATACAGCTACATGTTTGGCCAAGGCACTGCATAAATTCATCTTTCTAATGTCATATATATGATTATACATTCTGTCTCTTAGCCTCCGAGACGTCATACCTACATAAAATGCTGTGCATGCTGTACATGTTGCCAAATATATAAGGTTAGTACTATCACATGTCGCATAAAAACACGGTCTAAAAGTATAACCAGCATGAGGGTAGTCAAACCAACTCTCACCATTAATGTATTCGCACATATTACATTTGTTGCATGGAAAAGTACCATGCCTTGATATTTGCCTATCCATATTTCTGATAAAAGAATTAGTTCTATCAACACACAGTAATCTCTTCAGGTTTTTACTGTTTCTATATCTGAAACAAGGTGTAGTTCCTAATAATTGAGAACACTTGTTATCTGTGAGCAATATATTCCAGTTCTTTCTTATGATATCAGTGATATATTTTATATCACTGGTATATCTTGTAGTAAAAAGTACCTTATTAAATCTGTGCTGGACCCTATAATTAAGCCTGGTACCAAGTTGCTCCAAAGAATCGGAGCATTCTATATCACTGGCCATAATGGCCGAGACTGGATATCCCAAACTACTCAGTAGAGATGCTGTATAGCCTCTATCATAAAACAATTCTCCCATATAATTTAACTGCATCTTTCTGTCATAGGCATTTCTACATAATCTAGAGATTCTTTTAAATTGACTCTTGACAATGTTCAGAAACACCAAACGTGGATGCATGCTATTAAAATGCAATATTGCATTCCTCCAGCAAGGTTTCCTGTAAAGATTAGTAGAAAAGAAACGTCCTGAATCATTAGAAATTGTTATATCAAGAAAATGTAATTCATCGTGAGACACTTCTAAGGTGAACCTTAAAAAATCAGTAGTAGATTCTAAATGGTTCTAAATTCTAAATTCTGATGGTTCTAGATTCTAAATTCTTTGTAGGAAAGCGTGTATGTACAGGGTCCCACTAATGTTAGCGTTCACAGCTTTACCTTAAAGTATAGATGCTACTTGAATTTACCTAATATGACATTCTATTAGTCTCGCTACAGCCTTTGATAAATGATTAAGATATTTATTTTCCACTAAATCGCATATATCCTAGTTCGCAAACCTTCTATGGTTCCGTGAGCAGTTGCTAAAGAGTTAGATTTACCAACGTAGACTAGCGTATTCACCAGACCTGTGGCGTACTTACTGCAATACCTGTATTGTTGCATCTTACTGGAAGACACTATACGTTCTTTGTGGATTGTTTTATTATGTTACATTTGTGCTGCCTTACATATAATCCCCTACTATTGGTCTAATGTTCTATTTTATGTGAATCTACAATATTTTTTTCTGTCCTGTACTACTTTCGTTGCTCTGCAGTAGCCGTTAGGCGAGCACGTGGGCGTACAAACCCTTGGCGTCTGTCACCAAGAGTGTAGCGCCTCTCATAGGCTTCACCCCAGCCTGAGACACCAGTTCACCTATTTTAGGGTCGCTACAGGGTCAGTAATTTACTGTCCTTTTCAGCGTGACCGCGAGGACATACTATTTCTTTAGCATCTTGATACAGCGCATTGACCTGCTCAATCGCTGAACCCCTAATGTTAATCCTGTCTCTTCACCCAATAGTGCAAATACATTTACTGGCGACTACAGACTTTTTAGCCTGTGTAGAGTCAGCGTGGGGGCAAGGGATTCCTACCCTAACATCTCTTAATTGAGTCTCCTCACCTAATAGTGGGAATTCATTTTCTGGGTAAGCCGGATCTTATCGCCTGTGTAGAGTCAGCGTGGCGGCAAGGGATTCCTATCCCTCATCACTTAATTGAGTTGAGCTCCGTAATTTCTCAGCCCCTACATATATGTGGCCTTATTTTACTTATAGGTTGCTTCCCATAAAGGATTACCTACCAACTGGGGATGCCATTTTCCACTAACTGCTTCCACTTTGAGTAGCTCCCCTCCAGAATGCACATTTCTCATGGTCGCTATACTCTAATGTTTATCCTGTAGCATGTGTTTATTCCTGTATTATGATACACCTCCTAATGCACAGTACTGTTAATTCTTAATTACTTTTATTGTTTACTGTCTCCAATGTTTAATATTTTTCAACTACTATTACAGTGTTACTGTTGTTTTTAAAAAGGTTATTAACTGTTACTACATTTGGTTCTAGCTTCTAAGCTCTATTCACTCACTATCTTTCTCCCTCATTATCTTTAACAGAGTGGTCTACTGTGTAACTTAAGCAAAGCCTCCCTCCTGCCTACCACCCTTCTGGGAATAGAAGAACCTCAAACTTGAGCCCAAATATTGTATTTTCAAGAGGAAACGACTCACTTTGTGATTTTAAGTATGTTACAATTCCTTGCTTGACCTGTCTTTACTGTAGTTGTATAACTCGGGTTGAGCACCCCTCCTGCACTTCCAACAGCCTACATATTCCCCCTTCCACATTTTATACCTCCACTTCACTTCTATCTTTATCTACATTACCTATCTTACCTACCAGTAGGTACCTTTCCTACATTTTACCACTGGCTTACCTGTTTGTCCTTCCCTTTCTCTGATTGTTTCCTGCTGATCCCCACTCTCCTGTGTCTTCCCGCTCCGTTGCCTCAAGTGGCTCACTCCGCTCCCCTCCCTGCCCCCAAATCCCACCCGCCCCTAGCACCTCTACATTTATTCCCACATAACCACACCCACAACATTTTACAACCTATCAGAACATACTTCCCTCCCCTCACACTCACACCCTCTCTACTTGATAACTTACCTATCTAACATTGTCAATTTGCATTCTTAACAATGTACTCTACTCACCTTCTTCCACTACTTCTACCTCTCCTAACTGTTCTTTCTTCCACCTACCTTATAACCTGGTATGAGCAACCACTTCATCCTAATGTTAATATTCCACATAGGCACACACTAACTATCCCACCATCTACACTCACTACACATCTTAGTCTAACATATTACAACACATACCTTGACTCAAAATATCATCGTCTCTCACATATTAAATACCTTATTGTTAGACACACAAAATACTTGTACCTCTTTAAACCTTCACAACTTACTCTCCTCATCCATTGCTTCCATTTACTAGATGGGGACATCCACCCCAACCCAGGCCCAAAAACCCCAACAACACTCCCTAAAATTAAAACTACGCCTACACCAGACTCTAAACCTCCTAAATCTCTTACAATAGCTCATCTTAACATCCGTAGCATTTGCAATAAACTTCCAGCTCTTCACGCCCTACTTGACATCCAACAATTTGATATTCTCTGTCTTACCGAAACATGGCTCAAACCTTCAATAAAAGACAATGAAATTATCCCCCCTGGCTACAACATCCTTAGACATGACCATCTTAATAAAAAAGGTGGTGGTGTAGCCATTCTCTTCAAATCTGGACTGAATGTAAACAAATCAACCCACACCCTTCCAAATGACACTAACACTGAACTTATTATTTCTAAACTCACCATTAACCCACAGAAATCCATTAATATTATCTGTACCTATCTTCCCCCTGGCAACAACCCCCCCCCATATTAGAAAACCTGCTTAACTGGTTTTCTACTAATCTTCCACAAGAAACCATACTGCTAGGAGACTTCAATACTGAATGGAATGCTTGTAACCTAACAAATCCATCCACCCTTATCAACCTGCATGGATTCCAACAAACCATTAACTCCACAACCAGAACAAACAAGAGCAATAACAAAGATTCCATACTTGACTGGATCCTGATAAACAGTCCCCATCAAAAATATACTACAGGTACCCTACCAGATGACCTAAGTGACCACTCTCTCATATATATCATAAGGCATAAAATTCACCTCAAACCACCACCCCTAATACGTTTATCTCGTAGCAAAAAACACTTTGACCCTCAACTATTTCAAAATGACCTTAGCCTGGTTAACTGGTCCCTTCTAAAAACTCTCCCAATTGACGACGCTGTTAACCACTTTAATAAAACCTTTCTTACTATATTAGATGAACATGCTCCCATCCGTTCTATTCGCATGAAATACAATACTGCCTGTTGGCTTACAACCTCCACAAAGCAGCTAATCCTGAATAGGAATAAAGCCTGGTCTCAATGGAGAACCTCCAAATACCCCATTGATTACCTTAGCTACAAACAAAAAAGAAACATGACAAAATTAGCTATCATAAAAGACAAAAAGAACTATTACACCCACTTACAGCAATCCTCCCACCAAAATCCCCACAAATTTTGGAGATCTATTAACACTCTTCTTTCCCCTGGAAAAATTGAAACTCCCAATCCTATTGGTTCCTGCCCAGACTCTCCCTTACAAACTGCTAATGCTTTTAATAACTTCTTTACATCTACTATACTTAACCTAGCCAACCAACAAACCCCCAACCCCTCATTATTAGGTAGCCCAAATGTCACCCCTCCACTTATGCAGCTAAAATCCATACCTACCTCCTATATTCTAAATTTACTTCTTAAGCTTAAAGCTTCCACCCCCTCAGCTGACAATCTCCCAGCTGAATATCTCCAGCTAGGTGCCAAAGCAATCGCCTACCCAATCTCTATACTAATAAACAGAATCATAACAGAAAGTACCATACCTTCCCTCTGGAAAATCTCACACATCATCCCCCTCTTCAAAGGTGGCGATTCATTTGAATACTCTAACTACCGCCCTATAGAATTGCAAAAATTATGGAGAAATCCATCCACAAACAGTTACTAAATAACCTCCTTTCTAACAATCTCCTAGCTAACTGTCAGCACGGCTTTCGTCCTTACCATAGTACCACTACAGCCTTACTATCATTTACTGACTCCATTAATAACAACCGTAATAACAATCTTCTATCATCAGCATTCTTTGTAGATCTGTCTAAAGCCTTTGATATGGTGAATCACCAACTCCTTCTACATCGATTAAAAATGCTTTCTCTTGATAAACCTGCCCTTACTTGGTTCACTTCCTATCTTCACAACAGGAGACAAGCTGTTCTATGGAACAACAATCTCTCTGAACTCCTCCCCACCACTTTAGGGGTCCCTCAAGGCTCCATCCTAGGTCCTCTTTTATTTTCAGTCTTTATCAATGACTTGCACCTAGCCACACCCTTAACCACCTGTATTCAGTATGCTGACGACACCACCATCATTTGCTCTGCCACAAACCAAACTGACCTTCATTACCTTACCCAAAAGACATTTACTACTATTGAACAATGGTTCTCCAATCACTGTCTTCTCTTAAACCCCAAGAAAACTAAACTTCTCCTTTTCTTACCCACACACCTGTCTCCCTCTATTAATCTCACAATTACATCTAACAATGGCACCCTTATATCACCTGACCAAACAACCAAACTATTGGGTGTTACCATCGACAACCTTCTAAAATTTGATTTTCACATCAACTCCAGCATTAAAGCAACTAATAGAAAGCTAGGCTCACTCTATAGAATCAGATCTTTCCTAACCACTGAAGCTAGATCTACCATAGCAAGAACACATCTTATCTCCACTTTACTGTATGCTTCCCTATTTACACTAATCTATCTAAACATAATATTAAAAAGCTCACAGTAACCTACAACAACATTGCTAGATTTGCAACTGCTTCTCCATATAAAACACATCACTGTCTGAACCTCTCTAACCTAGGATGGCTGGAATTACCCCACCTAATTCAGTACTATCAGCTTACAATTGCCCACAAAGCCCTTTACTACCCTGAAAACATACCCATGCTCTCCACCCTTATAAAACCATATAACAACTTAAAGGCCCTACGCTCTTCCAATAAAATCATGATTAAAACATCTCTATCAAAGAACACAGCAGGAGAATCTATTTTTTCCAACTCAGTTGGTAAAATCTGGAACCAACTTCCTACAGACCTTACTGATCAGACTTCCACTGCACTATTTAAGACCAAACTGAAACTCTTCCTTTCTAACCACTGGCTTTGCTCTTGTATAACTCCCAGTTAAACTACCTCCTATTTGACTTCCTATCCTTCTCCCATATCCCTTATACTTACTCCCTTATCTAATTCGTCACTTAATTATTATGTCCCTTTTAACCCGTTATAGGACTACCTTAAATAAGTAACTCTACTTCTCTCATTAAACTCCTGACAACTGTTATGGTATTTTAATTTTTCTCTCCCTTTTTCTCGTATATCTGTACTTTCACTACTTCCTTGTCTCTGTATCCACATTTTTTTGTAAGTTCTTTCAAGTATTATTACTGTCTTCTACTTTGTTATTTATATCGACTTTTTTTTTTACTTAAATCAAACATATATTTTGTATTTAATGTTTTGTTATCATGTATGTAGATAGTGGAGCTTTTCTCCTCGGGCCTCCACTGAAAATGGACTTGTATCCAGTTGGACTAGCCCGGTTAACAAATGTAAAATAAAATAAAAATAAAATAAATAAATAACCAACCATATCATACAAGTAGTCCTGGCTTCCATCCCATATAATCAGGACATAGTCTACAAAACGTCTATAAAGTAGAACATGCTGGAAAAAAACACTGTTAAACAAGTATGTCCGTTCCCAATAATACATAACGAGATTTGCATATGAATTTGCGCATGGGGTGCCCATAGCTACACCCCATACTTGCGCATATACATCATCGTGATACATAAACACATTATTATTCAAAACAATGTCAAGGAGGGTGCAAACAACCAATTGTGTATTATTGTCAAAGGCACCCAAGTTGTGTAGACTCTCCCTTATAGCCTCTATTCCATAATCATTTGGAATAATGGTGAATAAATTCTTAACATCAAGGGAGGCTAAAATAACAGAAGAAGATGGATTATTACTATTCATTAAGCCATCTAAATCATTCAACAACTGGTATGTGTCCTTCAAAATAATGGGGACACTCATTGCTAAAGGCCCTAAGACTGATTCTAAATAATGTGAAATGTGTTCAGTAACCCATCTAGCCCCTGACACTATGGGTTGTAGGGGTGGAGGGGTAATTCCCTTGTGTTGTGTTGATCAATTATGAGAAATATTATATTAATCATATTTCTGTGAATATCTCCATAAAGGAGCATCACACTGTAATGGCTAAGGTATCATTTTAAAGCTGACATTCATACAAACAAATTAAATATAAACTGTATGGGTTTATTTGGTACCAAGATATTATACTTTGCTTTTCCAAAAAGGTAAAAAAAATGCACAATATCAACATTCCTTGCCAAATATTTAATAATGACTTTGATATGCACTATCAACATTTACACTGTTGGAAAGATCAGTGTCTGCTGAACAACTTTCGCATTTACATGTTTAGTCTAGCTCTTATAGCTAGAGTTATGAACCATCGTTTTCTGTATGGTATTAGAAATGGATTTTCTGAAAATGAGCTCAGGCTGCACTGTTGTTCCTATGGTGGAATTAAGCAGGCAGCTTTTTCTGAACTGCTTCAGAGTGAATGAGTTAATCTAGCTAGGGACATTACTGCAAAACTGTTATTGTTGACTGTATAGGTTTCTGTTCCTCTACCTTTAATAGTCAGTGCTTTAAATCAGACCAAAGTGTTTTCTGAAACTGTTCTAAGCTGCAGAGAGACTGACCTACTGCCGACTGTGATATTGGGAAAAGATAAAAAGAAGTTGCATCTTACCATAACGTTCCATTTGTGTTGGTCATCTTCATTCATTCATTACTAATGGGTGTTGGTTCTATCTCCGGAACCGAGTTGGCCTTATACCAAGCTCGCGGCAGCCAAAAACTTTCAAGCCCATAGTGCCCTTCTCCCAGTTACCTCAGATCAAATTTGACCGTAAAAAGAAAAAAACAGAGGTTATATCTGCTCAAATTCTCTAGAATGACAATCCCTCAAGAGCCTCAAGGAGGGGGAAGGAGGGAGGGACGTAATGAATGAAAATGAAAAACACAGACGGAATGTTATGGTACGACATAACTTCTTCATCTGATGCTGTTAATCTTCATTCATTCCTTACTGATGGGACAGAGACCCTAGCTACCGTACATGTCCTGGGTGGCCCCCATGGAAGAATATTCCTGAGCACCATTGGACCAAAGGAAGCTCTTCCCCTAGAGATCAGACCCAGTTTGTAATGAGAGATAAAGATATGGGGAGTAGCCCATGTTGCAGCTGCACAGATATCGTCCATGGATGCTCCTGAATGAAAGGCTATTGAAGTTGCTACAGATCTGGTGGAATGTGCTTTGACTTTTCCTGGTATAGGAGTTCTTGATCATTGGTTCATCAGGAGTATACAATGTCTCAACCATTTGGACAGAGTTACTTTACAAACAGCTTTTCCCAGTTTTGTGCCTGAGAAGGATACAAACAATTGGTCTGATTTGCGAATTTCTTTAGTTCTGTCCAGATAAAATCTCAATTGTCTATGCATGTCTAAAAGATGGAGGCAGTATTCTTCTTTGCTCGAGAAATTAGGAAAGACAACTGGTAGGTCAAAAGACTGGTTTATTGTAAAATCTGAGACAACTTTGTGTAGGAAAGAGTTTGTCTGAAGTGATACTCTGTCCTTATGAAATATTACACAAGGATGTTTAACACACAGGGCCTGGAGCTCAGAAATGCGTCTAGCTGAGGTAATGGCCACTAGAAATAAGGTCTTCCAAGTTCCCTAGTATGAACCTATGAACCTATACAAGTGGATGGGGGATCGTAGATTTGTCCCAGGGATTACTCCCGTGTCACTATTAGACAGAGGCACAGTAAACTAAACCTTAAAAAGGGCACAGTATACTCAATTCAAGGGGTGGCGCAAGCCATACAGAATCGGGCTAGGCTTAAAATTGCCCCAGGGCAGATAGCCTAGTATGAACCTATGAACCTATATAAAAATTTGATGTCACAGGTAGCAGCCGGTTCAAAGGGAGGTTGTGTCACAGCCTGCGGTGGGTGGTCTAACATTAGATACCCCTTTTAGAAAGGTTATGCAAAGACAATGGGACATTAGAGTGTCTTTGAAACCATTATGGAAATTAGAGACGGCTGTTAATGAACACATATGGTTGAAGCAGCAGCTTCTGCTTTGAAGAAATCTGACAAATAATCTAGGAATGTATCCACAAGAGCTGAAAAAGGATAAAGATTTCTTTGGTTGGACCATAACAAGAATCTCAACCATTTACTCAGGTAGATTTTCCTAATGGTTGGTTTATGCGAAGCCAGTATAATCTCACGGACCGGGAAAGTGAGATTATTCAGCCTGACAATTAATGGAAGTGGTGAAACCAAGCTGTCAGCTTGAGGTTGGCTAAGTTTAGGTGAGTCAACCCTTGAGGGTGAGAAGTGAGATCCGCAGTTGGAGGCAGGATCCAAGGTTTGTCTAGCAGGTGAGGCCAAAGAAAGGAGAACCATACTTGCTGGGGCCAAAAAGGTGCAATGAGGATCACTGCTTTTCAACTGGAGGCTTTCTTTAGAAATTTCAGGATTGGGGAAGAGGTGGGTAAGCGTAAAGAAGCCTCGTAGGTTAATCGTGAACCACAGCATCCCTTGGGGACGCACCCTGTGGGGGTATCAGGGCAAAGTAGTCGCTGCATTTGTGGTTTGTTGGGGGAGACAAACAGATCACAGCAAAGCTGACCCTAATGGCTGAAGATTTTTGCCATTATGGTTAAGTTGAGGGACCACTTGTGGGGCAGAAAAATAAATCTGCTCAGTTTGTCCGGAATCACGTTGGAATCCCCGGGGATGTGCACTGCGATCAGAAAGTGGTTGAAAGCCATCACCCATTGCCACACTCGCATGGTCTCTCCACATAATGGGTAGGACTTGGTTCCCCCCTTTTTTGTTGATATACCAGACAACTGCCATGTTGTCCAATTGGATGGTAATAGTTCCAGATGGAAGGACACAATGAAAAGCCTGCAACGCTAGAAGCACTTCCCTCAATTCTAGTACACTGATATGCAAGTTGGCCTCTATGGGCGACCATGTGCCTTGAACAATCATGCCCTGAAAATGCCCCCCACCTTATCAGGGAAGGGTCCGTGGTTACAGTGGCCTTGGGAAGCAAAGAGGAGAAAGGACGGCTCCAAAGACTTGCATCTGGCTACATCCACCACTGGAGGTCTTTCCTGCACTGTTCTGTTATCTATATTTGAAAAGATAAAGGATGATGATTCGGGTAATATTGGGGAAAAAAGAAGCCACTGAAGGAGTCTCGTGTGCAACCTCGCTAGTGGGACAATGGTGATTGCTGCGGCCATTGACCCCAGGAGTTGGAGAACCTCTCGAGCAGTGGCACTACGCCGACAGAGTATCACTTAGAGTTGAGCTCTTATAGTCTTTGCAATAAGATCTAAAAGAGATGCTCTGCAAGACTGGGTTTGAATATTACTCCTATGAAGTCTAAGTTTTGAGAGGGGGTTAGGTTGCTTTTCTTCCAGTTTAGAGAGATCCCCAGGGTTCTGGCCAATATGAGGGTGCAATCCAGAGTTTTTTCCAGCAGGCGCTTGGTGGGGCTGGTGAGTAGTCAATCAAAGTATGGAAACACTCGGAATCCATGTAGTCTCAAGTGAGCTGTAACCACTGCCATACACTTTGTGAACACACTGGGGGATGTAGAGAGTCCGAAGGGCAGAACCCTGAATTGGTAAAGATTGGCTCCTAGTGGGAAGTGAAGTAACTTTCTGAAGCGCTTGTCCATTTTTATGTGGTAATATGCATCCTGAAGGTCCACAGAGCACATCCAATCGTCCTTTTCCAGAAATAGAAGAATGGACTGAACCGTGACCATTCGGAATTTTGTTCGGGTAACAAACTTGTTCAGAACCCTGAGATCCAAAATTGGACTCCAGTCCCCTGACTTTTTTGGCACTAAAAAGAATCTAGAGTAAAATCTGGATCCTATCTGGTCTGGTGGGACTGTCTGGATGACTCTCTTTTTGACACAGCTTTTTTATCTCTATGGCTGCCCATTCCCTTTGACTGGGTGGAACGTCGGGAATATGTTTTTGTGGGTTGGGAAAGGAGATCAGTGGAATTATAAAGCCTCTCGTGATAATCTCCTACACCCAAGAATCTGTGGTTATGTGGTGCCAAGCTGTTTGGTGCAGGGAAAAACGTCCCCTGACTGCTTCCACAGGAAAGCAATCGGGTTGCTCTTCAGGAGCGCTGATAGGGCTGTCCGGAGAAAGAATCTCAGGACCCCTGGTTACGCGGTTCTCCTCTGGCTCCGTATGGGTGTCTTCCACTAGAGTTACCCCCTCTGCATCTGGGGAAACTCTTGCCACATATCACGAAAAGGACCCCGAGACTTTTTGTGCCACATTTTCCCACTCCACTGGATCCTTGAGTAAGGACGATGGAGGGTGGAGAAACTTACACCTACAGCAGACAGGGTTTTTCTGTCTCTCACACACCTGGCTAATGTGTCCTTCACTTTAGGGGCAAAAAGGAATGATGCCTCCACAGGAGCGTTAAGGAAGGAAGACTTAAAGGGCTCCACAAAATCACACAGGCGCATCCAGGCGTGGCGTCTCATGACTACGCCTGAACCCACAGCTCTAGCCACTTTTTCGGTTGCATGTGATATTAAATGCATGGACGAGTTAGATATTGATTCCAGGGTCACTAGCTGAGAGGCAACTTTGTCGCATACCTCAGACACTTGTCCTGCTAAGGTTCCAGGGAGTTCAGAGACTAGATCTCTTTGGAGCCTAGTGAAATGTGCCAGATAGTTCAAGGACCTAATAGCGAAGGTCGATGACACAAACACTCGCTTCCATAGTCGGTCCACCACCCAGGACTCCCTGCTAGGTGGGTGGACTATCTGGCTTACCTCTGCAAACTCCTTTTTCGTGGCAGCCTCCACCACCATAGCGTCCACTGGAAGACCTTTAGACCAGTGTGGTTTCTCTTCTGGGGGTGATAGAATTTTATCTAGTCTCTTTGCGATAGGCTTGACGGTGTCAGGATTCTTTCATGCCCTCTGCACTACAAGCTGTATCAGTTCGTCTGCAGGTGGGGTCACCTAAGAGGTAGAGGGTCGAGCACGGAAGACCTGCAGAAAGACAGACTCCTCAGAGGAAGGGTTGGAGTCCTGCAGAAAGACAGACTCCTCGGAGGAAGGGTTGGAGGGCTTCCAATCACCCCTCTGTTTTAAGATTTCAAGGATGTCTCCAAAGGAGGCATCTTCAGGGGGTGACCATGGGGACCCTTCCCCTTCATCCTAGTCTGTATGCTCAGTGAGAGACTCCTCAGGGAAGTCCACGTGCTTCCTCTTGCACGATTTCTTCCTAGGTCCTTCTTCAGGGGGAGTTTCTGTAGAGGACTCAGAAGAAGGTGTACCCTGCAATATGGTCTCCTGAGGCTCTTGTACTCGATGTCCCATAATGGTGGTCTGTGTCAGATGTGGCTGAGAGGGAAGAGTCAATGGGTAGTCATACGTCGACGGTTTGCCAGCAGAGGCAAGTGGGAAATGAGAATATAAAAGGCTTTCTAGGAAAGAGAGTAAGTTAGCGATTAACAAGAAAGTTGAAGAGACTCTTAATAGTTAGAAAATTTTGATTATTTACCTAAGCTTAGTCGAGAGCTGACTTGACACAGCTTTTCGGCAATGCGGCAAACAAGATCTAAGGAAACTGAGAGAAGGGCTCTATGGGTAAAGCTTAGCTTAAGAGTTTTGGGCTGGCGCGAACTTGGTACAAGGCCAACTCTGTTCAGAGGATGGAACCGACACCCGTCAGTAAGGAATGAATGAAGATTAACAACATCAGGTGTGTTTATTCTCAATTATCTTCTGCACTTTTAATATCTCTGCAATCTTTACAACCGTTTTTTTCCCACCTCCCCGCCCAGTTCTTGTGACGGTCTCAAGTCTTGGTGGCTTTGAGTTGCCCGCCTCTGGTATAAAGTTGATACTGGACACTCCCCCCAGTCACATTACATCAGCTCATTCTACTGTTTATAGTGAGAACTTGGCAAAGGTCCACCCCTTTTGCCTCTGAATATTGAATTATCTCTCCACTTTCTAATTAAAAAAAAAAAAAAATGTTTCCTGCCTTTCCTGGAACTAGTGCAGTCCAGATAAAAATTTGCTGTATCCAGGACTGTTTGTAAGCTTCTGAGCATTGTTAAAAAGTCTACTCTTCAATTTTTCCCGTAGATCTGCTAGTTGTCTCCTCTCCTGCACTTTTTCTAGCTTATTAGTCTAGCACTTTACCAAACTTTTTTGTAGCAATTATTGTAGCACACAAAAGTGCTACCAGTACTAAACGTTCCACAAGGAAACAGCTCCAGTACTTATTATTAATGCCCACCCCTCCAGGCATGTCTAAAGGTCAGTTCCCTGTGCTTTCTCCTATTAACCTGGTGAGCTTAGGCATCCTGAGGCAATGTAGCAACTGCCTCATGTACACTGACAACCCTCTCCTCTTACCTCCCAACACTCAGACTTGCGAGAGATGCACTTGTATATCCAAATTGGAAGCCACGCACTCTCCAGCCAAGACAGGAATAGCTGGTCAAGAGGAAAAGGTCAACACTTGCACCACACTACATGGAACACAGACCTCCAGAACACACACCAGCACTGCCTTCACATAAAAACACAAACCACACACCCACCTTCGTGGAGGTTCTCTATAAAAATCTACCCAGAGACTTCCAAGACAGAAACGCACGACCACCACAGCTAACTTTGGGCTCCTAAAAACAGAAGTGGCTAACTTCACAGCACCCGCCGAATCATACACTAATACCCTGTAAGAACATGTACACAGATGCATGGATCTTGCCATACTCAATAGAACCAAAATGCTCTCATCCAAAAAAAGGAAGCCAATCTGGTGGTCCTCTGCCATAAATAAACTCTACAACAGGAGGTGGAAACTGATGCAAAATAAGGTGAAGACCCAAGACTAGAAAAACTCCCTTATCAGCCTCAACAAAAATTGAGATCCCTCATCAAATCCTCTAAAGCGAGCTATGAAAACAGAAATGCAGCAGATAGTAAAGACAACCACAAGGCCTTCTATAGTTATGTAAAGAATCTCCACGGCAATACCCACATTTGCTCGGAGCTGTTGCACAATGGTACCGCCTATACCGATCCAACAGATATTGTCAATGCACTGGGCAACAGATTCAGTGCCAACATTACCTCCCCCCAAAGGACCAATCATAATACCAGTAGATTGCCAGGCACCCAGTATTATTGCTGCACAGGTTAAAACAGCACTGTCCAAGGCCAAGAATACAGCTTCTATGGGACCTGACAATATCCCTGGCTGTGTTCTACATGAACTACAGAGTGAACTGGCACCTCACCTGTGTGCCCTGTTCAATCACAGACTCACCTCAGGCTTTGTCCCTACTGAATGGCACACTGCTACAGTCATCCCTCTCCACAAAGGAGGCACGACTACAGACCCTGGGAACTATCGCCACATTAGCCTGACAAGTCTGATGTGCAAAGCTATGGAACGCATCATCATGGACCTAACAAACAAGGGTATAGGGAATCTCCAAACTCTGGACCCCATACAGTTTGGTTTTGTGAAGGGAAGATTATGCCTGCCCAACCTGGTCGACGACTTTGAGTCAGTCACCAGAGCTGTGGATGAAGGCAAGGTGGTTCATAAAGCCTACCTTGATCTGGCCAAGGCCTTGGATACCATTCCTCACTCAGGAATCATAGAAAAACTCACTAAGCTAGGCATCAACTCCTTTATCACTAGGTGGGTTGCAAATTGGTTCACAGATAGAACCCACAGTGTGAAAGTGGCTGACTCCAAATCAGGCTGCCGATCAGTCACGAGTGGAGTCCCACAGGGCTCGGACCTGGGTCACCTCCTGTTTGGTATCTACTTCTCTGAAGTCCAGGCCAACACGAAGGGACTCTGACAAAGTTCGCAGACGATTGCAAGTTGGGAGCCATAATTAACTCCCCAAGTGATGCTGACATCCTACAGAAAGGCCTCACTGAGACCAACAACTGGCGTCAGAACCATGGCCTTAAGCTCAATGCCAAAAAATGTTTCATCATCCCCACTGGGAAAAACCCAGTTCCAATGAATTACCACATCAATGGTAGTCCACTGAACACAGAAGACGTCATAAGAGATCTGGGAACACAGGTTGACAGCAACCTCTCTTTTGACCACCATATTGCCACTGTGGTCAGAAAGTCCTATGTGGCACATCTCATTACTAAGGGTTTTGCATCCAGGAAGAAAGAGGTCATTGTCTCCTTCTACTCTTCCCTCATTAGGCCAGAGTACAATGCCCCATTTGGCATGTACCTCACTAGACACCTGCAACAACTGGAAAGGCCACAAAAGTACCTCACAAAGAGGATCCCAGGCCTTAAACACATGTCGTATATGGACAGACTCAAAAACAACTCTAACTATGCTCTGTTTCATATCGCCTGCTTAGAGGCGATCTCTGCTCGACCTACAAAGCCATGTCTGACCCAGCTCTGTTAGAAATTCTACATCTAAAGAAATCCCAATCCCTCCGCACTACATACTCCAGAGACCTCAACCTCATTACCACAATCAACAGAACAAACTTGAGGGACAGGTTCATAACCCAGAGACTGCCCATGTTATGGAATAGACTTTCCATACATGTCAAGAGGAGCGCCTCACTGGCCCTCTTCAACAGAAATCTTGATGAGTGGATGGTAAATAGAAAATTCACCCCGGGGATCACTCCAGTGGCTCTACTTGATAGAGACACTGGGAACTAAGGTCGGGTGGCACGATGCCAGGGTAATCCTGTGGGATAGGCTTGTAAAGGCTCCAGGGCCATTAGGCTAGTACACACCTATAAACCTATGAACATAACATACAGTTCTAATACATTTGTAACATGAGCATCTTGTACAAATTAGTTTGATATTCACAAATTACATACAATCATTTACAAAATTCCAGCTAGCTGTGCAGGCAGTACCTCCTTTTGTCACAAAAGGAAAGAATTATCAGCAATGGAACCAAGAATTACCCTGAATTAATTGGTAAGATAGACAATACCAACCATGGTTTAAAAAAAATATATAAGTACTATGTAGAAATAGTATGAAAATTAACATTCAATCGAAAAAAACTAAGAGGGAGGTGGAGAAATAAGGAAAAGAAAAACATTTGGTCAAAGAGAACAAAAAAATCTCTTACAAAATATTTAGGTCAAAGAGAACAAAAATAGTCTGTTATAAGTTACTGGTGTAGTGGCTTGAGAGAAGGACCCTGGGTCTGAGCATGATGGTGGCAAACGAGATCTGGGGTATTGAGGATGGACAAGGGCATTAGGGGTAGACAGAGGAGCTCATGGTTTGGATCCAAAGTCTATATTATGCAGCCAAGCTGGATCCAAGGGTTGGATCCATATCCCATTTGTTGAGGAAGAATGAAAAGGACAACATCAGATCAACTATATAAAAGATCAGCCTGACAAACAGTGTGTGCATGTAAGACAAAAGTTTGAAATCCACATTCTAAAGAATTGTCACATGTAATAGGTGTGATCATCAGCTTTCTTTTATAATGGCTACTCTGTCCATACTACTGTGGAATGTAAATGGTTTTAGGTATACAAAGGGGAATATTGAATTATATTAAGAAATGTGATGCATAAAAAACATAGTTGCAGGGGAAGCAATGGCTAGAAATGAACTTGTGAATTTGACAGAGAGGATTTCAGGATGGATGTTCAGTATATCATCAAGGGCAAAGGAAAAAGGAAATAATGATTAACCAAACCACAGGGTTGCACGGATGCCACTAATGAACGCAAACATGGCTAATAAAGATACTGTTTAGCCGTGTTTGTGTTCATTAGTGACATCCGTGCAACCCTGTGGTTTGGTTACTTGTTGCCTTTGAGGGTTGTTACCTCTGAATTTTGAAATAATAGCGATTGCTAGAGGGGCTCCAATAGTGACAGAAGGAGGAAAAAAAGACAGTAATGGCAGATCTGTGGTAAGAAGGGACTACTAGCAGATTACATTGGCATGTACTTACATTCCACCAAAAAAAAAAAAAAAAAAAAAAAAAAAAAAGTTATGCACTCACCATAACGTTTCATGTGTGTTGTTCATCTTACCTTCATTCCTCACTGGTTGAGTTCGGAAACGATCCTCAGTTCCGACTTGGCCATATACAAAAGCTCGAGGTCTTTCACTGGCTCATGGCTGTATCCCTATCCCCATCATGGCTTAGGAAAGCTCCCCAGAGCTTGTTTTCTGATAACAGCTACTCAATGGACTACTTTAACACCTTACAGAAAAATGAGGCCAGAGAACATTACTTGCCAAATGTAACGGCTTGGTCCTTCAGGAGCCAAAGGCTGGGGGAGGGAGGGTGGGATGCAAGAATGAAGGCGAGATGAACAACACAGATGGAACATTATGGTGAGTACATAACATCTTTATAATGATGTCCTATCTCACTCTTCATTCTTCACTGGTTGGGACACTGGTTGGGACAGTGTCCCTAGAACCATATTTCTTGGGCAGCTCACTGGAGAATATTTTTCAGAATAGTGGACCCAAAAGAGGCCGTGTTCCTGGAGGCTAAACCCACTTTGTAATGAGTGATAAAAGTATGAGGCCCTGCCCATGTTGCAGCAGCAGAAATGGTATTAATTGGCAGTCTAGTGCGAAAAGCAGAAGAAACTGCTATGGCTCTCGTAGAATGACCCTAGACTTTACAGGGAAGATCTTTCTTGTTAGTTTTCTATGTAAAAGCAATACAATCTGATAGCCATTTTGAAAGTGTGACCTTAGAAACAGGAGCACCTTTCTTAGCTTCTGAAAATAAAACAAATAATTGGTCACATTTTCTGAAGTCCTTTGTCCTATGTAAGTAGAAACTCAATTGTCTATGGACATCCAGTTGGTGTAGCATATATTCTGCCTTGTTGCCACAGTTGGGGAAAAAACACGTAGTTCTATGGATTGATTTAAATTAGATTCTGAGCATACTTTTGGTAGGAAGGATGGATTTGCTCGAAGGGATACTCATGTCTTTGTGGAAAAGCATGTAGGGGGCTTTATTGATAATGCTTGCAGCTCTGAAACCCTTCAAGCAGAAGTGATGGCAATCAAAATAATTTTCTGTGTCAAGAACTTGAGATCACAGGATGATGCAGGGTCAAAGGGTGGGAAGAATCAAAAGGGACAAAAAGTTTTGGTCCCATGGTGGCAGAGGGGTCTTAATGGGTGGTCTTAAAATAGTGCCCTTCTGGAAGGTTTTGCATAATCTGTGAGACATCAGATTTGGTGCTAAATCGCTTATATGAAAATTATATATCGCTGCTAACTGGACTCGCATGGTAGCTGCAGCTGCGCCTTCATTAAATAGCTTAGTCAGAAATTCAAGAACAGAGCCAGAAAAGGGATCAATGTGATTACTTAATGCCCAGTAAGAAAATCTTTTCCAATTGCTCCTGTACAGTTTTCTCGTTGAAGCCTTATGAGACGAGATCGATATATGTTTCACAGAAGGAGAAAGGTTAGGCAGCCTGGCTTTATTTGGAATCAGAGCAGCTGAGCTGTCAATTTGAGAGTTTGAAGAGAGGGGTGGAGCGTTCCCAATGCATGAGTCAGAAGGTCAGGAACTGGGTCCAGAACCCACGGCTCCTCCTGGAGATAAGGCCAAAGGAAGGGGAAAGTACAGTTGTGTACACTTACCATAAATGTAGATGTTCGAATGTATTCACTGTTGCAGTCATTACATTTGGGTAATCTGCTGGCAGGTTGCCCTCAGTCGGCCTGATTAACAAAGTCTTGGGTCCTGCGTCGGATGATGTATCTTCTTCCATGATGTCAGGTCGTCAAGGGTATAAAAACATGCAGCCGACGCCATTACATCAGTTTTCTTGCCCCAGCTGTCAGGTGCCCCCCAAATGCGGAGCAAAATATATAAATAATTTAAAACACAACAATATACCTCCAAACAAAAGCAAAATCACCAAAAAGGCTTTTAAGTGTAGTAAAAGAAAGGAGAGGTATAGTAAGAGAAAAAACAGGGGGCTGGAAGGAGGGTAACCAGGACTGCAACAGTGAATACACTCGAAAAGCTACATTTATGGTAAGTGTACACAACTGTACTATGGTCTTCATGTTTCACTGTTGCAGTCATTACATTTAGGTAGATTCCCAAAGCTATGGTTGGGAGGATGGATTTATACAGCATTAGGACTGGCTAATAAGGCCCTGCAAAACAGCAGTGGCAAAGCAAGCTCTGGATTTAGAGAAGATTGGTAAATGATCGTGCTTGGTGAAAGTATGAACTGAACCCCAGCTAGCAGCTTCTAGAATATCACTGGTAGGAACACCTCTGAGAAAGGCTGCAAAAGTAGATGCAGCCCTGGCGGAGTGGGATCTGATCCCTTGGGGGATAGGTTTTCCATGGTGCTTATAGCAGAAATGAATACAATGGCCTATCCCATTTAGAAATGGTTTGCTTTGAAATAGCCTTTCCCTCTGCCCCTGCAGCAAATGCTACCACCAGTTGTTCAGATTTTCTTCGAGATTTAGTCCTGTCCAAGTAAAATCTAAGTTGTCTGTGTACATCCAATGAATGCAGAATCCGCTCCCCCTTGTTCTGTGGATTGGGAAAGAAAGTTGGCAAATGAATGGACTGATTAAGAACCACACTGGATACCACCTTGGGCATGAAGGAGGGATTGGTCCTGAGTGACACCCTGTCCGCATGAAAAAGAGGATGAAAGGCTCTACTGCCATAAAGGCCTGTAATTCAGAAATCCTTCTAGCTGAAGTGATCGTTAAAAGGAAGGCTGTTTTCCAGGAAAGAAATTTTAGGTCTGCAGTAGCAGCTGGCTCGAAATGAGGTAGAGAGAGCTTCTCCAATACAAAGTTAAGATCCCAGGCAGGGGTTGGAGATCTCCTGGGTGGCCTCAAGTTTTTGGCCCCTCTGAGACACTGCTTTAGCAAAGGATGAGAGAAGAGGGGGTGTTCTGTGTTGTAATGAGCTGAAATAGCTGAGGCATGGATTTTTATGGAAGAAAAAGACAGGCTCTTGTGAAACATCTCAGTTAAGTACTCTAGAATCTGAGGTAAATTGGGCACTGTTGTGCTCTTCCCTGGAGATTTATTTCAGGCAGAGAATCTTTTCCATTTGTCAGCATAAGATTTTCTAGTACTAGGTCTTCTCGCCTCCAAAATGACATCCATCACAGGTTTGCTGAGGGATGCTAAGGGGGAATTTAAGTGATTAGTCAAGCTGCAAGATTCAATGTTTGGAGCTGAGGGTGCAGAATTTGGTTGTTCTGCTGAGACAGTAAGGAAGGTGTCTGAGGCAGGTGCCATGGAGAAATATGTGACAGACTGCGTAGGAGTGGGTACCAGTGCTGGCGAGGCCAGTCTGGAGAAATCAAAATCATTTTTGGTTTGTCCTGTTTGACTTTTAGTAGAACTTTGGAGAGCAGAAGCAGAGGGGGAAAGGCATAGACTGATAGGTTTTCCCAGCTGGAAAGAGCATCCACTTTCCAGACTTTTTTGTGAGGAGTTCTTGTGCAAAATTTGTCCAACTGGTAGTTCTGGGGTGGGGCAAAAAGATTTATGTCTGGGCTACCCCATTTGTGTGTCAACATCTTGAAAATCCGTGGTTCCAGTTTCCATTCGTGTGGGTCCATGACATTTCTGCTTAGTTCGTCTAAAAATATTCAGCTTTCCTGGCAGGAACTGAGATTGTAGTTGTACTTGATAGCTCAAGGCTGTGTTCCACAATGCCATGGCTAGTCTGCAAAGGGGGTAATGTGTACCCCCCTGCTTGTTTATGTACCACATAACTGTGGTATTGTCCGTCTTTATCATTAGTTGTCCTGGATGAAGGCAGTCCTTGAAGGCTGCCAGTGCATTCTGTACAGCTAGCATTTCTTTTTGATTGATATGAAGGTGCATTTGATTTGGGCTCCATTTGCCTTGAATGCACTTCCCTGCCAGATGAGCCCCCCACGCATAGTCTGATGCGTCTGTAGATAGGGTTTGGGCAGCAGGGGGTGGTGTGAATGGCAGTCCCTTGTTTTGGTGGCAGGCCTCTGCCCACCATAGGAACTCTAGTTGCAGGCAAGGTATGATAGGAATCATTGTTTCCAGGCTGTGACAATGTTGACTCCATAAACATTTTTTTAAGTACCACTGAAGATTCCTCATATGCAGTCTTGCATATAGAATTAGAAGAATGCAGGAGGCCATGAACCCCAAGGCTTGCAGTATTTGTCTTGCAGATAAGCAGGGATTTTGTGGCCACCTGTTTGAAGTAAGTCACCAAATGAATTTGCTTTTCTGGCGTAAGGAAAGCCATCTGGGCAGTTGTATTCAAGCTTGCACCCAGGAATGTAATTTTTTGAGAGGGTACCAGTTGTGATTTCTTTTCGTTTATGGTGTACCCTAGACAAGTGAGAACCCTTTTTACAAATGCCAGATGTTTTAGAAGAATGGCCTTATTTTCTGCCTGAATTAGACAATCATCCAGGTATGGATATATTTGAATATTTCTTTGCCTGCAAAATGTAATTACTGGAGCCAGGCACTTCGTAAATACCCTGGATGCAGTAGATAAGCCAAAGGGCAGTGCAGAGAACTGACAATGCAAGTAGTCTGCTTTGAAGCGGAGGTATCTTCTGCAAGATTCCCTGATTGGGATATGCAGGTAAGCCTCTTTTAAATGTAGAGTTGCCAACCAGGCATCTTTGCTTAGCATAGGAAGTAACTGGTGAAGACTCAGCATCTTGAATTTTGGAATGTCCAGGAAGGTGTTTAGAGCAGACAGGTCCAGAATTGGACGCCATGATTTGTCTTTTCTGGGTACCAGGAAAAGTCTGGAATAGAAACCTTGTCCCTTTTCCTCTTCTGGTACTAGATGAATTGCCCCCATGTTTAAGAGGGAAAGTACTTGTTTCTGAGCCTCTGCCCACTGATTTGGGGGCAGGTCTGGCCATCCGTTTGGAGTTGGCAACGTGTGGAAATGAAATCTATATCCCTAGGACACTATTTAAAACCCATTTGTCCTCGGTTATAAGTTGCCAGTTTTTTTCATGAACAGCCAGTTTTCCCCCCAAAGGGGTGGCTAAGAGGTAAGTGCTTGGTAATTTTTAAAGGAAAGTCACTGAGACTGTTTACCATAGGGAGGTGTCTTGCTGTTTCCAGATTTGGAAGTGGAGGCACCCATTGCTTAGTTCTGAAAGTCCCTTGGGACCGAAACCTGGTGCTTTTGGAATGTCTGGGCTTGGCTTGAGTGGCTCTTGAAGGAACTGGAAAGGACCAGTGCTTAGTAGGACAGTGCCTACTAAATCTTGGAGGTTGTACCTGTAAGAAATCTTTCACAGTTTGCATAGATTTAGCTTTATCTTCCATCTTTTTAAGAACTTCTTCAGCCTTATTACCAAACAGACGGTTCTGCTGCAAAGGAGCATCCAACAATTTTGCTTTAACATGATCAGGCAGAGATTGCTCCTTAAGCCAAGCAAGCCTTCTAAGCACAGACCCAGTAACAGCAGCCCTGCAAGAGGCCTCCAAAGAATTGAAACCACCTTCCAAAGTATGTTTTCCAACTTGTTCAGCTAAATGCAATTAATCGTGTAATTCCTTATTTTCCACACAGTCAGAAATCAACATCATTTTCTGTTTAAGCAGTCCCATGAAATTTTAGCATATGGAATTGACAGTTTAAAGCCCTGATTGCCAAGGTTGCAGAAGTATAAACCTTTTTACCCCATCTATCCAGCGCCCTGGAGTCTCTGTCAGAAGGGGTAGGATTTTTAGCTGTAGAAGCCTTAATGCCCTTGGGCCCCTGAGAAATGGTTTCAGGGTCCGCAACAAGATTTTTGAAAAGGAATTTGTGGGAGTCAGGAACTCTGTATTATCTGTCTGGCTTACAAGGGGCCAGAGGCAGGGAATCAGGGGACATATTGGATTCTGAAAACACATCAACAATGTCTAGTACAGGAGGTATAGCCAAAGGCCTATGCTGAGGAAGAAGGAAATCTCTAAGCCTCTTTTTGGATTCAGAAAAATCCTGACTTTCCCAGTGGAAATGCTCCCTTAAGGTATGTAAAGTTTCCCCAAAAGAGAAATCCTCAGGGGGAGAAGCAGAAGGAATGGAGTCCTGTGCATCAGAGACCTCATAAGTAAGCATGGACAAATCCTGTTCATTAGAAGAGTCAGAAGAAACAGAATCCTGTTCAGAAGATTCATAGTCAAGTTCAGCCCTAGGCCTCTTGGAAGGGGGGGTGGGGGTTTGACTACCCCTGATTAGAGTAATTAAATCTTCAGCCATTTTGATAATTTGTCTTTTAGGCATAGCGGCCTGAACATGTGGCCTAGGCGTCGGTTTTTCAGACAAAGATCGAGATTTTGGCCTTAATATTGAAGGTGGTGTTGATTTAATATACAAATCTGTAGGGAATACACCCTCAGAAGCCGGTGCCTGCACAGCGGCTCCGGACCCATCTGAGGTAGAGACATCCGCGGGTTCCATAGTTGAAGCATCTCGCTGCATACTGGACTCTGAATGGGTCTCAGTAGAGGCCTGTGAATCAGAAGAAGCGGGTATCAGGGGCTGCGAAAGGACCTCACTGAGTACCGGCAAACTGGCGACTGGCTTAGGAGAAGCGTTGTCGCAGTTTTGGAACTCAACAGCCTTTTTCTTTACGTTTTTTCGGTATTCCGGTAGTCGGATGGCTAACAGACGTAATTTCTGGATAATTAAACCGAGAACCGAAATAGTTAGAAGCAAAAATGTACCGACGAAGGATAGTGCGCTGATTAAATAAAGCACAAAAACGACAGCAAAGTACATCGTGGTCAGGGCCTAGTCAAGGAATACAGCACAAATGGAAATTTTATGAGGTATTTGCTTCCCACAAGTAATGCAATTATTAACTTTTACTGACATCGGTAAGGAGCAAGAAAAAGTTTCCCCAACAGGGTACTTATCTTTTTAGTTTAAGACTTCAGTTCTGAAACTCGAAAATGAAAATTTCAGGAGTTGTCCAACCGGCACTTGCGAACTGCTTCTGCTTCGGGCACTGCGCGGCAAGAAAGACGGATGTAATGGTGTCGGCTCCATGTTTTATACCCCTGACGACCTGACGTCATGGAAGAAGGGACAGCATCTGACGCAGGACTCAAGACTTTGTTAATCAGGCCGACTGAGGGCAACCTGCCAGCAGATTACCCAAATGTAATGACTGCAACAGTGAAACACGAACAACATGCAATTTTGATGAGGCCAGTTATGGGGCAACAAGAATCAGATTGCTTCCCAATGAGCTGGCTTTCTGAAGAACTTTAGATATTTACTGAATGGGAGGGAAGGCATAGAGGAGACCCGAGGGCCAATCATATACAAGGGCATTCCTTGGTGACTCCCCCGGAGGGGGGAATAGGGTAAAATAGCTGCTGCATTTGGCATTCATGAATCTGGCAAAAAAGGTCGCAGCAAGGCTGACCCCATTTGTGGAAAATCATCTCTGCTACTTCTTGTTTTAGGGACCACTCTTGAAGGATCAGAATCGCTCTGATGAGTTTGTCTGATATCACATTGGATTTCCCTGGGATGTGGATCGCTATCAGAAAACGATGGGAGGTTGTCACCCACTGCCATATTCTCACGACCTCTCGACAAAGGGGGTAAGACCTGGTTCCTCCTTGTTTATGTACCAAATAACTGACATGTTGTCTGCCTGCATTGCAATAGTTCCCAGTGGAAGGGAGTCCGGAAGTGCCTGCAACGCCAGAATCATCGCTCTTATCTCTAGGACATTGATGTGTAAATGATCCTTGTGATAACCTGCCAAGTGCCTGGGACTGTCCTTCCCAGATAATGCCCCCCACTAATCTGGGAGGCATCCGTGGTTACTGTGGCTAAAGGCTGTGGAAGGACAAAGGGTCGACTTGATGTGAGTGGAGTGAAGCCACCAGTGAAGGTCTTTCTTGCAGGACTCATCAGAATTTGGTGAGACATGGGTAGTTCTTGCAATGAGCCAGTCATCTAGATACGGAAACCTAGATGTCTCAAGTGAGCCGTGACCACTGCCATACATTTAGTGAACACTCTGGGGACTGTAGTGAGACCAAAGGGCAGAGCCTGAAATTGGTAATGACTTGCTCCTAGTCAGAGCCCAAAATTGGTAATGACTGGCTCCCAGCCAAAAGCGCAGATGACTCCTGGATGGCCTGTCCATCTTTATGTGGTAGTAAGCATCCTAAAGGTCTATACAGCACATACAATTGTCTTTTCCCAGAAAAGAAAAAAAATCGACTGCAGTGTTTCCATCCAGAACTTTCTTTTTCTTACACATTAGTTTAATCTGATGATATCCAAAATGGGCCTCCAGTCCCCTGTTCTCTTTGGCAGTATAAAGAGTAATTTCCGGATCCTATTTGGTATGTGGGAACTATTTGGATGACTCTTTTGTCAAGCAACTTTTTGAATTCCTAGAGTTGCCGGTTTCCTCTGACTAGATGGAACATCTGGGGTGTTCTTTATGTTTGGGATGGGAAGGGAAAAGGGTAGAGAGTAGCCTCTGAACATGATACTTTATATCCACTTGCCTTTTGTTATTTCTAGCCAGAATTCTGCGTACAAACATGAGAGACCACAGACTGCTTCCAGAGATGGATAGGCGGTTCTCCCATTCAGGAGCCCTGAAAGGGCCTACCACAAAATGAATGCTTGTCACCCTGATTTTGCGGACTCCCTCTGCTGTGCGGACGGTGTCTCTCATTACTGCTTCCTCCTCTGCCCCTGGGGGAAGAGCCACCACCTGTGTCTTGAAAAACTCTCTGGGATTTTCGGAACCACATCTTTCCTCCCTTTTGACCTTTTGGGTAAGGTCTAGAAGGTAGGGAAAAATGGACTCCTACGGCAGAGAGAGTATTTTTTTCTTGCTCACACCTGCTGTGTGTGTCCTTAACTTTTGGCCCAAAGAGGGATGAGCCATCAAAGGGGGCATTAACAAAAGTAGACCTAAAGGGCCCTGGCAAATTCACACAAGTGCATCCAGGAATGTCACCTCAGGGAAATTCCTGAACCAGTTTCCCTGCTCGCTCCACCTTGTCTGATGCCCCTTGCAGCTACTGAACCTTGTAGAATATCTCCTAACTCCTTTAGATCATCTCCTTGTAGCCTAGTAAAGTGAGTTAGATAATCCAGTGATCTGAGTGCATAAGTCACTTAAGAGAGCATGCGCTTTACGTATCTATCCATCATACGATACTCCTTGTTTGGCGGATAGAGAGACGAGGATGTCTCCTTTTTGGTGGCTGCCACCACCACCACCACAACATCCACTGGAACACCTTTAGTAAGAAACACTATCTGTAGGTGCAGTAATAAATTTGTTTGGCCTCCGAAGAACAGGTTCCACTGAGTTGGGAGACTCCCATGCCTTTTGACTAATTCCATGAGCTCGTCAAAAGGTGGAGACACCCAAGTGGCGGAAAAAAGAGACCTGAAAGCCTTCAGGTATACAGACTCCTCCTCAGAAGGGTTGATAGGCTTCCATCTGCCTCTCTGTTTAAGGATTTCTAGGATGTCAGCAAAGGAGACTTCCTCAGAGGGTGACCGTTGGGACCCTTCTGGCTCATCAAGGTCTGTATCAGAAGTAACAGACTCCTCTGGGGAGTCTAAATGCTTCCTCTTGCAGTGTCCCTTACGAGGGACCCTTTCATAAGGGTATTTTGGAGAGGTTTCGGAAGAGAGGGGGTTCACCCGATGGGGCATCCAGAGGCTTAGGTTCTCCACATGTCTGTGGATGGTGTGGTGCTGAGACAGATGCTGGTGCCTTTGAGTGAAGAATGTCAGGACCCAAGAGTGGAGCTCTCTGTGGAGACAGCACTCTCATCACCTCAAAAGCCCCCCTCCCCTGATCCGATGACACCTCCGGCTCCAAAGAGCCAGAAGGCATTCCCAGAACCAAGAGGGTTGGCTTCGAGGCCGATGCAGGAGACGAGCTCAACCGCGCAGAAGCCCCGAGAGGTAAGTTTGGATCTGACAAATGTCCAATCAGAGACTCCTCCCTGGACCCGACAGGAGAGCATTGGCTCCTAGACTCCTCGAGTTCAGACGGAACCAAAGATATCTAAGCAGATGTCAGGCCTGAAGATCCCAGAACAGGTCGTGGCACCGACTGTTCCACTATGATCGGTTCCAGACATTCTGGCTCAGAGGAGGAATTGATGCCAAAGGGGAGGTCCTGGTCAGTTCCAAATCCTTCTGGGTTGGAGCAGACAGCAATTTGGCCAGTGCTGGTGTCCTTAAATGTCTAGGCACTACCCGATCCAAGTCATCATCAGCAAGACTCCTGGAGGTCAGAGAGGAGGGGGCAGGAGATCTGACCGGTTGCAGTAGAGGTGATCTTAAAGTAGGAGAGACAGATACTAATTCCAAGGATCGGCTCCATAATTCAAACTATATTCTCACCGATACAGAAGGAGCTGATGACGGAGATTTTCCGGGCCCAGCAATCATCAGGTCCGGAGTTGCAACTTTGGTCAGCTTTTTTGCTGGCTCCAATTGGCTATGAGAAGGAGATGACCTTTTCCCAGATTTGTCAGACTTCGAAGAAGGAAACTTGGTCGATTTTCAAGTGCCCTGACCTCCTTCTAGAGCCTCAGCTTAGGGGACTTCAGTAAATCTCTCACTGTAAGTTGGCTCTTCCTTGCAAGCAGCACACTAGAACTGAAAGAGTGGCAAATGGAACAGGATTCTTGCAGCTGCAATGCACCAAGGCAGTGTAAACAAACAGTGTGTCCATCCATGATGGACACTTTCTGGCTACACTTCACACACACTTCGAATCCAGAGGGTTTGGTTTCCTTATGTTCCTTAGACATAATCAGTATACAAACAGTCAACAACAAATATAACAAAAGTATACATACTACTTAACAGTCTAGTAGAAAAACCAATGCTATCACTGTACGACAGATATCTATATATATATATATATATATATATATATATATATATATATATATATATATATATATACATACATATACATACATACATATATACACACACACACACATATATATATATATATATATATATACATACACACACACATATATACATATACACGTTGTTGTCTTTCGGCTTTTCCCAGTTAGGGGTCGCCACAGCGGAACTCCGGTCCGCTAATGATTGGCAGTAGATTTCTACGAACGCCGAGGTGCCAGCTCGACGTTCAACCTTCCACGAAGGCATGCATATGTATGTATATATAAAGATAAATATAGATATGTATAAAACTTTTTTTTTTAAACAATAAGAAAAAGAAACAACTGTAACAACTACAGCAGAACGGGAAGGGGTGGCAGTTCTCTAACTAAAAACAAAGCTACATATTCAAAAGGGGGGGGGGGAAGTACAGTTGTGTGCACTTGCCATAAATGTAGATGTTCGAGTGCATTCGCTGTTGAAGTCATCACATTTGTGTTATCTGCTTGCAGTAGCCCTCAGTCGGCCTGATTATCAAAGTCTTGGGTCCTGCGTCGGTTGCTGTCTCATCTTCCGTGACATCGGGTAGTCAGGGGTATAAAGCATGCAGCCGACGCCATTACATCAGTTTTTCTTGCCCGAGATGTCAGGTGCCCCCCATAATGGGAAGCAATTATATACAAGGTTACACCTCCAACAAAAAGCAAAAACACCAAAAAGCTTTAAGCATAGTAAATCAGAATAGGGGTATATAGTCAATAGAAGTCAGGGGGCTGTGGAGGGAGGGTAACCAGGACTGCAACAGTGAATACACTCGTACATCTACATTTATGGTACGTGTACACAACTGTACTGTGTTCTTCGTGTTTCACTGTTGCATTCATCACATTTGGGTAGATTCCCAAAGCTAAGGATGGGAGGAGGAATTTAGATAGCATTAGGACCAGCTATAAGGCCCTGCAATACTGCAGTGGCAAAGCCAGCTCTGGATTTAGAGAAAATTGGCAAATGTTAATGCTTGGTGAAATTATGTACAGAACTCCAGGTAGCAGCTTCTAGGATGTCCCTGGTACTGACACCTCTGAGAAAGGCTGTAGAGGTAGATGCAGCCCTGGTTGAATGGGGTCTAATCCCCTGTGAGATAGGTTTTCCATGGTGCTTATAGCAGACATGGTGCTTATAGCAGAAATGAATGCAATGGCCTATCCATTTAGAAATGGTTTGCTTTGAAATAGCCTTCCCCTCTGCCCCTGCAGCAAATGCCACCAGCAGTTGTTCAGATTTGCTTTGAGGTTTAGTCCTGTCCAAGTAAAATCTAAGTTGTCTGTGCACATCTAAGGAGTGCACTATCCATTCCCCTTTGTTGTTTGGCAAATGAATGGATTGATTAAGAGCCACGCTGGATACCACCTTGGGCATGGAGGAGGGAATGGTCCTAAGGGACACCCTGTCCGCATGAAAGATGATGAAAAGCTCCACTGCCATAAGGGCCTGTAATTCAGATACCCTTCTCGCTGAAGTGATTTCTAAAAGGAAGGCTGTTTTCCAAGAAAGAAATTTTAACTCTGCACTTGCAGCTGGCCCAAAGGGAGGAAGTGTGAGGTTTTCCAATACAAAGTTAAGGTCCCATGCTGGAGTTGGGGCTCTCCTGGGTGGTCTTAAGTTTTTGGCCCCTCTGAGGAACTGCTTGAGCAGTGGATATGAGAAGAGGGGTGGTTCTGTGTTGTAATGAGCTGAAATGGCTGAGGTGTGAATTCTGATGGAGGAAAAAGAAAGGCCCTTGTGAAGCATCTCAGTTAAGTATTGAAGAATCTGAGGTAAACTGGGCGCTGCTGTGCCCCATCCCTTGAGTTTGGTTGCAGGCACAGAATCTTTTCCATTTTTCAGCATAAGATTTTCTAGTACTAGGCCTCCTTGCCTCCAAAATGACATCCAACACTTGTTTACTGAGGGATGGTAATGGAGAGATTAGGTAATTAGCCAGGCTGCCAGGTTCAGGGTTTGAAGGTGAGGGTGCAAAATCTGGCTCTCCTGCTGTGACAGCAGAGTTGGGGTCTGAGGCAGGTGCCATGGAGCCAGCACTGACACCCTGCGCAAAAGGGGGTACCAGTGTTGGTGTGGCCAGTCTGGTGCAATCAGTATTGTCTTTGGTTTGTCCTGTTTGATCTTTAGTAGTACTTTGGAGAGGAGGAAAGGCATAAACTGATAGATTTTTCCAGCTGAAGGACAGAGCATCCACCTTCCAAGCTTGTTTGTGGGGAGTCCTTGTGCAGAATTTGTCCAATTGGTAGTTTTGGGGGGAGGCAAACAGGTCTATATCTGGGCTCCTCCATCTGTTTATCAACATGTTGAAAGTCTTTGGTTCCAGTTTCCACTCGTGTGGGTCCATGAGATTTCTGCTTAATTTGTCCGTCAGTGTATTAAGTTTTCCTGGCAGGAACTGAGCCTGTAGATGCACTTGGTAACCCAAGGCTGTGTTCCACAGAGCCATGGCTAGTCTGCAGAGGGGGGTAAAAATGGGTACCCCACCATTTGTTTATGTACCACATAACAGTGGTGTTGCCCATCTTTACCATTAATTGTCCTGGAAGAACGTGGTCCTTGAAGGCAGTCAGAGCATTCTGTACAGCTAACATTTCTTTTTGATTGATATGCAGGTGCATTTGACTTGGGTTCCATTCGCCCGGAATGCACTTCCCTGCCAGGTGAGCCCCGCATGCACAGTCTGATGCATCTGCTGTTAGGGTTTGGGCGGCAGGGGGCAGAGTGAATGGTAGTCCCTTGTTTTGGTGGCAGGCCTCTGCCCACCAAAGAAACTCTAACCGTAGGCAAGGTATGATAGGAATCATTACTTCTAGAACATGAGAATGTTGACACCATAGGCTTTTTAGATACCATTGTAATTTCCTCACATGCAGTCTTGCATATGGAATTAGTAGAATGCAGGAGGCCATGAACCCCAAAGCTTGGAGTATTTGCCTTGCAGATAGCAGGGTTTTTGTGGCCATTAGTTTGAAGTAAATTGTCAAATGGATTTGTTTCTCTGGCCCTCATCTGGGAAGTTGTGTTCAAGCTTGCTCCCAGGAATATAATTTGTTGACAGGATACCAGATGTGATTTCTTTTCGTTTATGGTGTACCCCAGACAAGTTAGCACCTTTTGTACAAAAGCCAGAGGATTCAAAAGTATGTCCTGGCTTTCTGCCTGAATTAGACAATCATCCAGGTATGGGTATATTTGAATATTTCTTTGCCTGCAAAAAGCAATGACTGGAGCTAGGCACTTTGTGAATACCCTGGGTGCAGTAGATAAGCCAAAGGGCAGTGCAGAGAACTGATAGTGCATGCAGCCTGCTTTGAAGCGTATTTACCTTCTGCAAGATTCCCTGATTGGGATGTGCAGGTATGCTTCCTTTAAATCTAGTGTTGCCAACCAAGCGTCTTTGCCTAGCATAGGGAGCAACTGGTAAAGAGTCAGCATCTTGAATTTTGGAATCATCAAAAAGGTGTTTAAAGTAGACAGGTCCAGGATAGGATGCCATGAGTTGTCTTTTCTTGGTACCAGGAAAAGTCTTGAGTAGAAACCTTGTCTCTTTTCCTCTTCTGGTACAGCTTGAATAGCCTTTATGCTTAAGAGAGAAAGTACTTGCTTTTGAGCCTCTGCCCACTGATTTGGAGGTAGATCTAGCCAACCGTTTGGGGTTCGTAACATGTGGAAGTGAAATCTGTATCCTTGGGAAACCATATTTAAAATCCATTTGTCCTGGGTAATGAGTTCCCAGTTTTTGGCCTGCAGAGCAATCTTTCCCCCCTTAAAGGAGCAGTCAGTTGAGAAGTGCTTGGAAGTTTTAAAGTTAAGTCATTGAGACAGCTTACCATAAGGGGGAGTCTTAATACTCCCTGATTTGGAAGTGGGAGACCCCTACACTGCTTACTCCTGTGCGTACCCTAGGACTGAAGTCTGGGTGTTCTGCTGGTTCTGGGTTTGGACTGAGAAGGCCTAGAAGAGGCAGGAAAGGACCAGTTCTTAGAGGGCCAATGCCTACTAAATCTTGGAGGCTGTACTTGTAGGAAATCTTTAACAGTTTGCACTTATTTAGCTTTTTCCTCCATCTTTTTAAGAACTTCTGCTTTGTTGCCAAACAGGCGGTCCTGATTTAAGGGAGCATCCAGCAATTTAGCTTTAACATGATCTGGCAAAGATTGCTCCTTAAGCCAAGCATGCCTTCTAAGTACAGGCCCAGTGACAGCAGCCCTGCAAGATGCCTCTAGTGAATCAAAACCACATTGCAAAGTATGTTTTCCAACCTGTTCAGCAGAATGCATTAAATCCTGTAAATCCCTATTTTCAGCACAGTCAGGAATCAACATCATTTTCTGTTTAAGCAATCCAACAATATGCTGCCGATACTTTAACATATGAAACTGGCAGTTTAAGGTCCTAATGGCCAAGGTTGCAGAAGTGCAAACCTTCTTACCCCATCTATCCAGCGCCCTGGAGTCTCTATCAGAGGGCATAAGATTTTTAGCAGTAGTAGCCTTAATGCCCTTGGGTCCCTGTGAAATGGTCTCAGGATCCGCAGTAGTATTTTTAAAAAGGAAAGTGTGTGAGTCAGGAACCCTGTAATATCTATCAGGTTTTCTGGGAGCAGGAGGTAGAGTGTCAGGGGCCAAGCTAGATTCCGAAAAGGCATCAACAATGTTTAGTACAGGAGGGATAGTTAAAGGCCTGTGTTGGGGCAGGAGCAAGAAACCCCTGAGCCTCTTTTTAAAATCAGATTAATCCTGGCTTTCCCAGTGAAAATGCTCCCTAAGAGTATGCAAGGTTTCACCAAAAGAGAAATCCTCTGGGTGTAAGCAGAGGGAATTGATTCCTCTGCATCAGAATCCTCATAGGTAGATAAAGGCAAATCCTGGTGATCAGAGGAAACAGAAATTTCAGAATCCTGGTCAGAAGTATCATAAGTAAATTCAGTCCTAGGTCTCTTAGAGGGGGAAGGTTGGCTTCCCCTGATTAAAGTAAAAAGGTCTTCAGCCATTCTTACATTTGTTTTTTAGGCATAGAGGCCTGACCATGCGGTCTGGGTGGTTTTCTAGGCATGGTTCAAGTTTTAGGCCTTGAAGAAGATGGCGTCTGTTTAATATGCAAGTCAGTAGGCCTGAATACACCCTCAGAAGCCGGTGCCTGCACAGCGGCTCCAGACCCATCCAACGTAGAGACATCTGCAGGTTCCACAGGTGAAGCATCTCGCGGCATACCAGACTCCGAATGGGTCTCAGTAGAGGCCTGCGAATCTGAAGTAGCGGGTATCAGGAGCTGCAAAAGCACCTGAATGAGTACCGGCGAACTGGCTTAGGAGAAGCATATTCGGCAGCTTTGGTCTCTGTCTTCATCTTTGCGTTTTTTTCAGAATGTCGGTAGACGGATGGCTTACCGAAGACATGTCTGGATAACTGAACATACTGAGCGTAAATATACCGACGACAAATATTTCGTTGCTTAAATAAGGCACAAAACTGACAGCGAGATATGTCGTGGTCAGGGCCTAGGCAAGGAATACAGTACGAATGAAAATCTTTATGACGTATTTGCTTTCCACAAGAAATACAATTATTGACTTTTACTGACATCGGTTTAGAGCAAGAAAAAGTTTCTCCAACTGGGTACTTAGCTTTAGTTGAAGACTTCGGTTCTGAAACTCGAAAACGAAAATTTCAGGAGTCGGCCGACTAGCACTTGCGAACTGCTTCTGCTTCGGGCACTCCATGTTAAGAAAGACAGATATAATGGCATCAGCTGCAAGCTTTATACCCCCTGACTACCTGATGTCATACAACAAGTGACAGCAACCGACGCAGGACCCAAAACTTTGATAATCAGACCGACTGAGGGCTACTGCAAGCTGATAACCCAAATGTGATGACTGCAATAGTGAAACACGAAGAACATCGGTAGCCCTCTAACTTAAATGGGCAACAGCAGCCCTCTAACTCAAATGAGTTGCTGCTTTAGGTTAGGAAGAAGTAGCAGAAGTAAATAAAGTACAGCTGTGTACCTACCATAAATGTAGATGTTCGAGTGTATTCACTGTTGCAGTCATTACACTTGGGTTATCCTGCTGGCAGGCTACCTGCAGTCGGCCTGAATTCCAAAGTCCTGTTCCAGCGTCGGTTGCTGTCGCTTCTTCCCTGACGTCAGTGCACCAGGGGTATACAAGATGCAGCCGACACCATTTTCTTCAGTTTTTCTTGCCCTAGATGTCAGGTGCCCCCAAGAAGGTAGGCAATACATATTGCTTATAAAAACATACAGCAAAATAAAAAGAATACCTTCATCTACAAGCAAATACACCACATAGGTTGTATAGGATAGAGAAGTATAGATAAGTCCCAGCAAAGAAAGGGGGATTGAGGGTGGGTAACCTGGACTGCAACAGTGAATACACTCGAACAGCTACATTTATGGTAGGTACACAACTGTACTATGTTCATCATGTTTCACTGTTGCAGTCATTACACTTGGGTTGAATCCCAAAGCTGAGGTAGGGCGGCTGGGCCTAAATAGGATTAGGAGTGGCTATGAGGCCCTGCAGAACTGCAGTGGCAAAGCCTGCTCTGGATTTGGAGTAAAGAGGTAAGTGATAATGCTTGGTAAAAGTGTGCAATGAACTCCTAGTTGCAGCCTCCAAAATATCCTTGGTTGGTACTCCTCTGAGAAAGGCTGCTGAAGTGGCTGCTCCCCTGGTAGAATGTGGTCTAATATTCTTAGGCACTGACTTACCATGCTGTGCATACCAGAAACAAATGCCGTGTCCTATCCATTTTGAAATAGTCTGCTTTGAGATAGCCTTTTCTTGTGATCCTGCAGCATATGCTACAAACAGTTGCTCAGTTTTTCTGAAAGCTTTTGTTTTGTCCAAGTAGAAGCGTAGCTGTCTGTGTATGTCCAAAGAGTGCAGAAGTCTCTCCCCTTTATTCTGGGGATTTGGATAAAATGTTGGCAAATTAATGGTTTGGTTAAGAGCCACACCGGATACTACTTTTGGCATAAATGTTGGGTTTGTCCTTAGAGAAACCCTTTCTGGATGAAAAATGATGAAAGGTTCCACTGCCATTAATGCCTGTAACTCTGAAATTCTTCTTGCTGAAGTTATTGCTAGGAGCAGAGCAGTTTTCCATGATAAGAATTTTATATCAGCTGTATTGGCTGGCTCAAAAGGAGGCAGTGTGAGCTTTTCTAAGACAAAATTGAGGTCCCGTGTAGGTATCGGTGCTCTCCTTGGGGGTCTTATGTTTTTTGCCCCTCTGAGGTACTGTCTTAGTAGTGGGTGAGAGAAAATAGGAGGTTCCGTACTGTAAAGAGCTGAAATGGCAGATGCATGGCTCTTAATTGATGAGAAGGATGGGCCTTTGTCCAGCATCTCAGTTAGGTATTGTAAAATCTGAGGAATATTTGGGACAAGTGGCTCGAGTCCTTGTGCCTGGTTCTAAGCACAGAATCCCTTCCATTTTTCTGCATAAGATTTCCTGGTGCTCGGCCTCCTGGCTTCTAAAATTACATCCATAACAGCTTTAGAAAGAGGTGTGGTCTGAGTGGCTATATTATCTGCCATGCAGCCAGATTTAAGGTTCTGAGTTGACTGTGCAGAATCTGATTGTTTTGTTGAGTCAGAAGATGAGGAATTTGAGGTAAAGCCCAGGCTGGGCCTTGAGACAAGCTAGTTAGGATTGGGTACCAGTGCTGGCATGGCCAGTCTGGGGCAATCAGGATCCTTTTTTGGCTTCTCTTGGGGAAGGAGAGGTAATGGTGGAAACGCATAAACTGTTAGGGTTCTCCAGCTGAATGATAGAACATCCATTTTCCATGCTTGTGCGTGATAAGTCCTTGTGCATAATCTCTGTAGTTGGTAGTTGTGAGGGGAGGCAAAAAGATGTCTGGGCATCCCTATTTCCTTATCATGCTGAAGACCTGTGTATTTAGTTTCCACTCGTGAAGATCCATGAGGTTTCTGCAAAGTTCGTCTGCCAGAGTATTTTTCTTTCCTGGCAGGAATTGTGCCTGCAGATGTACTTGATAGGTCACTGCTGTGTTCCACAAAGTCATGGCTTGCCTGCAGAGGGGGTAGGAATGTGTGCCCCCTTGCTTGTTTATGTACCACATAACTGTGGTATTGTCAGTCTTTAGTAATAGTTGTCCTGGATGTAGTAGATCCTTGAAGGCTGTCAGGGCATTCTGTACAGCTAGCATCTCTTTTTGATTGATGTGAAGATGCATTTGTTCCACGGGCCACGTGCCCTGAATACATTTTCCTGCCATGTGTGCCCCCCAGGCATAATCCGATGCATCTATTGTTAGTGTCTGCCTGGCTATGGGTAAAGTGAAAGGATGTCCCCTTTTTGTGGCGACAGGCCAGTGCCCACCATCGAAACTCCTGTTGCAGGCAGGAAATAAGAGTAATTATTGTTTCCAGGCTGTGGCAATGTTGAGTCCAAACACTTTTTAGATACCATTGTAGTTTCCTCATATGCAGTCTTGCATATGGAATTAATAAGATGCAGGATGCCATGAAGCCCAAAGCCTGCAGAACTTTTCTTGCAAGTAGCTGGGTCTTTGTTGCCATCATTTGAAAGTAATGAGTCAGTTGACTTTGCTTGTCTGGCGTGAGATAAGCCATCTGGGCAGTTGTAATTAAGCTTGCACCCAGGAATATTATCTCTTGAGAGGGCACTAGTTTTGATTTCTTTTCATTTACTGTGTACCCTAGGCAAATTAGTAATCTTTTTAGAAACGCCAGAAACTTTAGTATAATGTCCTTGCTCTCTGCTTGAATAAGGCAGTCGTCCAAGTAGGGATATATTTGAATTCCTTTTTGTCTGCAAAATGCAATTACTGGTGCCAGGCATTTTGTGAAGACCCTGGGGGCGGTAGATAAGCCAAAAGGCAGTGCAGAGAATTGGTAATGCATTGAGCCAGCTATGAATCGGAGGTATCTTCCGCAAGATTGTCTGATTGGGACATGCAGGTATGCCTCCTTGAGGTCCAAAGTAACTAGCCAATCCTTCTTGCCCAGCATGGGCAGAAGTTGCTGCAGTGTCAAAATTTAGAATTTTGGAACATCCAGGAAAGTATTTAGAATTGACAGGTCCAGAATTGGTCTCCAAGCTTTGTCCTTTCTTGGTACCAAGAAAAGTCTTGAGTAAAATCCTTGTCCCTGTTCTTGCTGTGGTACTTTTTGAATAGCTCTCATGTCCATGAAAGCAGAAATTTGTTTTTGTGCCTCTGCCCATTGATTTTGTGGCAGGTCTGGCATACCTTTTGACATTGGAAGGGTGTGAAAGTGGAACCTGTAATCCTGAGAAACAATATTCAGTACCCATTTGTCCTGGGTGATCCTGTGCCAATTTTGTGTGAAAAGTGCTAGCTTTCCCCCTAAGGGTGCTGCCAAAAGATAAGTGCTTGGCATTTGTAGACGGAAGTCATTGGGACTGTTTCCTATAAGGTTGTGATTTGTTTTCTCCGCCTTTGGGGGCTGAAGCACCGAATTGTTTAGGTCTGTATGAGCCTTGGGGCTGAGATCTGCCTCTTGGGCATCTGTATCTGCCTTTTTGCGGCCTGTCGGACACTGGAAAGGACCAATTTTTAGGCGGCCAGTTTCTGCTAAACCTAGGTGGCTGAACCTGTAAGAAATCCTTTACTGTCTGCATTGATTTTGCTTTATCCTCCAATTTCTTTAACACCTCTTCTGCCTTAACACCAAACAAAGTATCATGCTGTAGTGGAGCATCCAATAATTTTGGTTTAACATGATCAGGTAAACTTTGTTCTTTTAACCAAGCATGCCTTCGAATGACAGAACCTATAACTGCGGCTCTGCAAGAAGCCTCTAATGAATCAATACCACATTGCAGAGTATGCTTTCCCACTTGTTCAGCTGCATGCAATAAATCCTGCATTTCCTTATTGTCAGGACATTCTGAGCTTGTAAGCATTTTCTGTTTTAGCAACGACATTAGGTATTGTTGATATTTAAGCATGTGAAACTGGCAGTTTAAAGCCCTTACAGCTAAAGTAGCAGAAGTGTAAACTTTTTCCCCCATCTATCCAGTGCTCTAGAATCCCTATCAGAGGGAACAGGGTTTTTTGCAGTGGAAGCCTTGACCACTTTGGGACCCTGAGAAATGGTTTCTGGGATAGCAACAGGGTTTTTATATAGAAATTTATGAGTCTGGGACCCTGTAGTACCTATCTGGCTTGACTGGTGCAGGGGGTAAAGAATCAGGAGACAAACTGGATTCAGTAAAAACATAATCAACAATATCTAGCACAGGGGGGATAGCAAAAGGTCTGTGCTGAGGCAACAAAAGAAAGTCCCTGAGCCTTTTCTTGGATTCTGAACAATCCTGGCTCTCCCAATGGAAATGCTCCCTCATGGTGTGCAAAGTTTCCCCAAAAGAGTAATCCTCAGGAGGAGAGGCTGAAGGGATAGATTCTTCAGCATCAGTCCTCATAGGAAGGAAGAGAATATCCCTGTTCTGAAGAGGAATCAGAGGAAATAGAAACCTGGTCAGAGGAGTCATAGTCCGTGTCTTGCCTAGGCCTTTTATCAGGAGGGGGATGGGAACCCCTGATCAAGGTAATTAGGTCCTCGGCCATTTTAAGCATCTGTTTCTTTGGCATGGATGACTGTCCAGGAGAATGCTGTACTTGTTTCTTTGTCTTTAATGGTGTTTTAGACTTTGCCTTGGCTGCTGAAGTGGACTTGATAGTAAGTTGTGTGGGTCTGAAAACACCTTCAGAAGCCGATGCCTGCTCAGCTGCTCCAGACCCATCTGAGGGAATAGTTTCCGTAGGCCCAATACCTTGAGTTTCCAGAGGCCTAGTTGTCTCCACGTGGCAGTCGAAGGCAGCCTGTGGCTCTGAAGTAGCGGGTGTCGCGCTGCGAAAGCACCTCACTGAGAACCGGCGACTGGCCTAGAAGAGGCTTCGTCGTTGGTTTTGGACCTCGGATGCCTGTCCTTTTCTTTGTCTTTGCGTTTTTTTATGAATTCCGGTCGTCGGTTGTTCCAACGGCATTATGTAGTTAAACCTTCGGCCAAAATAATGTAAAGCAAAATCAAACAGACTCTTAATAGTGCGTTTGTTGAATCAAGCACAAAACCGACAACTAGCAGCGTCGTGGTCAGGCCTAGGCAAGGAATACAGTAAGAGTGGAAATCCTTATGAGTTATTTGCTTCCCACAAGAAATACAATTGTTAACTTTTACTGACATAGGTCTGGAGCAAGAAAAAGTTTCCCCAACAGGGTACTTAACTTTATTGAAGACTTCGGTTCTGAAATTCAATTTCGAAAATCTCAGGAGTCGGCCGACCGGCACTTGCGAACTGCTTTTGCTTCAGGCACCGTGCGGCAAGAAAGACTGAAGAAAATGGCGTTGACTGCATCTTATATACCCCTGGCACACTGATGTCAGGGAAGAAGTGACAGCAACATACGCCGGACCAGGACTTTGGAATTCAGGCAGACTGCGGGTAGCCTGCTAGCAGGATAACCCAAGTGTAATGACTGCAACAGTGAAACACGATGAACATCTTTCTTTACAACACACTCTAAATTAAACGTGTGTGTAAATAAGCAAGAAAAAAGATAGTAAAGAAAGCCCTCTAACTAGAAACGGGTTATAAACAATACATTTAAGCCAGGATAGAGAGGTAACACAGGCCTAGCAAAGAAAAATGAGGGGCAGAAGCAAAGCAGAAGAGTGAACACTCTAACTCGATAACTACTAAAACTCTAACTGTTAGTTTTTTAAACAGCCAAAACACAAAGTACATTAATAATAAGTAAGAAATATTTTCCAACTTAGCCAGAACCAAAATGGAAGCACCTAATCTGTTTAGCAGTAAATGAGATCTGGGGAGCTTTCCTAGGGCATGATGGGATAGGGATACAGCCAAGAGTCAGTGGAAGACGTTAAGCTTTTGTACACAGGCGAGTTAGAACAGAGGATCGGTTCCAAACCCAACCAGTGAAGAATGAAGGTGAGATAGGACAACATCACATCTGCTGTTATGGAGCTGAAGATAATTTTGGTAGACATAATCAGCTTTCAGCAGGCATGCTACTTACTGGTGAGAAGTGGAACTTGATTTGCAATAGTGAGGATGTACTAAAGGGACAAAGAAGGGAAAATATAACAAAAGAGGGTAGATTTTGGACAGAATTTATTTAAATATTTGGTATGGAAGATTTAAATTCAGTAGTGGGAACTCAGAACTGACATATTATTCTCTAAAGGTACAACAACTGGGTTAGAATGGATAGCAATTAAATTTCACAGGAGCACAAGCATTTAATTGAAAACTGGTACATCCAACATCCATTTCAGGTCATGCATTGATAAAAATACAGGGTAATGACATATAATGAGACACTGGTGCTTTCCTATTTGCATTTTAAAAAGAAAAGAACTTAGGGAATAGGTACAGGATATTATTCAAGAGTTATTATGGAAGATAAAAAAATTCTTAAGGAATAACTAGGAAGTGCAATAAAATGAAATAAAATGCAATTAAAATATGGTAGAAATAAGAGAGAAAGATATGATTAAGAAGTAATAGGAATTATTTACAGGGACTGTGATATGAGATAGTGCCATCTGTGCTAGGGATAGTAGGTCAGTGCATTTGTAGCCTATGCCAGAACAGCTAGCTGGAGTTTTGTAAAGAATTTTATGTTATTTGACTATCACACTGATTTGTACAAATGCTTGTGTAAAAATGTATTTGTAAAGTTGCGTGTGTTAAGAAATACATATATGCCAGACAGCATTATTATAACTGATTAAATGTACATATTTTAACAGAGAATTCTAGAAGGGAAGAGATTAATCTCAGTGCAGTTAATTTTAAAAATAGATTGAAAATTAAATGGGTTGGTTTAGGGCATAAAGATTTTATCTTACAGGTCTGATTGCAGCCAGAGACAAAAACATTTGAGTAAACCAGGGCTAGGAATCTTACTGTATCATCCTTATGGGTGAAAGTATTGTTGTATAAGAACTTATCATAACCTTAGATGCTCTTTCTCTTCTAAATGCTGCTGTATTCATGACATCAGGGAGTTTGACTCTGGTGAACTCTCGCACGTCCGGCTGTTATGCAAAAGTTAAATGCTACCGCTAGGGTCGCATGACGTCCCACGTCTCTCTCAGATGTCGGTCATAAATGGACGACGGGTATAAAGTGGATGTCAGCATACACCTCTTCAGAACTGAATTCCACCGGAATCAGCGAGTACGGAGTGGTTACTCCAGGAAACTGGAATCAGGCAAGTGCGACGGGAAGGCTGGTTGGGAAACTATACAGCAGCACATAGAAGAGAAGGACATCTAAGATTATAGCAAGTTCTTACACAACAATACTAGGTACCTTCTATTCATATGCTGCTGTACTTATGACATCAGGGAGAGTGCAAAAGTTCCTGTCCTAATGAAGGGGAGGCTGACCAGAAGCAGCTTCCACAAACCCATGGAAGATGGCTCTGGCAAATCCTGCCCTGGCTTTAGAGACCATATCCAGTTTGTAGTGTCTGGTGAATGTGTGAACTGAGGACCAAGTAGCTGCCTCTAGGATAGCAGCTGTGCCCAATCCATTAAGGAAAGCCCCTGAGGAGGACGCTACCCTATTTGAGTGTGTCCTAACTGGGGCTGGGAGCGACTTACCATGGTTGGTGTAGCAAAAGAAAATGTTTTTTGACATCCAAGAAGACATAGGAAACACAAGGAACAGACCGCAAACCCAAATGAACAGTGATAGAGTACTGGTATAAACAATAAATACCACAAGTCCAAAGGTTGAATACCATGCTGTAGTTCCAAAACGAGCAGCTTCAGCAACAAATACTGTCAGTAAATAAGTCCCAAAAGGAAATGCTCCACTGTAGTTACAAAACAAACAGCGTTAAAGCTAAAGCTGGCAATAAATCATGTAAATCACAGATAGTTCCATACAGATGACCGCTAGCTGACATTAAAAAGATAACTTTTATTTTACATGAAGTTGAGAGCTTTTCGTCCTATTAAATTGTGGGACTTCTTCAGACAAAAACTTTTTTGGAACTATCTGTGATTTACATGATTTATTGCCAGCATTAGCTTTAACACTGTTTGTTTTAGAACTACAGTGGAGCATTTCCTTTTGGGACTTATTATTTACTGACAGTATTTGTTGCTGAAGTTGCTCGTTTTGGAACTACAGCAAGGTATTCAACCTTTGCACTTGTGGTATTTATTGTTTATACCAGTACTCTATCGCTGTTCGTTTGGGTTTGTGGTCCGTTCCTTGTGTATCCAAGAAGACATAGTTTGCTAGGAAATAGGTTGACCCAGGGCTCTAGGGTGATAGGAGATGAAGAGCTTGTCAGATTTTTGGAAGTATTTGGTTTTGGCTAAATAAAGCCTGAGCTGTCTGTGTATGTCTAGGGAGTGCAGTATCCTCTCTGCTTGGTTCTGCGGAGAGGGAAAAAAGGTTGGCAGGCTGATAGACTGATTTAGGGACAAGTCATTTACCACTTTGGGCATGAATGTGGGATTAGTACGCAAACATACCCTGTCCTTGTGGAAGACAGTGAAGGGGAAGTATGCCATAAGGGCCTGGAGTTCGGAAACCCTTCTGGCAGAGGTTAAGGCCACCAAGAGTATGGTCTTCCAAGGGCAGTGTTGGAGAGAGCAGTGTTTGGCTGGTTCAAATGGTGGCAGTGTCAATTTTTCTAGGACAAAATTAAGGTCCCAAAGAGCCTGAATGGGCTTCCTTGGTGGCCTGAGGTGTAGTGCCCATCTCAAGAAGAGTTTGACCTCTAATCTAGATGCTAAAGCTGGTACCAGGGGCAGGCAAGCTGAGATGGCAGATAGGTGGATTCTAATGGAGGAGTAATTTAGTTGGGATTTCATAAGGTCAAACAGGTAGGACAAGACCATTGGAGGCTCTGCGGTCAGTGGTTGTAGGTTGTTTTTCTGACACCATATGGAAAATTTCTTCCACTTGTAAGAGTGTTCCCTTTACCTGTGTGAGCAGGTCCATTCTCTGGGGTAACTTGTGGTGATTGCCCTTGTCTAGGTGAAACAACACGGGGAACTAATGCTGCCTTGGCCAGTACGGAGTCACCAGAAAGATTTGAGGCTGTTCCTTCTGAATTTTCAGAAGGACTCTGAATGAGAGGGAAGTGGGGGAATGCATACGCATACATCCCCTTCCAAGAGATTGATAGGGCGTCCACCTTCCAAGCCTCTGGGTGTGGTTGCCCTGGAGCAGAAGGTCAGGAGCTGTTGATTCATAGGGGAGGCGAACAGATCCACATTCGGAATGCCCCAATCGATGGACTTCGTCCAGAAACACTTCCCTGTTCACCATCATTCGTGAACATGGTCATGGCTCTGCTTAAGGAATCTGCTATCACATTATCTGCAGAGGGGATATATACTGCTTGGAGAAGGATTTGTTTCTCCAGTGCTATTTCCCAAGTCTGCATAGGAGGTAGGACCCCCCCCCCATTTGTTGACATACCACAACACAGTGGTGTTGTCTGTGTATCACCTCAAAGTGCCTGGGAGAAGTTGACCCTTGAAAATATTCAAAGCTAGTATCACAGCTCTCATTTCCTTGATATTGATGTGATCTTTTTGTTGAGTGGGGAGTGCATGAACTACTCACTCTCCAATGTCTTGGGGTTGCTCCCCAGCCTGTGTCTGAAGCATCTCTGAATAAGTCTTGGTGTGGGGCTGTGGGCTGCAGGGGCAGGCCCGGATTTGACAATCTGGGAGATCCACCACTTCAATTCCTTGGACAGGCAAGGAAGTATGGGGATCTTGAGCTCTAGAAGACGTAGGTGCTGTTTCCAGATATTTCTCAGATACCACTGAAACTTTCTCATGTATGGCCTTGTTAGGGGGACCATGGGGATAGTCAAGGCCATGAATCCTAAGATCCTGAGGAATTCCCTGGCAGAGATGGTTTTGAGGGGAAGGATTCCTTGGAAGAAAGAAGCAAGGGTCACGATATTCTCTGGTGACAGGCAAGCCATCATTTCCCTTGTCAGAATCCGACATTCTAGAAACAAATGATCCTGAGACTGTGTCAGGGAGCATTTTTTGTGATTTTTGGTGAATCTCTGACCTGTAAGGAGGGACATGGTGAACTGCAGGTGCTGCAAGGCCATGTAACTTGAAGCAACCTGGATAAGGATGTCATCTAGATAGGGAAAAAAAGCTCTATTCCCTTCGTCCTGGCAAAAGCCATGACTGGGGGCCAGACATTTTGTAAACACTCTTGGGGCTGTAGAAAGATCAAATGGTAAAGCACAAAACTGACAGCATGCAGAATCCACTGAGAAGCAGAGGTACTTTTTGAATACTGGGTGGATGGGAATGTGCAAGTAGGCATCCTTTATGTCCAAGGACACTAGGAATGCCCGAGGCAGAATGAGTTAAAAAAGGGTGGGGGGAGAAAGCATTCTGAAGGAGGGGACTTGGAGGAAGGTGCTGAGGTGGGATAGGTCCAGGATGAGCCCCCCAGGGACTTTCCTTCCTTGGTACCAGGAAAATTCTTGAGTAAAATCCCTTCCCTCTTGCAGACGACAAGATCACTTGAATGGTTCCTTGAGCAAGAAGTTCCTGCAGGATTGGAAGGAAAAGTGAGATTTGGTCTCTGGGTGGGGAAGGATGCTTTTGGGAAAGGGTCTGGTCTCCCAGGTCATGAAGCATTCATGTTTTATGAGACACAGGACCCAGGGGTCCTGGGTAACCTGCTACCAAGCAGGAATGGAGAGGGAGAGGTGCATGGAAAGAGGGATGCCTAGGTGGAGGGCCTGGTATTCAAAGACTAGCAGGCTTTCCCTGAAAAGACTGTTTAGAGGGTGGAGTAGAGGAGAGAGACCTGGAAGAGTGCCACTTCTTCTGGTCCTTTCTAGGTTTAGCTTGCATTCTCTTAGCTGAGGACCTAACAAAAGAAGTTTAGCTGGGTGGAACTGGGGAGACAAAGATATGTCTCAATTCCTGCAGTTCCTTGCTATTGATCTGGAGGGTGTTAGAGTTCAGCGGCAGCTGACCCAAACAGGTTTTTGTTACACAAGGGGGCATCTAGGAGCTTGTCTTTTATGTCATCAGGGAGAGGTTGCAATTTTAACAAGGAGAACCTCCTGATGACAGATCCAGAGGCGGCAGCCCTTGCAGATGTTTCTACAGGGGCATAGCTGCACTTGGAGTGTTTGGTCACCTGTGTGCAGGCGTTCAGGAGAGAGGAAATATTGGCTTTAGCAGGAGAGTCAGTGAGTTCTCCCAGTTGCTTGGTCACATCTTCCAAGACAGCCAAGGAATACTTGCCCATGTGCATCTGGTAGTTGACTGCTCTTACTGCTAGGGTGGCAGAAGAATAAGCTTTCATTCCCAGATGTCCCAACATTCTGCTCTCTTTATCAGAGGGCAGTAGAGAGGTGGACTGTAGTAACTTTAAGGTTTTTGTCAGTGGTCACGGAAATAACTGCAGGATCTGCAGAAGGGGCTTTATACAGGAAGTTTGTCTCCTCGGGCACCTTATAGAATCTGTCTGGACGCTTGGGTGCTGGGGGCTGTGAGTCAGGGTTTATAGAAGCAGCCAAGAGGGCATACAGAAAAGCAGGGTTTAATGGGGGCACAGCAGCAGGGCTGGAAGACTCCAGTTGTAGGAGTTCATAGTATCTCTTTTGAGTCTCAGTGACCTGACTGCTGTCCCATTTGAAAAAGTTTTGCATTTTGGTGATGGTCTCACCAAAGGTGAGGTCCTCACCAGGGGAGCAACGTTGGGTTAGTGAAATAGTCATAAAATATAAGTACTGTTTATATAGAGGCATTTATGCATGAACTTATATACTTATATATTTATAATATGTTTATATATTTTTATATACATATAATGAAGTAGAAATTACTCTAAAATGAGTGAGGTTTCATAAAATTGCTTTTTTAAACAATGCTTTCATGAAGCTTTTCTTGCTGCTAGATATATGATTGTGTATAGTAATGAAGGAAACTTAATTGTGAAATTAGGGGATGGTGCATCAATAATTCAATTAAATGTTGCTTAAAAAGGGTGGTGTTTGTTATGGAAAACTGTATTCCAGGAGAAGGCGAAGGCCGAGGTACCAGAATTAAAGAACTTTTCAAACGCACAGCAATTGTGTTCTCATTTTGTATATCTTGGGTGAAGGCCTGCCAATCCGGAGGCTGTTCGACAAGTGAAGCAGGCAGAGGCTGAGAAATATGTTTAATTTTCTGTTTTCTCTTCTTATGGGTGTCTGGAGGATAGGATTCAGAAATGCGGTGGAGGGTTGGAAGGCTGGACACAAGCCGACACTCCACTACATCAGAGACTATGTCTTCATGTACTATGATTTGTGAGATGCCACACGGACCCTCAGATATAAGCCTTGGTTCCCTCTCAGCAACCGAATCGGATGCCCGAGATTCCCTCCAGGATGTGACCTCAGGCAAAGGAGAGATTTCTTCCGGGCCTTCTGCTGAAGGATGCTCCGAGGACTCCAGCTTGGACTCCGGGTCTTCAGTAGCCTTTGTCAGCAACAGCTGGAGTGGAGGGCGCAGCAGTCTGTTCTGGCCTACTCTTTTTGGCCTTCTTGACTGGGGGCTCAGCCGAGGGTTCCTACGGCGGGTCCATCCTAGAAGCTAGACGTTTTGAGTCTCTGATTTTCAAGGTATAGTTTAAGGCTGCAAGACTGCTTCTGAGGGTCTTGGGGACAATGGCCTGACAAATACTACAGGTAGTATGGTCGTGTTCACAGCCTAAGCAGAATAGGCAGAGCTCATGAGAATCCTTATGTGGAATTTGCCTTCCGCATCTATACTTTCCCTTCCTACCTGACATGCAACCCAAAACAGTAGCAAGTAACAAATACAAAGCCCATAAGGGGTACTTATCTGATGTTGGATGAAGAAAATGCTTCTACTGGCAACACGACGACCAGAACTGGCAGTCAGACAGATGGCAGTAAAGTTCTGAAGAGGTGCATGCTGACATCCGCTTTATATATGACGTCTGTTTACAACCGACGTCCAAGAGAGGCGCACAACGTCACTAGCACCCTAGTGGTAGCATTTAACTTTTGTATAATGGCTAGATGTGCGCGAGTTCAGTAGAAGCAAGCTCTTTGATGTTATGAATACAGCAGCATATGACTAGAAGGACATCTAATTGCTATCCTGGAAGGGTGGAAATTTCTGAAATTGTTTTATAGCTTTAAGATGCTGCGACAGATCTTAGCAAAGCTCTGGGTGTGTATTGTACCACAGTCAGGTGACCAGATGTAATGTCGTTCTATAACCAGCACTGAAATTATTCTTTAGATATTAGTGAGAGATATGATGGAACTTGTGCAGCAGCACTTTGTCTTCTGGAACCTGACAGGAAAGATCTCTCACAGATATCACACAACCTCACACCTCATCTGGCCTTGCAGTAGTAAGCAACTCAACGCACTTAATCTTGCCTTTCTTTAATAAGCAACCAGGGAATAGTAATTCTTTAGATTAGTCAGGAAGATATAGTGAGATTAGTTAAGTACTGTTTTTCTATATCTGTGTGAATATATCCAACTGTGCTATTTTTTTATATCTCCTGTGATTGAAACTCTGGTGTTTATTATAACCAGATGCTCAGCATTCTCAAGTTTTCTATTTTATTATTTATTATTAAATATTTCTATACCTTTCATTGTGGCTGGTCTTTCAGAGAATACTTTTAACATCTTGAGAGTATTTATGCTTATTTTAGCAACACTGCGTCCGCTCCTGAAAGCCTTGTTGCATTGGTCAGACTCTACCACTTGTATTAGTATTAATTTTACTCAGTATAATTGGGTTCCCTTGTAAAAGCCTTAGAGTAGCTGACTGGTGGCAGCATAATTAACATAGCCTGGGCAGAGGGGACACAGCTGGTAAATCTATGCCAGCCTTTCCCAGCTGTATCTGTGCGTGTGAAAATCAAATATTCAAGTGTGTGTGTCAGCTACTTGGAAAAGGCACACAGAACTCCAAAGTGGTCAGTGTAAAGTCTTGTTTGGGGCTTGGAGAAAGAAACAAGAGTCCAGCCCCAGGTCTGGAGTGTGTTCCCTTTGTGCTCTTGATGGAAATTGTGCTTGGTGCAGAGAGCTGCATCTGAAAATACTATACAAACCTATTTTTGCTTCAAGTGGCCAACCCTCACTGGTGTCAGTGGTGAGTATTGAGGCACCATGATTACTGGCCTGAAGTAGGGACTGTCACAGGGACTAACAAAGGTTTATGTAATGCAGAATATGGGGAATCACAGAACAAAGAGAGTAACAACTGTAGATTGCTACTTATGAAGACGGATGACCATCGCAGCCCTCCATTCACCTGGCAAGTAAACCTGTTTTGAGGCTGTAGCTGAAGAGTGCCTCAAGTGGCCCTGCTAGGTCATGTTTCAGGCAATTTTGAAGGCAACTGGGGGTACAGTCAGGTGTCACCAAGACCTACTCCTTGTTGATAGTTTTGAGGGATTTCACTGGGGATAGTGGGAGGTAAAATTAGATTCAGTATGTCACCTTGGTCAGTGAAAGTTGTAGCATTTATGACCAATTCTGCACAATGCTGAGTGTTCCTGACATAGATGAAGAAAACCTTCTGACTGTCCTTTGCCTGGGAGGCTATCTTGACCTCATAATTGGCTTTGTTGGCCTCTATAACTCATTTTAATTTCTTATTTGAATCAAAGAGCACATCTCTGTAAGAGCTGCTCTTTCTACTTTTAGCCATGGCTGTTTTCTTTTATTATATACACTGTTAAGGTATGGGATTCCACCAGTGGGGTTTGTTTTTGGTAATAGATTTGGGTTTACTAATGGTAGGTACAGTAGCCTTAATGCAGCCATTTACACGTTTGTATAGGGTTTCTTTGAATAATACATAGGTAGCTGTGTTAGCAGGGCTTGGTGGAGCTGTGAATTTTGAAAACTATTGCTTAACAGAATGTAGTTTGTTTTAGAATAGTTTCTAACTACTATAGGTTTAATGGGTCTTTATGAGTTAATTTTTATTTCAAAGGAATCAGCTTTGTAGTTTGACCTCAGCAATGAGGACATGACACTGGGGAGGGTGCAATGCTCTCCCATGTTGATGAGTATGAGGTCCGGTATGTTTGACCCTTTGGATGGGAAGTGCACCCTCTGGTCCAGGGTTTTCCTGTTGATAAAGTCCAGAAAATTTAGTGCCTGTAAGTTAAAAGCATTAGAGGGGTAGTTAAAGTCTCCCATGAATAGGGTTATTTGGTTGGATTGTGAGTGCCTCTAGTAGGTCTAGGTAAGAGCTGGCAGCTTTACAGGTCATACAGGGTGACCTGTAGCTGGCCATAACATGGTAAGCAATCTTGTGTATGGAGACTTGGGCAAAGATGAACTCCAGGGCATCATCCTGCATAAACAAACTGGAGATTTATTTGTTGCTAATGTACAGAGACATCTCTACCTTTAGCCCCTCTCTATGCTGTTTTTGGCTTATGTGTGTAGAAGGGACCATAGCCTTGCACTGCCGAAGTATATTTTTTGGCTTTAAACCAAGTTCACATTATCTAGTGTGAGAAGAGCTTGTAGGGTGAGGAGTTTTTTGTTTAGGTTTCCAGCATTGAGCAGTAACACCCTTAAGATTGTTTTGAGCTTTTTTGCTATGTTGATAGTTTTGTCACTTTGACATAGACTAAAAAAGGCTCTATGGGGGGTGGGGGGGGTGGATAAAGTTTTATCCAATATCCAAAAGCCCAAGGGGGAACAGGTGTAGACCATTCTTAGCAAACCAACATGGTCTGTTAACCAAGTCCCTTCCTACGCAGACAGATATTGGATACCGCTGGAGTGACACCAAACACTAAACCAATTATTAAAATCAGTAATTTTTGGTTCATACTGTGGTACCATCCTTGGTGAAGGTGAAATGCTGTTCATTGCAAGGCATGTACCTGTCTGTGACACATTCAGAGAGAAGCACAATGTCTTCTTTCTTATAGTCCAGTGAGGTACTTCTCAGGTCATTTACACCCACACAAACTGACAGAATCATAGTGGCACATGTGGTGCAGTGACTTGAGTGCATGAATGATATTGCACAGACTAGCTCCAGATAGGCAACTAAACATTACCTTCTTGGCCAGCCTGGTGAAAGGGGCACCTGTGTATCATACAACAGAATCACCTATGGAAAGCTACTAAGTAAAGTGCTTACTTGTCTTATAGCCTTTGTTCTTAGGGGATCATTGGGTGTAGGCTTGTATGTGGTTTTGCTCTTGGTGTGTGTTTTAGTGATTGTTGAGCAAAGGTGTTGCTATTTGATGCATTAAGAAGTAGTTTGATGAAGGTTTCTTTTAAGTGCCTCAAACTTAAGAAGGTCTACTGTGTGTGGTGAGCAGTACATGTAAAGGATGTAGTGTGTGTGTTCTTGACAATGTTGTATATGAGCAAGATTTTTGCCTCTAAGGAAGTTACGTATGTACATCTCTCGCATACTGTGCTAGTTTCTTTAGGGATTAAAAGGTTGTCGGAGTACAAGAGAAAATTGTTACATTGTCTCAGAATGTCCACATCTACCGATTTGGCCAAAAAGACATCATGAAATTGCATAACCATGTTGTTAGGGCTGGGATATTATGGTTTAGGTAGTTGGTTTTACAAAGGTCACCTGAGTGGTGTTTAGGGTTAAGGCTAATTGTTAGATAGTGATATGATGTGGTATTAAAGCTGTTCAATGCGCTAAACTAGACGCCCTAAGCTTAGCTTCATGCAAAGCCTTTCTATGTTACAGGTTAAAGTCCTAAAAACTAGCTTACAGGTAAATTTTACAAACTAAATGTTTGCAACTATACAGGCACTACCAACTGCCGCTGTGCAGTGAGTGTTTCTAATTTATAGCTGCTGAAAAATAATTCCTGTGCCCTCTGGCCAAAATACAACTATACTTTGAGCTCTTTAGAGTGATTCTCAACTCAGAGAGACCAGGAAAACACCTTCTGGCACAAGATGAATGATTCCGGAATTTATAAATGTGAAAGTAGTCCTCAAGTGCAGATTAACATCAAATAACTAAGTCCTTAAAAAGCTGTCTGGCTAATGAAATAATCTCGCTTTAAGCCTCCATGTGCATTTCCCAACTTGGACAGCCCAGGCCGTTTTTCTAATGTCACTTGAAATGGTAGTCCCAGGCTTCTTAATGGCCAAAAATGAACAGCTACCACAAACAAATTAACAACTAGCTACAAGTAATTACAAGGTAGTTCAAAGGCAGAGAAGCAAACGAGGAACACACACACACAAAGGAAATTTTGAAGTACACTATCAGTCTAAGAGAGGAGGCTTCCCAGTTTCATCTGTCAGTACTTGTCAGTGTTTTTGTTTTAGTACTTCTCTCTCTCGCCGGCAAACCATTAGATTCCTCTATCTTGACTCAAGACGGGACCCATCAATAAAGCAGCCATCGGGGTTCTTTCTTTTATGCCCCGAGTTCCTTCCTAAGCACTTTATGTCACCACAGTGCGATCTGTAAAGCTGCCACATAGAGGCACTTGCTTTCTCACATGTGCCTTTTCCCATGTTAGCATTAAAACTTTGTTCCCCTCAGGCATGAATAGTGCAAACAGACCTAATCACATCTTCCTCCACTCCTCACCAAGAGCTGTGTAGGCAGATGTTGGTGACTCACTCCCACCTTCCCCAGCCAGTTTAAACCCATGTCATCTTTTCTGTACACAAGGCTAAACTGTACACCATAGAGATAATTTTCTTTCAATTCTACTTTGCAAAAAAATGTTAACAAATTGGGATACTAAAATGGTAAAAAAAAAAAGTAACTTCCAATTACAAATATATTTTAAGAAAATGTTTTTCCTGAATTCATTAAGAGCCTGCTCAAAAGCAGTACATTTTGGCATTAATGAAGAACCTGTGGCACAAAGACAGCAAAATAAAAATTAAGCAGGTGCATGACAATACATATACAATAATATACGATTTTTGTATGTGCTTGGTGAAAAGCTATCCCTTGGTTCTTTTTGTGTTTCGACAGTTTGTTTGCCTTTTTGGATTCGCAGTGTGTTATGGCTAACGAGGGAAATGTTGTTTCGCAGAGCTTACTTTTCTCACAGGAAGGAAATGACTTGAGCAACAGTTTGGATACCCATTCAAACGGGGTAGAGGCGAAAGCCGACGGAGACCTTACAACTCTCATTCAGGTCTTAATGGGTAGGATGGACACATTCACTCAACGAATGGACAAACTTGATAACGCTCTTAATTTAAGAGCTAACGGACATCATGCGAGGCATAATGAAGAAGCTCACCCTGGGAACGACGGAGATGTACCAGTTCCTAGTTTGAGAGCTAGAAGCCAGCAACTTGTTAGTTCAGCTTCAACAGCCTTATCGGACTTGAGTGACATCCCTGCTGGACAAGGGCACATACCAGCATCGGGGAATACTGCAACACAAGGTACTGTTACTGCTCTGAACGATTCCGTTCCTACGGTATCGTTATTTTTAAATAGAAAAAAACTTTTTTTCAGCCCCTGGTAACATAGGAACAGGGGCAGTTAATGCAGATAATACTGAAGATGTTAACTCTAATAACATTGCAGAGCTCATTGGAGATTTCGACTACAAATTATTTAGATGCAAAAAGTTGCAGCTCGAAATCTCTTATTTAACAGATTGTTTGGATAAGAGAATTGTGCCTAAAGGGTTGAGGCAATGGAGGTTCCCGATAGGCATAGAAGAAGGCTCGGATTTTCATAAACAACTTTTATCTCTATTCGACCAGCATAGTTTTGAATATATAGGTATGCTGATCGACCACTATGCACAACAGGTGGATGTATATAGAAATGAATTAGCTGGTTTGGAGCAGGAAATTAAAAACAACTATGATTTCTTGCGTTACAAATACGACTATTCCCGGGTGTTCTCTAGTATCGATGCCACTATCAATAAACTGTGCGATAATAAGAGAAAGAAAATTATGAGAGATTTAAAGCAATATGCTGATAACAAGGCTTATCCAAAGCCACCACAGGTTAGTCAACCAAACAAAAAAGTTAGGGGAGCTGGGCCTAACTTAAACAGGAAAAATGCGAGCAATAATAGTAATAACATGTACCAGTTGGACACGTTTTTGGAAGGAGGACATAATAACAATGACCCACTTAATGATGAAGATGAAGAAGTGGATTTAGATGAAGATCAACAATTACATCATGTACCTACTCAAAGGGAATGACAATGGGCGAAAGCAGGGTGCATCTACCAGTAAGGCAGGACAGTCACAGACAGAGCATCAACAGGGTTTTGGACTGGCCCAGAACCCTCGACAGAGGAACCTGAGGTCGAACAACAACAGGATGACATTGAGGAACAAACAGAACCAGAACAACAAATGATGATGGATTTTAGTCAGCCAGTCATTGTAAGCAGTAATGAGGGGGATTTTAAGATCTTTAATTATACCACCCTCAATATTTCTATGGCTATGGCTGACTTTTTTTCTAAAGGGCTGTCCTTTGTACCTGATACCCACATGGATATGGTTAAAACAATTGTGGATCTGAAATTATATGTTCGCAAGTTAAACTTGTTGGCTACTTGAGGTAAAAATTCTGCACTTATTAGGCCATTTAGAATAGCCAGTCTGTTTAACCCTCCACTAGTTAACAACCTTAAAACTTTCGAAAAATCCTGTGAGCTAGATTTAAGATGTTTGGCTGGAAGCATAGTTAACAACAAAAATAAAAACAGCCTTAATATAACATCTGAAGAACGTGATTTCATAAAATTAATACAGGATTGTAAAGTTCGAGTTATGAAACCCGATAAGGGGAATGGGCTTATTTTTATGAACCAAGTTGATTATATCAACAAACTTACTACTCATTTGAACAATGGCCCATATGAAATAACTAGCATTAGTGAGATTAATACAGCATATAACAAGGTTAGGTCCACACTTGAGGATCTATTTTTGGAAGAGTTTATCGACATGGAAGTTCATTCCTACTTAAATATGGTAGCACCGAGAATGCCCACCTTCTTCGGAGCCCCCAAAATTCATAAATCCATCAGTGACCCCCCTTTTAGACCAATAGTTGATGGCAGGGGGTCTATTCTGGTGGCCTGTGCCAAGTATGTAGACAGCCTTTTAAAACCTCATATAGAAAAGGAGATTCAGATCTGCAAGGACTCATGGGGGTTCCTAGAAAACATTAACAGGATACCATTCGACCCTACCTTAAGCTTTTTGACTGTGGACGTTAAAAATTTATATACTGTCATCCCACAGCAGTTAGGGTTGAATTGGGTTAGGGAGTTCCTAGAGTCAAGACATGTTGAACAGGACACTATCTACATAATTGAGACTTTATTAGAATTGGTGTTAAAATACAATTTTTTTAGTTTTGACAATTTGGTATACAGACAAGCTTCTGGGGTGGCAATGGGCTCACCTTGTGGGGGTTCTTTTGCAAACTGCGTAATGGCCCAATGGGAAAACACCTTATTGTTTAAAAACCTCCTTTTTAAGGAGCATGTCGCCTGGTACACAAGGTACCAGGACGACATGTTCATGTTATGGAGAGGCTCCCGGATATGGTGACCGCATTCATAGATAACATTAAATCTATGACTAATTTCTTGGATTTCACATTCGAAGTGAATGACATTGAAATCAATTTTTTAGATATACAGCTGAATAAAGATATCCATGCTGCTAGGTTCATCAGTAATATCTATAGAAAGCCCACCTACTCCAATGGTTTCCTTCACTTTGGTAGTTGCCACCCTCTCCATCAAAAAAGAGCGGTTGTTAAAGGGCAGATGGTGAGGGCAGCACGCATGATCACCAAAGATGAAGATTTCCATGATGAATGTAGCAACCTGACTAGGATGTTTTCTAATAGGGGATATCCCGATTCACTCATTTTAGAGATTTCATCTGAAGTAAGGTTCAAAAGAGAATCTGGACATTTTAAGCCCATCCTCAATAGAAAAGAGTTGAATAACACAATCAACCACGACATTGGGGTTAACCATAACAGAACAGATAATGAACCAGTCTTGGGAGTTAGGTTTCTGTGCACTTTTTCTATAGATCATCACTTCATAAGGAATATCCTACAGAAAAACTGGGTAAGCATAATGGAAGACACAAACCTGCGCCAACTGTTAGGCGCAACACCTAATATAACTTTCAGAAAAGGCTTTAATTTAAAGGCTCTTTTGGAGATGAACAAACATACTATTTTTAATAAGGTTAAGGGTATGACCAAATGCGGGTTTTGCAACCAATGTAAATCCGTACAGGAAGGCAGTTATGTCACAATAAATAATGTAAAATATAGGTTATCTGGCAACTTTACTTGTTCCTCTAGGGCAGTGGTTTATGTAGCAACCTGTGGGCGATGCCCTGCTTTCTACATAGGAAAGACTGAAAGGGCATTGCACAAAAGAATGTATGAACATCTATATGCTATTTCTAAGAGGGACATGAATAATGCATTAGCTTACCATATTGTTCAGAACAATGACCATTTTTTCAATTTCTCTGTCTTAAAGCAAATTAAGGCACAAGCTAATTCAGGTCCATGGCAACTAATATTAGAAAAAGAAGAGTTGCTATGGCAACTAAGGACGGCCGCACACATTTATCCAGGCCTGAATGAAGCCATATCGCTTACCTGTATTTTGAAGCTTCTGACCCTTAAGAGATAAGGTCTTGTTTTGTAAATAGCATAACATGGTAAAGAGAGTATTGTCACAGAAACATATAGCAATAGTCTTTTTAAAAAATAAATAAGTATTTTCAAGCACGCTGGCTATGGTTAACATTAAATTGGGAATTTTGATGTCAGCTTGTACCGTTTGCGGTCCAGGGCGGGCGTTAATGGTTCTTAATAAAAACATTTTTTAACACCATTAGTTGAACATAACAGTTTCAATTTTACTTTCAATTTAAATATAACGAAACGGAAGACAAACAAGGTTTTTTAATCTGCTTGAACACATCATGCCCACGCATTTCTTTAAATGGCTAGAAAAGTTTTTGTTGGCTTATGTGTGGTAATAATTTATGGTGGTGGTAGTCGCTGAACTATGGATGGGCATGTAGTTTGGCTGACTAAGTTATGGCGTTTTTGATATGATTCCGTTTATGGAACGGAAACTGATTAGGTATCATTCTTATCACAATAGCATAAACCCAATGTGTTTCTACTTTAAAGAGTACTTTATGGTTTTATTTATTATTTTTTTATTTTTTATTTTTCATTTATTATTTGTTTTTTATTTGTATATTGCATAGTATAATAACATCCATTAATGTTTGTAAATAAAAGAGTTGTGAATTTATTACAAATGATGGGGCTATTAAGAGCAGTATTTTTAAATAATAAAAATGGGGTAATATTGTTGATTTGTTTTTAAACAATGGCTTTTAATGTTTTTAACATTCAAGCAAATTGTTAAGGTATTCATTTTAATTGAAATGGCAGTTTGTTAATTGAGTAATTGACACCCTATTTAATGGGGAAGCTGTAGCAAGTGGATGTTTTATTTCTGTCTGAAGAAGGAGAGATACTAATCTCTCCGAAAGTGCTTGTGCGTAATAAAAGTTCTAACGTTACAGTTTCGAATAACTGTTGCTTCATTTACATTGGGATATCGTATTTGGTATACAATAATATACGATTTTTGTATGTGCTTGGTGAAAAGCTATCCCTTGGTTCTTTTTGTGTTTCGACAGTTTGTTTGCCTTTTTGGATTCGAGGTGCATGACAATGCTGGATAAATAAGACTGCCTGTTTCGCACACCTAAGTAGGTACTTTCCAAGACCAGCATTAATTTTCCTATGGGAAAAAAGACATTTGAGGAAAACAAAGCCATACATAAATGGAATAAAAGGTAGACAATACCAGTATTGAGACTTACTGTTAAATTAGTGGCCACTGGAGGGTTTTCTGCATCACCAATTCTCTCTCTTAACCAGGCACCCCCCTTCCTGACAAGAGAGACAGATGAACATTTAACTGTGAAAAAATAAATATCTACTGCTTTAACATATCAAACACCCCAAATAGCTACTTTTTGATTGTGTATGCCTCAACTAAGTGTGATCAAGTAAAACAAATGAAAGTAATGAACTTACCATAAAAATATATCTGTGTTGTATTCTTTTTATCTGGTTCAACACATGGGTTGTCAGATCCAGCCAGATCCAACCCTGGTGCCTTGTACCAAAGCTTTAGATCCGAGAGCTCTGACTCCTCCCCTACCCACAATTCCCCTCTTCTGCCTGAACTACCTCAGAGCAAGTTTGCTAAATGACCATAAAACTCCTTATAAGTAAATACATGTGTGTGTGTGTGCGTGTATGCGGGCGGGCGCATTACGAGGTGAAGGGATCAGACAGGGTCCAAAAAATAAATAAATAAAAAGATCTGGCCAAACACTAAAGGCACAATGACAATTTGGAAGGGGGAAGGAGGGACGGGAGTTAAACCACACAAAAAAGACCACATGGATCTATTGTTATGTTATAATTTTTGTATCCAATGTTTTGTTTTTTCATGGGATTCAATGTGTGGGATAGATTAAGCTACCCAAAGGATATGTGTGTGTACTCAAGAAAGGATATTCCTGATTATGGCAGAGCCAAAAGATGTGTTCATCCTTGCATGCCCATCTAATTTGTAGTGAGTCACAAAAGTATGACTTAAGGACCAAGTTGCTGCTACACGTCACGTCGCTTAGCAAAGGCTGTTGAGGTTGCCACTGCTCTTGTAGAATGCGCATTAGGCTCTGATTGTACAGGCATGCCTAATGAATCATAGATAAAGGGAATGCAACTAGCTAATCATCTTGAGATGGTTATTTTTGAAACTGATTACCCAAACTTCTTCTTGGATGAGTATATGAACTGATCAGATTTTTTGATAGTCTTGGTACACAGGAGGTAAAATCTGAGTTGCATGTGCACATCTAATGCAACATGTTCTTTATTGGAAAAGATGGGGAAGAAAACTGGCAAGTCAATCTGTTGGTTCAAATTTATTTCAAAAGCCACTTTTGGGAGAAAAGAAGTATTTGTCCTTAAAGACGCTCTACTTTTATGAAAAAGCAGGAAGAGGGCCTTGTATGAGTGCTTAAAGTTCTGATATTCGTTTGAAGTAATGGCAACCAAAAATAGTCTTCCAAGAAAGAAACTTCGTATCTGTAGATACTGCTAGCTCAAAGGGTTTCTGGGTTGAAGACTGAAGCAAAATGGTGACATTCCAGGGAGGGATCAGATCACAAACTGGGAGTCCCAATAAAAAGGTACCTCTTACAACAGTCTTGGAAAGCTTGAGGGAAGCAACGGAAGCATTGTTGAAACCTATGTGGAAGTTTGAAATAGCTGCCAATTGTACTTTAATTGCTAAATAACTTGACCCAGCCATGAAAAGTTTTGAAAGATTTTAAAATTTTTGGAAGTGGAGCTGAAAAGGGTCACACAGATGGAGAAATTCTTCCATTTACTTTTGTAAATCTTTTTTTGGAGAATTTCTTTGTGAGGAAGATATGACTCACTACCAGGGAGGAAAGCCTGGCATCTCTGGCAATTGTTAAAATTGGAGAAACCATGCAGTTAGTTATAGGGTCTTGAGGTCTGGTAGAGACAGCCCAGAGTGGTGTGTGAGGAGAGCCAGAAATGGATCCAGCACTCATGGTGAGTGAACTAGTTAAGGCCAAAGAAAAGGGAACCAGACTTGCTGAGGCCAGGAGGAGGCAATGAAGATTACCTTGGTCTTGCATGCCATTGCTTTCTGAATGAACACTGTAATAGGAGAAATGCGTTTGAAAGGGGGAAGGTATAAGGAAGACCCAGGGGCATAGGATGAACTAGAGCATCTCTCAGTGACTGCTCCTGTGGAGGGATGAGGGCAAAGTAACTTCTGCATTTGCTGCTTAGGTAAGAAGCAAACAGATAACAGCAAGGTTGGCCCCAGTGGCTGAAGATCTCTGTTGCCACTCTTGTTGAGAGACCACTTGTGAGGCAGTTTAGTTCTGCTCAATTTATCCAACAGGATGCTGGATGTCCCAGGTATATGCATTGCTACTCGAAAGCAGTTGGAAGACATCACCTATTTCCAGATTCTCATGGCTTTTCGGCAAACAGGATACAATTGGGGTCCACCTTAATGATGTACTATACCACTGACATATTGTCAGAATGTATGGAAATCACACCCTTGGGTAGAGGGTTCTGAAGTGCGTGCAACGTAAGGGCTGCTCTTAACTCCAAGACGTTGATGTGAAGGTTGGCCTCTACTGAAGATAATGTTCCTTGGACTTTTCTCCCTTCAGAATGCCTCCCATCCCAAGAAGGGATGCGTTCGTGGTCACTAAGGCTTTTAGTATCAGGGATGGAAGAGTTTGCCCTGAGCAATTGAGTCAGACAAAATCCACCACTGAATGTGGTTCCTGCAGACCTGTGTGACATGTATTTTGTAGTACAGGGGAAGACTTTTCTGAGACCATTGTACTGCTAATGTCAACTGTAGAACTCTCATGTGATATATAGCTAAAGGGAACATTGCAATGGTAGAAGACATTAGACCTAGGAGGCAAAATATCAGACAAGCCTGGGGGGGTTGGGATGATTTACTACTTGAACAGTAACAGATCTGACTGATTTGACCCCCCCCCCCCGGGTAGTTTTGCTGTACAATGTTTATGTGGCAGCCTATGAATTTTATGGACTGGGCAGGCTGTAGCGTTTGCTCTTGTTGGTGTTTATAGATAGTTGCAACAGAAATGACTGATGTGCTAGAAGTGGATCTCTGGAGGCAGCAGTAAAAAGCCAATCATCAAGACAGGGAAACACTTGGATACATTGAAGCCTGAGATAGGCTGCCACAGCTGCCATTACCTTAGTGAACACCTGGGGGGCTGTGGTGAGACCAAAGAGTAGTATTCTGAATTGACACGGACTGGCACACAGCCATAAACGGGGGTGGGGGGTCTCCTGGACTGCCACTGTATCTTTATGTGATAGTAGGCGTTCTGGAGATCTATACAGCACATACAATCATCCTTTCTGAGCAGAGGCAGAATGGACTGTACAGTGACCATCCAGAATTTTGTCTGTTTTACAAACAGATTTAAACTGCTTATGTCCAAAATTGGTCTTAGGTCTCCTCTCTTTTTTGGTACTAAAAAGAACCTTGAATAGACTTCAGATTATAACTGGTGTTGGGGGACTGGTTGGATGAGTCTCTTGTCCAGCAACTTTTTAACTTCTGTTGCTACATATTCCAACTGATTGGGTTGTGTGTTGGGAATCTTTTGTTTTATTACCAGGGTTTCCAAAAAGGGTATAGTATAACCCCTGTTTATGATCCTCAACACCCATGCATCAGCAGTTGTATTTTGCCAGGCTTCAGGGTGTAAGGAGAAGCATCCCCAGACTGACACCACAGTGCAACAAACAAGGAAGTATTTGAGGATACTGATAAGGTTTCTCTGTGAAAGGTCCACAGAAACCTTGATTTTGTGGACTGCTTCTGCCTCTTGGGCGACATCCCATGGCATTGCCTCCTCTGCTGCTTCTGGGAAGTCGATCCCTAGAAATGTCATGGTGAAAACCTTATGATTTTTTGAATCACGTTTTTCATCCTCCTCTGATTCCTGAAAAATGATTTCTCAGGGGTTGAAAAACAGATTCTAATGGCAGACAAGGTCTTACAGTCCTGTTCACCTCTGGTAGGCATATCCTTGACCTTTGGTCTAAATAAGGTGGAGCTATCATGTGGAGCATTTATGAAAGACGTTTTGAAGCTTTCTGCAAAGTTGCACAGCCACAGACAGGTATGACAACACATTGTAATGCCTGCACCTGGTGCTCGGGCTACACCATCTGCTGCATTAGAAAGCAGTCTTAAGGCCATATTCGAAGATAACTGCAGGATAGACAACTGGGAATCCACTTTTTTTTGGACATATGTTGGTAACTTACCCACCAGGGAATTTGAAAGTTCCTTTATCAAATCCCTCTGAAAGCACGACAACAGAGTCGTACAGTTCAGCACGCGAAGAGAAAAAGTGGCTGAAGCACATATCTTTTTCCCCAGTTTGTCCAATGCCCCAGACTCCCTGCTAGGGGGATGGACAGAGGAACTCATCAGATGGTTCCTTTTCAGTGGCTGCTGCTACCACCATGGCATCTATGGCAGACCCCTTAATCCAGAAATTACTTTCTTTATGGTCAACTAAAATTCTATCTGGCTTCTTTGAAATGGGTTATGCCACATCAGGTTCCTTCCAGGTTTTCTGAGCAATAAGGTCGACAAAGGTTGTGGGGAGGGGGAACCACCCAGGATGTTGAAATGCCAGACTCAAAGGCTTCAAGAAATACTGACTCATCAGAAAAAGGGGTTTTGGTGGACCATTCCCCCATTGCTTCATCAATTCGTGGAGGTCTCCGAAGGAGACTTCTTCGAGGGGGACTTTGGTGAACCTCCTCCCTCATCGAAGTCAGTGTCTTCAACAAGACTCAGGACAGGAGTCACTATGCTTCTTTTTGCAAGTCTTCTTCTGAGGAATGTGCCATGGGGCTCTCGAGGGGGACACACTGGAATCAGATGTGGGACTCAAGTGCCGAATAATCTTGAAGCCTATGGGATCAATCTGTCTCTACCAGAATGTGAGGAGGACAGTACAGCCTCTGGAGAGATTATGGATGATTTGAACTCTGGGAGCATATCAGGCATCTTGGTCCAGCCATGGCCCTCTCCACAGCCAGTGGAATCAAAGAACCACCACCTATATTAGTCACGTCAGAAGCCCACTCGACTTCAATGACTGATGACTCCGATGAGGACCTCGGAATCAAGCTACTGAATACTGAAACCCCGAGCAACATTGATGACTCTGAAAATCTCAGAGTCAGCTCTACCACTGGAGCTCTGACACCGATTCTCTGGAACTCTACTTGACTCAAATGCATTGGAGTTGACTGAAATGAGGGAGGATGTCAAAACTAAAAAGTCTCCAGTGCTGTCAACTCTGAAGCTGGTATTGTGGGAAGGATGTATCTGACACACAGCTGTTTCAGGAATGTTGATGGTGTAGGAAGTTAAGAACACTGAGCTGTCAGGAGGGAAGGGGCTGATCCCAGACCTTTTCTCAGGGATGGAGCGGAAGAACTCCCAGCTGAATCTGTGTCCACAAAAACCTCACCATCATTCAGTCAACATCGGATTCCGTGAGGCTCCTAGTACATGGGCCAGATCTAGAGAATGAGCTTGTCTATGTATGATTTGAAGGTACCTTTTGTAATACAGAGTATGAAGCCTGGAAGTTTTCCATGGCAGAGTAAAGGGCAACCTTGGAAAATTCTGGACCTAAGCAACATTCAGATCAGAGTGTCTGGGTACTTTAGGTGTCAGACCTGCAATCACTGAGGGGTGGAATACCTTTTCTTAGTTACCTCTGGATGATTCTTGGATCTCTTATCTTTCAATTTTAACTTTCTTTCTCTCTCTCTGGATTTCTATTTTCTTTATCTCTCCTCTTTTTGTAGGAAAGAGAAGAGCTGAATGTCTTCGGGTCTGAAGACATTTTGGACCGTGTCTACAGAGGGAGAAGGCCTTTCAAAACTAATTTCTCTCTATGCCCTTGAATAGGCTCGAGTGACAAAAGCAGCACAGATGGAACATGAGACCTGTAGATGAGAAGGCCCCAAGCAGTAAACACACTGAGTATGGGTCTTGGTGTGGCATTTTATGCCTCATGAAGAACACTTTTTAAAACCTGTTGACATCAAAAAAAAAGTAATATAACAGTATAACAATTTTTTTCTAAGAAGCTAAACTTTGCTAATAAACTAGAAACCTAACAATATCTATATAAACACACTCAAACACAAAGAAAAAACTATCAGAAAGCTGTAACACCACACTATGACTACAATGTCCTAAACCTATCTAATATGACAAATGTCAACAATTTTCAAAGGAGGAAGAAAAGCATTCACTTGCCATGAATAGTTATGGAGCTCTTGGTCATTGTGGCTGGTTGACACAGGTGACAAACGAGATCTCAGGTAGTTTAGGCAGGAGAGAGGAATTCTGGGTATGGGAGGAGTCAGAGCTCTGTGATCCAAAGCTTTGGTACACAGCTCTGAGGTCGGGTCCAGCCCGATCCAACAACCCACACGTTAAATCAGATGAAAAAAGACAACATTTGATATAAAAGTTACAGTAATATAATTCCACTTACTTCCCTCATAGAGCCACTTTTATGCCACACCCTTCCCTGACAAGCCATAATGAAGGCCATTCATCTAGGATCACAAATGATGACTAATGCTTTCACACACCATTTGCCTCCCACCTCAAAAATAACCACTTTTTGAATGTGCACACTTACATTGTTTCAAGTTATATTTATCTATTACTTCTCAGTTTGGTACAGCGGTTGTGTTGTTGCCTCACAGCAAGAGGTTCTCCCATTCGATTCTCAGCTAATGTGCGGGGAGTGCCTTCTGTGTGGAGTCTGCATGTCCTGCCGTGGTTGAGTGGCCTCCGAAAGACGAATGGGAGTGCCTTCGCTGAAGGTTGAGCATCGGGCTGGCAACTCGGCACCATAAAAATCTAATGCCAATCATTAGCGGACCGGAGTTCCGCTGTGGCAGCCCCTTACCGGGAAAAGCCGAAAGACACAAACAGCTGATGTTCTCTTTTTCCTGTCAGTACAATTTTTTTTTTTACAAACCTACAAGCGAAGAGTATATCTGAACGGTGAAGTATCTGCTCCATAATGTGACATTTAGTAAAATGATTAAAGACTGCTGTGTAAGAGAACATCAGCTGTTTGTTTGTGCCTTTCAGCTTTTCCCGGTTAGGGGTCGCCACAGCGGAACTCCGGTCCGTTAATGATTGGCAGTAGAGTTTTACGTGCTGGCTTGCCGGGCCTAACGCACAACCTTCAACGAAGGAACGCCCATTCACGCATATCGCCACACAGAAGACACTCTGAGAATCGAACGGGCAACGTCTAACTGTGAGGCGACAACTGCATAACATGTACAGTAATATGTTATGAGATGGTTAGTCACGTCTGCTGCAAGAGGGAGAAGGAAGTGAGATGGCCTGTTACTAAACAGCAGCAAGCTGTTACAGTTCTGCATTGATTTTTCATTCATTAATTTTAGGGTAATTGTTTAATTAGTATATTAACTATATTGATAAAATAAACCATTCTTAAAGTACACAGTGGCATTTTTTTTATTGTACCTTTTACAGTTTTAAAGCAAATAAATAAAATAAAATGGGAATGACGAATTATCTTGGCACTCAATTCTGTTCTTTTTGCAGACAAGATGATGACTTATCCTTAGTTAAGTGATTAATGGATGACCTGGAATAGATGCACATCTAAGTGACAACCGGGCTCTTTTAAGACTGTAAATGATGTGACGTTCAGTTACCTATTCTGGATACATATTCACTTTGTTCTATGCCCTATTTTCTGCAATGGTTTGGTGGAACGCATTGATTAAAACAAAATTAAGGGAGTCAAGTATATGGATACTGCACTGTGTAACTGCTAGGATTTGGTTGCTGTTTCTATATTAAAACTATGTAGTAACAAAAGCAAGTGGTGTAGAACTGATTCAGAAAAGATATCCAAATGATTTTCTTAAAACCTCCTTCACCAAACTATGCCACAGGGGAAAACAAGCAAGACCTGAAGGACAGTGGGGAAGGGAATGGGGAATTACTCAGCAGTTCATCCACTGGCAAAGGCAATAAGTTACTTACAGTTTTTTTCTGTACTCAGTGTCTGCAGTTGTGAAGCTGAAAGTACTCTCTCGAGACTGCGGGATTTTGGTTGAGACAATGAATAGAAAGAACCTGAATGCCTTCGATCAAGTAGCATCTTCTTGATACGGGGGCTTTTCCTCAAACAGTTTTCTAAACCAAAAACAAGGTCAATAATACTCAGTAAAGATGCACTTAAGACGTTTCACTATGCTAAATCTGTTCAACTTTTCATTTACCTCTAGCTCAGAAACAACTACCAACAACTACGTGCAAGACCAGGTCACTTGTTCAGACAAAATGTACTTTCCATATTCAGGTAAAATGCAAGTTAGCTGTATACTTAAAAAAAAAAAAAAAAAAAATGAACTACAGCATCAAAGCTCACAGTATATTACATACACAGGAATATGCAACAAATCAGATGATCTTTGAAAAAGCCCTCTATAGTAGACACTACTACAATTATTTTCCTGAAGAGCTTCTAGCACCCCCCCCCCACTTCTGGTGCAAATCATAGTGCCAATGTAATGGGTCAAGAAGGTTCACCTTGCCTTGGCTCCCAAACTTTACCCTTGTGGAAATTGAGCAAACTTCTCTTGGAAGATGCATGCTAAACAAGCATACTAAAGGTAAAGGACCTTATACTTAAAGTGGCACAGGATACCTTCAGAAGACATGAGGGTTATTCAGCAATGGGAAAATAGGACAGTAATGAGCATATACAAGAGAGAAACCTCCTGAAGATCAAGTGATATGCTAGGCACTCAAATACCTGCAACATTTTATGTTGTGGTGTCTGCTACAGTGGTCAGCAGTTAGAAGAATCCCACACAACAGAATCTCTTAATGGTGATAGGAGCCACAAATTCCAAAGAAATAAATATCAGAATGTCAAATTTTGTTGCAAGGAAGTTCCAAGGGAAGCCCGGCTCTTGAAGTCAACAGTTATCCTTGGTGAAAAATCAGAACTAAAGTCCAATTAACTACAGCACAGATGTTTGCAATGGACACTGTGAAACAGGAGCTAGAGGAAGTACATTCTTGGTTTAGAAACTTTAAATTGGTGAAACATACTTACCTGTATGAAATGATCTTAACTCCAATGAACACACTGCCTCAAAGGAGGAAAAAAAAACACACACGAAAAAGGACCGGGCAGATAGAAACATAACCAAAAACCCTATAAGAAGGGAATGTGGGTGTTTAACTTGAAGTACCACTATGTGCAGAAACTGAAATATATATTTTTCATCTTTCCATGAAGTTCTACACAATCTAACCCTACCAGCACCACAATAACTACTTATTACTAATTTTATTATATTTTATTTTATGATATAATTTTATTATATACAAGCAGTGGTGGTGTAACGGTAGCGTTGTCGCCTCACAGCAAAAGGTTCTCCTGTTCGATTCTCGGCTAGAGCGCCTTCTGTGTGGAGTCTTCATGTCCTCCCCGCGGTCAAGTGGCGTTTGAAGACATGGGTAAATGGGCATGCCTTCACTGAAGGCTGAGCGTCAGGCTGGCACCTCTGCACCATAAAAAGCGACTGCCAATCATTAGCGGACCGGATTCCGCTGTGGCGACCCCTAACCGGGAAAAACTGAAAGAAAAACAACTAATTTTACAATATTTTTCTAAATCCTGAATACCTTCATAGGGGCAGACATGCTGACACAATTACTTTCTTGGAAAAGTACCTCTAGCACATAATGCCCTAAGAGAGCACAGAATTAGAAGTTATGTACTTACCATAACGTTCCATCTGAGTAGGTGGATTCCTTTGTCTGCAACCTGTGGGTTATGGATCCGATATCGGATCCGAACCGGCATGATTATCCAGCTATGGATCCGAGCTCCTAGCTCCTCCCCTCACCCATAATGCCCTGCTCTCCCTACATGACCTCAGATCGAGTTTGCACTGAATCAAAATACCCTGGAAAGGGTAACACGTAATATGCAGGAAACTGACAAGGCCAGGGGGATAGGAGGGCGGGATGGTTGCAGACAAATGAATCCACCTACTCAGATGGAACGTTATGGTAAGTACATAACTTCTAAATCTGAAGTAGGAGATTCATTTGTCTGCAACCTGTGGGACAGAGTCCCCAGCTACCTGAATCTTGGGCGGCCGTCATGGAAGGATATTCCGGAGCACCACGGAGCCAAAGGATGCTCTACCTCTAGATGTGATATCCAGCTTGTAATGAGAAATAAAGGTATGAGATGAAGCCCAAGTGGCTGCTGAACAAATGTCATCCAGAGGAATCCTAGCCTTAAAGGCCGCTGAGGTAGAAACTGACCGGGTCGAATGGGCAAGGACTCCCTCCGGTGCGGGCCTGCCAGAAGCTTGATAAGCTAACAGAATACATTGCGAAATCCAGCGTGACAAGGAGACTTTGGAAATTGGCTTACCCAGACTGAATTTGTAAAGGAAATGAACAACTGGTCGGATTGCCTATGACCAGTCGTCCTGTTAAGATAAAAACGAAGCTGCCTGTGAACATCCAAGGAATGCAGCTTGTATTCACCCTTGTTTTGGTATTTAGGAAAGAAAACAGGGAGGTTAATGGACTGATTAATGTTTGCTTCTGAAGCTACCTTAGGAAGAAAGGAGGGATTGGTCCTGAGGTATACGCGGTCCGGATGGAAGACCAAGTAAGGAGGCTTTATGGATAAGGCTTGAAGCTCCGAAACTCATTTGGCCGAAGTAATGGCTACTAAAAAAGCAGTCTTGAGGGATAAAAATTTTAGATCTACTGTGGCCGCAGGTTCGAAGGGGGGAGCGGTCAAGGCCTGAAGAACCAAGGAAAGATCCCATGGAGGAACCGCTTGTTTGATAGGGGGTCTAAGGAGAAAGGTGCCTTTTAGAAAGATCTTACACAATTTGGCAGACATAAGTGGTCCAGAGTCATGACCAACATGATAATGAGAAATGGCCGCGAGCTGCACTTTGACCGTGGAACTACTGGCACCATCATTAAAAAGAGTGGTTAAGAAGTCTAGCACCATAGGAAGGGGAACGGTGAAGGGATCTAGACCTTGCCGCTCCGCCCAAATGGAGAATCGTTTCCATTTACTGTGGTAAACTTTCCTGGTAGATGGTTTATGAGCCGCTACCAGGATGGCCTTAACGGGTGATGAGATACCGGGAGTCCTAATTAGGAGTGGAACTGGAGCAGCCAAGCAGTCAGCTTCAGGTTGTCCAGATTCGGAGTTGGTAGGTTCGATGGGTGCGATATCAGATCCGGAATGGGATCTAGAATCTAAGGTGGATTCACCGAGTGAGACCTTAGGTAAGGGAACCAGATCTGTCGAGGCCAGAATGGGGCAATGAGGATCATTCTGCACCCCAACCGAGAGGCTTTCTGAAGAACTTGGAGCATCAGAGGCAAAGGGGGGTAAGCATAAAGAAGACCGGGAGGCCAAGCATGCACCAGAGCATCTCTCGGGAAATCCCCTGGAGGAGGGATTAGAGCAAAAAAACTGTCGCACTTGGTGTTTAAGGGAGACGCAAAAAGATCGCAACAAGGAGTTCCCCACCGTGCGAAGATACGTTTTGCTACTTGAGCATTGAGAGACCACTCCGGAGAGAATGGTGCGACTGAGCTTGTCCGCAAGGATGTTGAACCGACCCGGAATATGCGTTGCGATGAGAAAGCGGTTGGTGGAGATCGCCCATTCCCACACTCTCATGGCTTCTCGACATAAGGGATAAGACCTGGTTCCCCCCTGTTTGTTGATGTACCAGACTACCGACATGTTGTCTGACTGAATCGCAATTGTTCCCAGGGGAAGAAAGGCCTGAAGTGCTCGCAATGCCAAGAGCACTGCTCTCATCTCTAGAACATTGATATGCAGGGAGGTCTCTGAGTCGTTCCACGTGTCTTGGACCGTCCTGCCTGCAAAATGCCCCGCCCACCCGAGGCGGGAGGCATCCGTGGTCACCGTGGCGAGAGGGGGAGAAGCACAAAAGGGGCGGCCTCCGTGGAGATCCTGTGAGTGGAGCCACCACAAGAGGGACCGCTTGCAGCCTTGCTGATCGCAATGGGATGATGCAGAGGTAGAGCAAGGTAAGACCACTGAACTTGAAGTGTCCACTGAAGGACCCGCATGTTGAACCTGGTGAGAGGAAGAAGAGATATTGCTGCCGCCATGGACCCTAGAGCCCTCAGGACCAATTCCGCCGGAACAGAGCTGGAGTGGAGGATGGCCCGCACCTGGAGTCGCAAATTTTGAACTCTGTCGGCTGTGAGGAAGGCTCTTAACTCCCTCGTGCCTAGCCTGGCACCTATAAAGTCTACCAACTGAGTAGGGGCCAGATTGGATTTTGTTACATTTATCGTGATGCCCAGGCGGGGAGCTAGATGAAGAAAGGAGTCTCGCGCCAATGATAGTAGATGCCTTGTTGGGGCGGTAAGGAGCCAGTCATCCAGGTACGGGAAGACCTGCACCCCCCTGAAGCCTCAGGTGGGCCGCAACCACTGCTAATACTTTGGTGAACACCCTGGGGGCTGTGGTGAGACCAAAGGGAAGGACCCTGAACTGGTAGTGACTGGCTCCCAGCCGGAAGCGAAGAAACCTTCTGGAATGTCTGTCCATTAGTATGTGGTAGTACGCATCCTTGAGGTCTATAGAGCACATCCAGTGATTCTCTCCCAGAAGAGGGAGGATGGATTGCAAGGTGACCATCCGGAACTTCTCCTTGGGAACTGCCAGGTTTAACAGGGACAGGTCTAAAATTGGTCTGAGGTCCCCCGTCTTTTTTGGCACTAAAAAGAACCTGGAGTGGAACCCTGATCCGATCTGGTCTGGGGGGACGGGCTGGATGGCTCTTTTCCCCAGCAGATGGCCAATTTCTGCCGAAGCGGCCTCCCACTGACCGGGTGGACCGTCGGGGAGGGATTTTAATGTAAATGGAATGTAAAGCAAGGGAATCTTGTATCCTCTTCTGGATATAATGTAGAGGACCCAGCTGTCTGATGTTATGGACTCCCATGCCGCTAGTTGCTCCGAAAAATGTCCCCCGACTGCCTCCAGAGTGGAGCAGTTGGGCAACCCTTCAGGGCTGCTGCGCGGGCCGTTCAGAGAAAGGTTCTCTGGACCCGAAGTTCCTGGGAGCCCCTCTGCCCCTGGGGCGGCATCCTCTCCCTGTCCTCCTCTGCCACGGAAGGACTGGTTGTCCGGAGCGGGTTGGGATTGCTGCGACTTCCGGAACCACATCTTCTTCTGGCCCTTTTGGTTCCTAGAGTAGGACCTCTGGGGCACAGAGAAGCGGATTCCGACGGTAGACAGCATCTTCCCGTCCTTCTCGCTCTGGGTCAAGGTGTCGCGAACCATCTCGCCAAAAAGGGCAGAACCATCAAGGGCGCTCGAAGGACGCCTTGAAGGGCTCCGTGAAATCGCAATGGCGGAGCCAGGCCTGGCGCCTCGTGACTAGGCCTACTCCCGCAGCTCTAGCGGCTCCCTCAGTAGCATGGGACAGCAACCGCACAGAGGTATTTGTCACGGATAGAAGAGTGGCCATACGGGTGGAGTGCAAAAGTTTGTCCTCCTCCGACATGGACTCGGGGGGGGGGGGGGGTATGCAGCATATTCTTTAATAAGATCGCGCTGCATCCTGATAAAATGTGCCAGGTAGTTGAGCGCCCTCACTGAGAAGGTCGCTGAACTAAACATACGCTTCCCTAAGCGGTCCATCATCCGAGACTCCTTGCTCGGAGGATGGACTGAGGGACTCTCCTGGGTGAGCTCCCTCTTGGTGGCTGCTGCCGTCAACATGGCATCTACAGGGGGCCCCTTACTCCAGTGGGCACGGTCTGCCGGGGGGCTAAGGATATGGTCTGGCCTTTTGGAGATGGGCTCCACGGTGTCCGGTTCCTTCCACGCCCTGGTGGTAATGAGGTCCACCAGGGAGTCGGCAGGAGGGGACACCCAAGAGGTAGATGGGCCCGCTTCGAATGCCTCCAAGAACACGGACTCGTCCGAGGAAGACTTGGGGGCAGACCACCCCCCCTTATGCGAAGCATTTCCATGATGTCTCCAAAGGAGACATCCTCGGGGGGTGATCTTGGGGAGCCTTCCCCTTCCTCCAAATCCGTGTCTTCAGTTAAAGACTCGGGGCAGTCTATGTGCCTCCTTTTACACGTATGCTTGCGAGGGGCTTCCTCGGGGGGGCTGTCAGAGGAGCCCTCGTAAGCAGTGTATTGTTCCAAAGGAACAGCTTGGGGCACTGAAGCGGGCTGTCCCAGTGGCCGGATGGTGGAAGCCTGACCCAGTGCAGATGGAGCGCGGGACAGAGCCGAAGCAAGTGCCGGGGGTCCGGAAGCCCTCAACAGAGCCCTCTCCACTACATCAAAAGCCGAAGGGGAGCCAGCCTCGACCAAAGGATCCGAAAGTCGGCTCCCCCTCAGATCCGAAGAGTGGATCGGAGCTGGTCCCGAGACACTCGGATCCGAGGGACCAGTGCGCTCCGACACAGATGGCGCCGAAGGCACACTGAGTCCCCCGGATCCGAAGCTTGGAGCCAGGCTCTGAGAGGTCGGATCCGAAACACTCGAGGGCAGGGTCGGATCCGAAGTACCTAGTACTATCGGCGCCAACCACCCCTGCCCGGCTGCCCGGCTCCGAACGCTCCGAACCCAGGTAGAGGGTCGGCGAAGGAGCTATAGGCTTGAAAAATGGGGTCGAGCTCCCCCCCAGGGGGGGGGGAGGCAGGAGCACTCCCATCTGCATCTGGGCCTGGATGAACCTTCTCATCATCCGGTCCAGATCGGAGTCGGAAAGGCTATACGTGGATCTCGAAGAGGCTACCGAGGTAGGCCTTGAGTGCCTCCTCGATAGCCTCGACGGAGATTGGGTCTCCTCCTCCTCCTCAGGCCCCGGTGAAAAGCAGACCGGAGCCGAGGAGGGGGAGAGCCAGCAGCCATGGAGGCCGGAGGAGAAGCACGCTTAGCTGGCGGGGCCGAAACGGAGGTCTCGGCCCGCCGCTTGTGGTGCTTCTCTCTCCGATCCTTTTTCCTTGCCTCTCTCTCCTCCAACCTAGCAGCGGGAGGTTGAGTCCCAGGTGGAGGAGGGAGAGCAGGCGAGGAGGGAACCGAGGCCACGGTACCCACCACCGGAGCGGGAGCCGAAGCCGAGTCCGGGGGTAGAAGTCCCGCCAGGACCAGCTTCGACCTCCGCTCCTTCAATGCCCTGGGGTTGAACCCTGCACAAATGGAACATCCAGAAGTGAGGTGTTCAACCCCAAGGCATTGAACGCACCGAGTGTGGCCATCAGCAGGGGAGAGCTCATGGCCACACTCGGAGCACTTGGAAAATATTGCCTTAGGGGCTTCTGACATGATAAAGTCTTTTTTTTTTTTTTTTTTTTTTAAACAAACAAACAAAAAAATAAGACAGATAACTAGTATAAAACTAGCACACACACAAGGCCCCAAACAAAACACACAAACAGAAACTCCGACCAGCGAGGGGAGGGTATAAAGTTAAAGTTTTAAAATTAAAAATTTTAAACTAAAACTATCAAAATATAAGGGGAAACATAACACAATCACTCGAAACTCACAACAAATATTTAAAATAAAGCTTTCTTAAGGTTTAAATTTCACTTAGCTGAAGAGCTCAGAATCCAAGACCTGGTTACCAGCGCGGCAAACTAGATCTGGGGTCATGTAGGGAGAGCAGGGCATTATGGGTGAGGGGAGGAGCTAGGAGCTCGGATCCATAGCTGGATAATTATGCCAGTTTGGATCCGATATCGGATCCATAACCCACAGGTTGCAGACAAATGAATCTCCTACTTCAGATCCAGTGTTGTCAGGGGCAAAGGGGGGGATAAAAAAATCATCCTTGTTTTCTCCTCCTGAATCTTCGGAATCACTTTGGGATTAATAGTAGGTTGATAGGTAGTTACTAGGCATGCAGTCCAGAAGACCAATTACAAGCCAAGCGCAAATTCCCAACTGCCCCAAAGCACCACCTGGTTAAGTGACTTGTTCAAGGTTACATGATGGGCAGACGAAGGCTGGGAGAATCAAACCCTGTACCACAGGAAGTCATTAACAGTTCATACACTTACTTTTCTGTCAACTACCAGATAAGAAAACGAATATAGGAACATTTGTTTCTTAGGGGTGCTGAATGTACTCAATGCCTAAGCTTTGGGGTATGGCGTTCTGGTACAAAACCTCTAATCTGATAGTCCTTGTGTGAAACAAGAGAGATCCACTTCAGGCATACCTTACTTCTGAGATAGGGATGAAAAGACATACTTGTCTAACCGCCATTCATGAACAACCACTGTTGCCCTGCTCAGCTGATCTGCTAGTAATACTGACCCCTGTAGGGATGCAAACTGCCTTCAGTATCAGATTCAGAATCACCTGCCAGTTTTTAGGACAATCCTACACAAATGAGAGTAATATATTCCTCCTTGATTTTTGATATACCACATTGACTATAGTGCAGTCTGTTACAACCCTCAGGGTTCCTGAGACTCGGAGGGATTTGAAGGATGTCCATACATTTTGGATTGCTAGCATTTCATTTATGTTTATATGAAACATGGCCTTTGACCTGCACCAAGTGCCTTGTACTTTTAATACTGCTGCATGTGCAGCCATAGGCTCAGTCTGATGCAGATATGGTGAGGGTCTGATGCAGGGTCTTGAGGCAAAGAAGCATTCTCTTGTTCTCATGGATGGCTAATATTCACCAATGCATTTCCTTCTTTAAGCAAGGGAGAGGATGCTTTACAGTGTGTAGTTGCTAATCTCAAAAGTTCCTTAGGTACCCCTGGGCCTTTTACATATGCAGTCTTGTCTGGGTGATCATGAGGACTGAGGCTGTGATGTGTTTCAGCATCCTGAGAATCTCTCTAACTGCCATCATAGTTCTTTGTGACACTAGTTTGGAAGAATGGGATAACGGATACTGTTTTGCACAGAGGAAACAAAATCGTACTCTCGGGTGTCACAGAAAGCCTCCATGAACTTGGTTCTCTGTGTGAGTTCCATTTTGGACTTTGATAGGTTCAGGGTGAACCCTAACATTTGCAGACATTGTTAAGCAAAGGAAAAGGCCTTTAACATCTCCTCCCTGGAAGGAGTCTGCAGAAGGTATTCATTTAGGTCTGGGTAAATATGCACATCATTTGTCCTCCAATTTGTTACTAGTGGGGCTCGGCACACTGCAAAGACTCCTGGGGCAGTAGCTAAGCCAAAAGACAAAGCGGTGAACTGGAATGTCAAAACTTTACCCAAAATCTTAGGACTTTCCTCTGTTTCAGATGAACAGGCATGTGCCCATTGTCATCATGAATGTCTTTGGCTAAAAGACAGAGAGGGAGAGAAGGGGCTGGAAGGTTAACAGAACAAACAACAAATCAGATTCATGATTCAAGCAGCAACATCTTCATGAAAAACCAGTAAACCAAAGTGAGGTGTAGTGGTTATCTCTAAATTAATTCCACAATGTCTACTCCATTAATCAATGTTTAGTTTTATTAAACTTGATGTTCACTATATCCAAAATGTCATATAAAATAAAATGAAAGGGCACTAGGTTAGGTGCTTTCATTGTGTGCGAGTCAGCATAGACTTCTTCAAAACCTAGTGCATCTACAAAGGAAATAGCCTTGTATAAAATCAAGGTCAAAGTGCAAAATAATAATTTAGTAAATTAAAATATAACTGCGTGCCCCACTATAAAACTGCCCCCCCCCCCCCCCAATATAACAGCAGTATTTACAACAGCCATATTTTGCCATTTTCTTTTCTTTGTTGGACTTGTAACTGCTTCCTACTGGATTTCTCAAACAAATCTTTCAAGTGAATAACTTTCCTGTGTGAGAAAACTAGTCTGTCACCTGATAACAGAGTTATTCAGCATGATGCAGCCTTTCACAAGTTACAACAGGGCTTTTCTGCTTTCTTTGACTGTGCATGTAATAAAACTTAGACGTTAAGATGACAAATATCACTTTATGATGGAAAGTGAATCAAACAACAATACTAACTTGAAGAGATGAAGTGGCTGAGCCTGAAACATTGTTCCAGTGTTTAATTATTGTGTCCTGAATACATTAGAGGTATTGCTAGTACTGGGTATAATCATAGCCTGATAAAAAGTGTCCAAGCTGTGTGTCTTATAACTGTCCCTGTAAAAAAAAAAAACATCTTTCAACAATGGTTTAAAATCCATATACCTTCTTTCAGTGATCTCCTCGGTCAGACAACTCAACATATCTAGGTGGTAACCCTTCTCCAAAAACATCTTAGTAACTCTATTTCCTTATTAAATAAATTATCACTCACTAGCCTAGAAATTCTAATGAAAAGGCTGGCCTTTTACCACACTGGCCTAATGCCAACCAAGATGGTTACTAGTATAGTGTATATAGAAATTCTAGAAGGTAGGTTTCCTATATACATTGGAGCAGAAGGCCTTCTCAACTTCATTTTTTGCATAGCAAGATGTCTAAATTTATTTCACGGGCATATACAGTATAAGCGAATAAAAAAAAATTATTCAAATTTAAGTATTTAAAAAATTCAAGTTTACTGCTGTCACAGGTCCATAAAATAAATATATCACCCAAATACCTAAAATACTTCAGGACATACTGGTTAAATTCAGAATTAACAAAGTGTGTCTCCCAGTAAGCTAGAACTAAACTAGCATAAATGGGTGCACAAACAGCACAATGGATCACATCAGGATTGTGACCCAAACTATGTGGCTGGCTGGTAGAAGAGAGCTCACAAGCTAGTCATGCTTACACAGCTACTGGAGTATGATACCACACCAGATGTATGCACTGCAGACACTGATGAGCCATGCAGCTTCAAAGAAAAGAGTGCCAAAATAATTTGTACAGTGGATGAACGCAGTCACAGACCCATCACGTACAGTACCTATAGTGTTCTATTTCATGAAACATGCATACTGCACACAGTATCGCTATCATAGACTTGATTCAGCGTGATGCAGTCTTTCACAAGTTACAACAGAGCTTTTCTGCTTTCCTTGGTTGTGTATGTAATAAAATGTATAAGCTAAGATGACAAATAGCACTTTATGATGGAAAGTGAATCAAAGAACAGCAACACTAACTTGAAGATGCAAAGTGGCTGAGCCTGAAACAGATCAGATGGCAGAATTTACCTTAAATTTGAGTGTGCTCCCCAAGTTTACGTTTGAAAATTATGATGCTGATTTGCCTAACACTGACCCTTATTTTCTTATGAACTCTTCCCTTACTTAAGCTACATCACACAAAATTAATTTGTTGTACCTGTACTTTGGGATCAAAACTAAAGGGATACAGATTAAGCTAAGTAATATATGCAAAGCCAAGCAAAGACTTATCAATCACAACATATGTAACCTCCAAACACTGGACCTATCTCAGTTTCGATTTCTCAAGGGCAGGTCATGCTTACTGAACCTGATGGATTTTTTAGAAAAGGCCACCAAAGTAATGGATGAAGGCAAAATGGCACACACCACATATGTCAACCTAGCCAAAGCTTATTTATTTATTTATTTATTTTTTGTTGTCCTGGTCAAAGTTTGACAATTCCCCGCTTAAGCATAGTAGAAAATCTAAATAAACTGGGAATAAACCCCTACTGTCACCCACTAGAATGCCAACTGGCTCACAGATAGGATGCAGATAATCAAAACGGGAAGTTACCTCCACAAAGAAACTAGTCATCACTGCAATGCCCGGGGTTCAGTGCTGGGACCTCTCTTGTCTGGCAACTACTTTTCTGAAGTAAAAGTCAATACTAAGGGCTCTGGCTGATTAGGTTTACAGATGACTGCAAGTTAGCAGTAGTCAACGAATCCCGAAATGACTTGGCCATCCTGCAGGAAGTTTTGTCCCAAATAAATATCTGGTGCCAAAATCATGGACTGAAAACTTAATGCCAAGACATGCACTACTGTATCCTTTGGGAAGTCATCTCTCCCAGGGAACTACTATACTGACAATATGCCCCAAAGAGTTGACACAGTTGTTCAGGATTTGGGAACCTATGGAGGCAGTGACCTAACTTTTGACCAACATGTATCCATTGTTGTAAGAAAGTCCTTCTATATTTCAAAACTCAAATAAAGTGATGGGGGTCTAGATCTAGGGTCACCATTATCCCCCTTTATTCTGCCCTCATTAGACCAATCATTGAATATAATGACCCCCCCCCCCCCTTGGCATGCATCTGTCAAGACACATGCAACAATTACAATGCCCACAGAGATACCTTACTAAAGAATGCAAGGCCTAAACAACATGTCCTACATGGATCGCGTCAAAGCTCAGTCACTATACTCTAACCTACAGAATTCTAAGAGGTGGCCTGTGTATGGCATACAGGGCCATCCTTTGATCCAATACTGATGGATTTACTGCATATCAGCAAGTCAAATGGCATAAGAAATACTCTGTCTAGTGATCTAAGATCCTTCTGCAACATCAATAGAATGGTTTGGAGGGATAGGTACATCAACCAGAGCATAATGATGCTCTGGAACAGACTCCCCTATCCACATAAAACAAAATTCATCCTTGTTCATATTTAAGCACAACTTGTATCTAGGGCTGGGAAACAGAAAATTTGCCCCCAGGACTGCACCTTGCACTAACGGACAGAAGCAGCTCCTAAATGCTTTATCCTATGCATGGGTCCCCTCAAATTATCTATACTACGATCCCAATTATTCTCATTAGGGTGATATATAATTATTGACCATGTGGTAAGGCTAGTTTCTAAACAATTGGGACAGGTTAATTTGAGCACAAAATGGGTAACCGTCGGCTTAAAATGGCCAACAAGTGCAGCTAGTCTGGTACATGCATATAAACCTATACGTTGGAACATGCTGCATTTAACTTCTCGAAGTTAGTTATTTAATAAAGCATATGACCAAAAGAAAAAAATGTCACAGGATTCCTACCACTTAAGGGCTTCTCTGGTGATTCTTCTACAATATTAATGTCACGGGCTAAAGCAGCAGAATCAGAATACCTGAAAAGAAATAAATATGGTAAGGAAACTGTATTGCAGCTAAAAACAAAGTTCAATATAAAAACATGTAAAGTCAGAAAATGCAGCTAAAAGTACAGTTTTGTACCTACCATAAATGTAGATGTTCGAGGATTCCCTTGCTGCAGTCCTGACAATTGGGTATAGTCCGCGTCCCAGTCGGCCCGAATACCAGAGTATAAGGCTGACGTCGGTCATGGCTTAGACGGACGTCAGACCGTCAGGGTACTAATGCGCATGACCGACGCCATTTCCTCAGTCTTTTCTTGCCCCAGATGTCAGAAGACCCAAAAAGACAAGTCCCAAAAACAACCTGCACCAAAAAAACATGTACAATATATACAGTAATATATACAAAAAGTATAAGCATGTAAACTCACCTACACAACCACCCTGAAACACAGAGGGGAAGGAGGGAGGGTAAATTGGACTGCAGCAAGGGAATCCTCGAACATCTACATTTATGGTAGGTACAAACTGTACTATGTTCTTCGTCTTCCCTTGCTGCAGTCCTGACAATTGGGTAGAATCCCAAAGCAGAGGTAAGGAGGCTGGCAAATTATAAAGTAGCAGGAGCTGACAACATGCCTTGTAAAACAGCTGTGGCAAAACCAGCTCTAGTCTTAGAGTATATAGGCAGGTGATAATGCCTAGAGAAAGTATGCACTGAACTCCAAGTAGCTGCTTCCAGAATATCCTTAGTTGCCACCCCTTAGAAATGCTGTTGAAGTGGCAGTAGCCCTAGTGGAATGAGGCCTAATCCCAGCTGGAACCTCTTTGCCATGATGGGAATAACAAAATGCAATGCAAAAGCCAATCCACCTAGAAATAGTTCGTTTGACACAGGCTTGCCTGTGAACTTAAAGCAAAGAAACAAGTAACTGCTGAGACTGCCTAAAATCTTTAGTCCTGCTCAAATAATAGCAATTGCCTGTGTACATCTAAAGTGTGCGAAATCTTTTCCCTTTATTTTGAGGATCTGCAAAACGTAGGCAAATGAATAGTTTGGTTTAAAGCCACACTAGAAACCACCTTAGGCATAAAGGAAGGATTAGTGCGTGAATGATACCCTGTCCTTATGGAAAATCAAAGGGCTCTACTGCCATAAGGGCCTGCAACTCAGACACCCTTCTTGCAGAAGTAATAGCCAACAGAAAAGCAGTCTTCCATGACAAATATTTCAATTCAGCAGTAGCTGCAGGCTCAAAAGGTTGTAGAGTAAGTTTTCCAACACAAAATTGAGATCCCAAGCAGGAGTAGGAGCTCACGTGGGGTCTTATATTCTTTGCCCCTCTAAGAAACTGCTTGAACAAAGGATGCGAAAACAAAGGTGGGTCACAATCATAGTGAGCTGAAATTGCTGCAGCATGAATCTTTATGGAAGAGAAAGACAAACCTTTGTCCAATAATTCAGTAAGATATTGAAGAGCCACACTCAAATTAGGCTCTGAAATCTCCAAATTCTTTGCTGTACTCCAAAATAAAAATCTCTTCCATTTTCTCGTGCACTCTCCTAGTACTAGGCCTTCTAGCTTCCATAATCACATTTAAAACTTGTTGAGGAAGCTGAGACCTACCATGCTTCAACACAGAATATGCCAAGCTGTGAGATGAAGAGATTGAAGCTTGACATTGAGCAGATGACCGTCCTTCTGAGATAACAGATGAGAGATCAGAGGTACAGGCCATGGAGGCTTCTTTACAAGACTCCTTAGAAGTGGGTACCAGTGTTGCCGAGGCCAATCTGGAGCTATCAAAATCATCCTTGGCCTGTCCTGTCTGACCTTTAGTAATACCTTTGGAAGAAGAGGTAGAGGTGGAAAGGCATAGACATGAAGGTTTTTCCAACTGAAAGACAGAGCATCCACTTTCCAAGCTGTGTGATGAAACCCTTTGTGCAATACTTTGGCAGCTGGTGGTTTAGTGGAGAAGCGAACAGATCTATGTCTGGAGTTCCCATGACACTGTCAATTTCTGAAATACATGAAGATCCAGTTTCCACTGTGGGGATCCATGATTTGTCTGCTTAATACATCTGCTAGGGGAGTTCTGTGCTCCTGGCAGAAACCTTGCCTGAAGAGTCAGTTGCAGGCTTAGCATGATCTCCCATAAAATCATTGCTTGCCTGCATAGAGGATAAGAATGTGTACCCCTTGCTTGTTGATGTACCACATGACAGTTGTGTTGTCTGTCAGAATCAACACCTGCCCTGGAAGAAGTAACTCCTTGAACGCCATCAATGCAAACTGGACTGCTAACATCTCCTTCATGTTGATATGTAGATGCTGTAGTCTGGCAGGCCACTTGTCTTGTATCCACTTTCCATTTAGATGAGCTCCCAAGCAGTGTCCGAGGCATCTGTCGTTAAAATCTGACTCGCCTCTGGCCGGGTCACAGAGAGTCCCTTGTTTAGGTGACATTCCTGAGCCCACCACAAGAATTCCTTTTGAAGGCAAGGTATTATTTGAATGACAGTGTCCAAATCTTGGCAGTGCTGTGTCCATACATTTTTGAGATACCATTGCAGCTTCCTCATATGCAGTTTGGCATTGGGAAGCACCAGAATACAAGATGCCATGAACCCTAATGCTTGAAGGACTGTCCTTGCAGTCAGCACGGACTGATGAGATAGTTGATGGAAGTAAAGTGACAGACTCTTTTGTTTGTGCGGGGTTAAAAAGGCCATCTGGGCTGCTGTATTCAGTCTCACACCCAGAAAGCACATGTCTTGAGAGGGTACTAGACTGGACTTTATTTCGTTCACAGAATACCCTAGGCATCTTAGCACTGCTATGACATATTCCAGATGCTGTAGAAGGTGTTCCTTTTCTTGAGCCAGAATCAGGCAGTCGTCCAAGTAAGGATAAATTTGAATGCCTTGAAGCCTGAAGTAAGCTATCACTGGAGCCAGAACCTTTGTGAATACTCTGGGCAGTAGATAAGCCAAAGGGCAATGCAGAGAACTGATAATGAAAATCTCCAGTTCGAAACCGCAGATACTTTCTGCAACTTAGCCTTATGGGCACATGAAGGTAAGCTTCCTTGAGATCCAAAGTTACCATCCAGTGATCCTTGCCCAGCAGAGGTAACAGTTGCTGTAACGTCAACATCTTGAACTTGGGAATGTCCAGATAAGTGTTGAGGATAGATAAATCCAAAATTGGTCTCCATGTGTTCCCCTTCTTTGGTACTAGGAACAGGCGAGAATAAAATCCAAGCCCTGACTGACACAGGGACTGTCTGAATAGCCCCTATCTGGAGTAACTGAGAAACTTGCTTGTGAGCCTCTTTTCTTTGTGGAGGAGGAACATCTGGCATGCCTTTGAAAGGGGCATTGTGTGGAAATAAAATCTGCCGTGATGAATGATATCCAGCACCCATCTGTCTTGAGTGATTAAATCCCAATTTTCTTTGAAAAGAGACAATCTTCCTCCCAAAGGAGCTGCCAGGACGAGTCCACTGGCAGCTGAAAAGGCAGGTCATTGGTTCTGCTTACGAAAGGACTGACCCCTGCCCTCACCAGAAGTCTGAGCAGGTGAACTGTCCAGTCTGGGATTCCCCCCAGGCCCTATCACCCTTTAAAGCTTTCTTTGACTGTGCATGTACAAAACTTAGGACGTTAAGATGACAAATATCACTTTATGATGGAAAGTGAATCAAACAACAATACTAACTTGAAGAGATGAAGTGGCTGAGCCTGAAACATTGTTCCAGTGTTTAATTATTGTGTCCTGAATACATTAGAGGTATTGCTAGTACTGGAGTATAATCATAGCCTGATAAAAAGTGTCCAAGCTGTGTGTCTTATAACTGTCCCTCGTAAAAAAAAAAAAAAGCATCTTCAACAATGGTTTAAAATCCATATACCTTCTTTCAGTGATCTCCTCGGTCAGACAACTCAACATATCTAGGTGGTAACCCTTCTCCAAAAACATCTTAGTAACTCTATTTCCTTATTAAATAAATTATCACTCACTAGCCTAGAAATTCTAATGAAAAGGCTGGCCTTTTACCACACTGGCCTAATGCCAACCAAGATGGTTACTAGTATAGTGTATATAGAAATTCTAGAAGGTAGGTTTCCTATATACATTGGAGCAGAAGGCCTTCTCAACTTCATTTTTTGCATAGCAAGATGTCTAAATTTATTTCACGGGCATATACAGTATAAGCGAATAAAAAAAAATTATTCAAATTTAAGTATTTAAAAAATTCAAGTTTACTGCTGTCACAGGTCCATAAAATAAATATATCACCCAAATACCTAAAATACTTCAGGACATACTGGTTAAATTCAGAATTAACAAAGTGTGTCTCCCAGTAAGCTAGAACTAAACTAGCATAAATGGGTGCACAAACAGCACAATGGATCACATCAGGATTGTGACCCAAACTATGTGGCTGGCTGGTAGAAGAGAGCTCACAAGCTAGTCATGCTTACACAGCTACTGGAGTATGATACCACACCAGATGTATGCACTGCAGACACTGATGAGCCATGCAGCTTCAAAGAAAAGAGTGCCAAAATAATTTGTACAGTGGATGAACGCAGTCACAGACCCATCACGCATTACAGTACCTATAGTGTTCTATTTCATGAAACATGCATACTGCACACAGTATCGCTATCATAGACTTGATTCAGCGTGATGCAGTCTTTCACAAGTTACAACAGAGCTTTTCTGCTTTCCTTGGTTGTGTATGTAATAAAATGTATAAGCTAAGATGACAAATAGCACTTTATGATGGAAAGTGAATCAAAGAACAGCAACACTAACTTGAAGATGCAAAGTGGCTGAGCCTGGAAACAGATCAGATGGCAGAATTTACCTTAAATTTGAGTGTGCTCCCCAAGTTTACGTTTGAAAATTATGATGCTGATTTGCCTAACACTGACCCTTCTTATTTTCTTATGAACTCTTCCCTTACTTAAGCTACATCACACAAAATTAATTTGTTGTACCTGTACTTTGGGATCAAAACTAAAGGGATACAGATTAAGCTAAGTAATATATGCAAAGCCAAGCAAAGACTTATCAATCACAACATATGTAACCTCCAAACACTGGACCTATCTCCAGTTTCGATTTCTCAAGGGCAGGTCATGCTTACTGAACCTGATGGATTTTTTAGAAAAGGCCACCAAAGTAATGGATGAAGGCAAAATGGCACACACCACATATGTCAACCTAGCCAAAGCTTATTTATTTATTTATTTATTTTTTGTTGTCCTGGTCAAAGTTTGACAATTCCCCGCTTAAGCATAGTAGAAAATCTAAATAAACTGGGAATAAACCCCTACTGTCACCCACTAGAATGCCAACTGGCTCACAGATAGGATGCAGATAATCAAAACGGGAAGTTACCTCCACAAAGAAACTAGTCATCACTGCAATGCCCGGGGTTCAGTGCTGGGACCTCTCTTGTCTGGCAACTACTTTTCTGAAGTAAAAGTCAATACTAAGGGCTCTGGCTGATTAGGTTTACAGATGACTGCAAGTTAGCAGTAGTCAACGAATCCCGAAATGACTTGGCCATCCTGCAGGAAGTTTTGTCCCAAATAAATATCTGGTGCCAAAATCATGGACTGAAAACTTAATGCCAAGACATGCACTACTGTATCCTTTGGGAAGTCATCTCTCCCAGGGAACTACTATACTGACAATATGCCCCAAAGAGTTGACACAGTTGTTCAGGATTTGGGAACCTATGGAGGCAGTGACCTAACTTTTGACCAACATGTATCCATTGTTGTAAGAAAGTCCTTCTATATTTCAAAACTCAAATAAAGTGATGGGGGTCTAGATCTAGGGTCACCATTATCCCCCTTTATTCTGCCCTCATTAGACCAATCATTGAATATAATGACCCCCCCCCCCCCTTGGCATGCATCTGTCAAGACACATGCAACAATTACAATGCCCACAGAGATACCTTACTAAAGAATGCAAGGCCTAAACAACATGTCCTACATGGATCGCGTCAAAGCTCAGTCACTATACTCTAACCTACAGAATTCTAAGAGGTGGCCTGTGTATGGCATACAGGGCCATCCTTTGATCCAATACTGATGGATTTACTGCATATCAGCAAGTCAAATGGCATAAGAAATACTCTGTCTAGTGATCTAAGATCCTTCTGCAACATCAATAGAATGGTTTGGAGGGATAGGTACATCAACCAGAGCATAATGATGCTCTGGAACAGACTCCCCTATCCACATAAAACAAAATTCATCCTTGTTCATATTTAAGCACAACTTGTATCTAGGGCTGGGAAACAGAAAATTTGCCCCCAGGACTGCACCTTGCACTAACGGACAGAAGCAGCTCCTAAATGCTTTATCCTATGCATGGGTCCCCTCAAATTATCTATACTACGATCCCAATTATTCTCATTAGGGTGATATATAATTATTGACCATGTGGTAAGGCTAGTTTCTAAACAATTGGGACAGGTTAATTTGAGCACAAAATGGGTAACCGTCGGCTTAAAATGGCCAACAAGTGCAGCTAGTCTGGTACATGCATATAAACCTATACGTTGGAACATGCTGCATTTAACTTCTCGAAGTTAGTTATTTAATAAAGCATATGACCAAAAGAAAAAAATGTCACAGGATTCCTACCACTTAAGGGCTTCTCTGGTGATTCTTCTACAATATTAATGTCACGGGCTAAAGCAGCAGAATCAGAATACCTGAAAAGAAATAAATATGGTAAGGAAACTGTATTGCAGCTAAAAACAAAGTTCAATATAAAAACATGTAAAGTCAGAAAATGCAGCTAAACAAACACTGTTTATAAAGATTAAATCATTTCCTACTACAAGTTATGTTCCGTGGTGTAATGGTTAATACTCTGGTCTTCAAAGCCAGCATTCTGAGTTCATGTCTCAGGGGAGCCTCTTGTGTTTACTCAGAGCCACACGGTCCAGGGATCTAAACCTTGTCATCACAATAAACAAAACATGCTGGAAAGATAGGTTCCTGACCCAGAGACACCCCAGACTCTGGAATAGATTGCCCATACATGTCAAGCAGAGCGCCTCTTTGGCCTTCTTCAAAAGGAACCTTGACGATTGGATGGGAGAAAGGAAATTCACCCCAAGGATCACGTCAGTCGCCCTGCTAGACAAGGGTCCAGGGAAGTAAATAGTGTGGGAAGAAACAGCCAGGGAATGGTTATGGCTAGGCTTGTATAGGCCCCAAGGGCTGATAGCCTAGTACCAACCTATGAACAAGAAAGAGAGTAACACATTAACTAGCAGTTTGCAAGTTAATGCCTTCCCTTAAGCTGTTGTTGTTGCTGTCTCTTTCGGCTTTTCCTGGTTAGGGGTCGCCACAGCGGAACTCTGGTCCGCAAATGACTGGCAGTTGATTGTTACGTGCCGAGTTGCCAGCCCTGATGCACAACCTTCAATGAAGGTATGCCCATTCACACGTCTCCACGCAGAAGACGCTCTAGCTGAGAATCAAACCGGACTGCGTCTTACTGTGAGGCGACAACGCTACCGCAGCACCACCACTGCAAAATTATAAAACTGTCAACTGAAACAAGTCTGGATCAGCAACAAATGCATGAGACAGCTACTCTCTAATAATGTTATACTGGGTTCATATAAACAGATACCTTTTTATACTATGTACAAGATTAGCTCCAGTGGGTCAAAGACTGGGTTCACCTGGGTTCCAAGGTGGCTGCAGGCTGAGTAACATCTTGATTACAGCTCTACCAGCCCGAAAACTAAAAAACTGTTTTAAAAGCCAACAGAAATTATCAATGAATAAAATTTGGATATTGGCGAATAATCGTACCATCTTGAAACAAGCAAAGGAGACATTTGGAGAAAGTGAAACTGACAAAGAAAAACTATCTGGGAAGAGTCATGCAGCTCTTCAGCAATTATGAATCCAGAGTGGATCCTAAAAGCACTGTTTGAGAAAAGCATGTGAGGCTAGACTTCTTATAATTCATCTAGATCTCTAGTTTGGTACGGCAATGTGCAATGAAGTTTAATGTCCTGGTCAACTCTTCCTGGAATTTCACTTGAATTATGCAGTTGTCTAAGTATGGGTAAATGATGATGCCCCTTAACTCTGACAGGAAGAAAATAATAAGCATTTTACTTTGTAAATAGTCAGGGATCAGTTAATAGTCCAAAATGCATTGAGGTGCCACACCACACACTATAGGAACATTACATGCTCTTTCAAACCAGGGTTATGCAGGTAATGTCCTGTGTGACAATTAAGGGTGACTAGCAGCAAAAAGGGAAGAGTCTGCAAGGTAAAAGCACCATGAATTTCTTAAAAAAATGTACTTACCATAATGATAGATCTTTTCATTCTAGTTCATCCAATACAACATATAGGTCCTTGAGCCCCAGCTCTGATCCAATCTGGCCACTTTAGTGCTACAGTGTCAAGCCCTTTGTAACTTTTTATTCAAAATGCTTTATCCCTACCTGAGTATCTGACAGACAGATTTTAGCACTAATTTTTGAAGCACATTGGTACTGCCTTTGACTCAGGCTAACATGTTTTAGATACATATAATGGAAGGGGGAAGGAGGGTATTTTGTCAAATTAGATGGACTAGAATGAAATGATCTATCATTATGATAGGTATACAACTTTCATATCCTATTCAGTCAGTCTGATCAGGCAGAAGGGTCTGGGATCCCCAGCTACTAGACTTCTGGGTGGCCTTGTGACAGAAAACCCTTCAGGATGGAATTCTCAAAGGAAGCCCTGGTTCTGGACTGAAGCCACTATTTTGTGCATTCAGCATGATTGAGTTATTCGCATGGGAAGAGACATAAAATCATACTTAAGAAAACTGCACTATACTACTGGGACAGATACTGCCAGTTTGTAATGCTTGAAAAATATACAGGCGGAAGACCAAATGATGATCTCACAAACCTCATCTAAAGACAAGGCTCTGAAACAGGCTGTTGAGGTACATACAGGTTGCTCAACTGGACAGAACTTAAGGCTTTAACAGGTAAGGATTTAATCATGGAGGTATAAATGCACAAGCTGTAGTCTGACAACCATCAGGAAAAGAGAACTCAGAAATTTTCTTGCCCAACCTGTTGTGTACAAAGGAAACAAATACATGCTCATCTTTTTTGGAGAAAAAAAAATGTTCTCTGAAGAGAGAAGCGAAGCTGCATGTGAACATCTAATGTATGCTAGATGTATTCTCCTTTGTTTTAGTAATTTGGAAAGAACACTGGAAGGTGAATGAGCTGTGAACAATTGGTCTCAGAAGCTACTTTTGGAATAAAGGAGGATTAGTTCTGATGGTAACTTCATCCTTATAAAAAAAACTATGTATGGTGAAACTGAAGACGGGGCACGGATCTCTGACAAGCCCCTGGATGAAGTGATGGCTACTAACAGTACACTTTTCCATAAGAATTTCAACTCTGCAGAAGCAACTGGCTGAAATGACTACCTGGACAAGGCTTCCAAAACGAGATTAAAGTCCCATGGAGGAGCTACATCCTTTATGAGAGACCGCAAGTGAAATGTACCCTTAAGAAAGGCTTTGCATAGTTTGAGAGAAGTCAAAGAACAGCCCTGAAAACCTTGACAGGAGGAGTAAATGGCTTCCAACTGTATGTTAATGGTGGAGAAATTGGAACCAGCAGATAACAGGGAAGATAAGAATTCTATCATTTCTGCACTGGTGCAGTAACAGGATCAACATTGTGAGATTCCACCGATATGGCAAACCTTTTCTACTAATTACAGTACACTTTATTGTGCAGTCAAGAGAATTTGTTAAACATCTGAGAGATGGAAAAGTCCCGTGCCACAACTGGAATTGGAGAAACCAAGCGGATAGCCTCAGGTTGGGAATATCCAGATGAGGATCTTTGGAGAGGAGTGATTAGATCTGAACTGGATACAAGAACCAAGGGGATTTCTTTATGTAAAGTTTCAGGAGTGGAAACCAAATCTGTCTGGGCCAGGATGGGGCAATTAGAATGACTTTGGCCTTGCACTTGAATGGCTTTCCGTATGAACCTGGTCATGATGGGGAATGGAAAGATATGCATAGAGTAGCCCTGGAGGCCAAGGACTGGACAGGGCATCTCTCAGGTTCAATCCCTTATGTGGGAGAATGGCAGAGTAATTGTTGCATTTGTTGTTTTGTTAGGTTGCAAAAAGATTACCAGCATGGTTCGCCCCAGCAGTCAGAAATCTCCTTTGCTACTAGTGGATTGAGGGACTAGTGATAAGGAAGAAGATTTCTGCTCATCCGCTCCCCAAGATCAGTGAACCTCAAAGGGAAATGTGTTGCAGTCAGAAAACAGTGTGAGGTCATTGTCCACTGCCATACTCTTGTGGCTTTGTGGCAGAGCAGATAGAATCTGGTTCCCCCTTACTTGTTCATGTACGAGACTACTGTCATACTGTCTATCTGAATGTTTATCACCCCAGAAGAAACCATTCCTGTAATTCTGCAACACAAGGAAAACTAACTTCATTTCTAGGACACTGATGTGAAGATGAGCTTTTGAACTGGACCATTCTGCCTTCACAGTGGCTACACCCCCCCCCAGCCAAGAGAGGATGCGTCTGTTGTTACAATGACTATGGAAGGCAGAACTTGAAAGGGCCTGCCTGCAGCTATACAGAACAGACTGAAGCCACTATTTTGTGTGTTCAGCAAGACTGAGTTATTCGCATGGGAAGAGACATAAGATCATACTTAAGAAAACTGCACTATACTACTAGGACAGATACTGCCACTAACCCTAACGTTCTCAAGTTCAACCTTGCTGGAGGATAGAGAGAGTCCTGAAGGGCCTGGCCTGCTCACTGCAATGATATAATTTTGTCCTGTGGAAGGCAGATCGGGGTAATCATTGTGTCTAAAAGGCAGCCTAGAAAAACTATGTGATGAGAGGGAATCAGGTTGGATTTTGATAATTTTACTGATTCCATGCGATGCACAAAACTGAAGGATGGACTCCTTGGACGAGGCAGCCAAGAGATGGTCATCCATATATGGGAAAAATTTTGAATTCCTGTAGTCGTAGATGAGCTGCTACTACCACCAAGCATTTGGTGAACATCCTGTGGGCTGTGAAAACTCCAAGCGGCAGAGCTCTGAACTGAAAATGACTAGATCCCACACAGAAACATAGCAATCTCTTGAATTCCTTCTCTATCTTTACATGAAGGTAAGCATTCTGGAGATCCATAAAACCTATCCACTTGTTCTGCAGACATGGAAGAATTGATGTCACCATGACCATTCAAAAGTAGGTCTTTTCAACAAGTGTTTAGGAATCTTAGATCCAGAATCAACCAGAGGTCCTTTGTTTTCTTTGGAACTGAAAAGAAGTCCCAAATAGAATCCTAAACTATGCTGGTCTGGTGGGACCTCCTGGATGGCTCTTTCTTGTAGCAGAGAGAACCTTTGACATACTGCCCTTTGCTTGATGGGGTGGAGCACCTGAAAATGGGCTTTGGGGGGATGGGGGAGTTTCCAAAAATGGAATTTGATAACCTCTGGATATTATCCTTCTTACTCATCTGTCTCATATAGGTTCATAGGTGTGTACTAGGCTAATGGCCCTGGAGCCTTTACAAGCCTACACAATAGAAGTGCCCTGACATCGTGCCGCTCATTAGTTCCCAGTGCCTCTATCAAGTAGAGCCACTGGAGTGATCCCCGGGGTGAACTTTCTATTTCCCATCCACTCATCAAGATTTCTCTTGATGAGGGCCAGTGAGGTGCTCTGCTTGACATGCATAGGAAGTCTATTCCAGAGCATGAGTAATGAGGTTGAGGTCTCTGGAGCATGTGGTGCAGAGGGATTGGGATTTCTTTAGATGCAGCATTTCTCACACAGCTAGGTCAGACATAGCTTTGTAAGTCAAGCAGAGATAGCCTCTTGGTAGACGATACGAAAGTGAGAATAGCTGGAGTTTTCGGAGTCTGTCCGTGTAGGACATGTGTTTAAGGCCTAGGATCCTCTTCATGAGGTACTTTTGTGGCCTTTCCAGCTGTTGCATGTGTCTACTGAGGTACATACCAAATGGAACATTATACTCGATGATTGGCCTAATGAGGGAAGAGTAGAGAGAGAAATGGTGACCTCTTTTTCCTGGATAGAAAACCCTTGGTAATGAGATCTGTCACATAGGACTTTCTGACCACAGTGACAATGTGGTGGTTGAAGGAGAGATTGCTGTCACAACTTGTTTGCCCAGATCTCTTATAATGCCTTCAATGTTCAGTGGGCTCCCATCGATGTGGTAATTAGTGGTAACTGAGTTTTTCCCAAAGGGGATGACGACATTTTTTGACATTAAGCTTAAGGCCATGGTTTTGACACCAGTCATTGGTCTCACTGAGGCCTTTCTGTAGGATGTCTACATGACTTGGGGAGTTAATAATGGCTCCCAGCTTGCAGTTGTCTTCGAACTTTGTCTGCCAGACTCCCACCGTGTTGGCCTGGACTTCCGAGAGAACCCAAGACCGAGATACCTGTAGGACTCCACTTGTGACTGGTCGTCAGTCTGACTTTGGGCATATGATGGTGAACCACAAGTGAGGGTAAAATTATATGCATCCCCTGACTGCCTCCAGAGTGGGAAAGCTGGGTAACCCTTCTGGGATTCTGAGGTCACCTGCCACAGAAGGGCCCCTGCAATACCTGGTTTCTGCAGACCTCCTCTGCCTCTGGGCCTACATCCATTGAAGTGAACTCCTCTGCCAGGGTCACTCCTGTCAGCAGATTAGTCATACTGACTGTGTGGCTTATGAAACCAAGTGATGCAGCACCATTTTTTGGTTCCTACTAAAAGTGTGCTGAGGTGTCTCCAACTTCACTCCTACTGCATAAAGCATCTTGCTCACACTTCTGTATGCTTTCTTTAACAGTCTTGCCAAACAAACAGATTCCTTCAAAGGCAGCATTTGTAAAGGATGGCTTAATGTTGTCCACAAAGTCGCACAAGAGCAGCTAAGTGTGGTGCCTTATGGTAACGCCTGCTCTGGCTGCCTTCGCTGTGCCACCTGTTGCATAATTTAGCAGGTGCATTAACAGGTTGGTGATATTATTCATTATGGACAGAGTAGTCTAAAGTGGCTTCTGTGATTCTAGCATAAGTGCCCCTTAGAGAATATTTTAAACTTTGAGAGTACATGTAAATATTAGGGTTCAACCAAACACCCTAATAATGGGCGACCTCAACTACCCCAACATTAACTGGGAAAACAACTCATGTACCAACTCCTTAGCTCAACGCTTTCTGGAATTTATAAACTCCAGTGCCCTGGATCAACTTATCCACACCCCCACCAGGGGCAACAATATCCTAGACCCAGTCATTACCATCATGAGTGACTCTGAAGTCAACTCCTTGCTGGTCTGATCCGACCATAAGCTAATCACCCTTGATATTTACATCCCGCCCCCACCCCCCATTAAGGAAACCACAGTAAAAAAATTCTCCAAAGCCAACTTCATGCTTCTTAAGACAGAAGTGGTGAACTTGACACCCATGCAAATGGACGATACAGTTACAACTGCTGAATCCTACACAAATGCACTCTATAAGCACTTACACGAGTGCATGGATCGTGCTATCCCAAACAGAACCAAGACGCTACCCTCCAAAAAAAGGAAGCCAAACTGGTGGTCCCCTGCCATAAACAAACTGTACAACAGAAGGAAGAAACTGTTGCAAAAGAGAGTAAAATCCCATGAGTGGAGGAGCTCCCTGGTCAGCCTCAGTAAGAAGCTGAGATCCCTTATAAGATCCTCCAAAGCGAGCTACAAAAATAAAATTGCCACTAATTCCAAGGACAACCACAAAGCATTCTACAGCTATGTTAAGAATTTCGATGGCAACACCCAGATCTGCTCTGAGTTGCAGCACAAAGGCAAGAAAATTACAGAACCAACTGATATTGCCAACATCCTGACAGATAGGTTCAGTGCCAACTTTACCCCCCTCTCACCCCCTGAAGGGCCCATATCTATACAGGAAGAATGCAGAGTCCCTGTAATCACAACAACGCAGGTAAAAGCTGCACTCTCTAAAGCCAAAAACACAGCATCCATGGGACCGGACAACATCCCAGGCTGCGTTTTACATGAACTTCAGAACGAACTGGCTCCCCACTTAAGCACCATGTTCAATAATAGCCTTGCATCAAGCTTTGTGCCCACTGCATGGCGCACAGCAACAGTTATCCCACTCCACAAAGGGGGAGCCACCACTGATCCTGGGAACTATCGACCTATTAGTCTGATGAGCCCGGTCTGCAAGGCCATGGAAAGTATCATCATGGAACTCATAAACAAAGACATTGGTAACCTCCAGACTCTGGAACCCACCCAGTTCGGGGTTGTGAAAGGCAGATCATGCCTCCTGAACCTGATCGACTTCTTTGAGGCAGTCACCAAAGCCATAGATGAGGGTAAGGTGGTTCACACAGCCTATCTTGACCTCGTCAAGGCTTTCAACACCATCCCCCATTCTGGAATTATAGCTAAACTCACTAAACTAGGTATAAATCCCTACGTCACAAGATGGATTACCAACTGGCTCACTGACAGAACCCACACTGTAAAAGTTGCAGACTCCAAATCTGACCTCAAAGCAGTAACAAGTGGAGTACCACAGGGTTCCGTCCTGGGACCTCTCCTGTTTGGTATCTACTTCTCTGAAGTACAGGCTAACACAGAAGGCTTCTGGCTAACGAAGTTCGCAGATGACTGCAAACTAGGAGCCATAGTCAAGTCCCCAAATGATGTGCACATCTACAGAAGGGCCTCGCTGAGACAGATGCCTGGTGTCAGAGCCATGGCCTCAAGCTCAATGCCAAAAGGTGCAGTGTCATCCCTTTTGGTAAAAACTCTGTACCCATGAACTACCACATAGGCAGCAATCTACTTAACACCAAATGTGTGATGAGACCTTGGGTCCCAGGTGGACAGTAGTCAGGAAGTCGTCCTATGTGGCACACCTCATCATAAAAGGGTTCTCATCCAGGAAAAAAGAGGTCATTGTTCCCCTCTACTCGACACTCATTAGACCCATTATAGAGTACAACTCCCCTTTTGGAATGTACCTCACAATACATCTGCAGCAGCAGAAAACGCCAAAGTACTACCTCACAGAGAGGATTACTGGCCTCAAACAAATGCCCTACACTGACCGTCTCAAAAAACTCCAGCTTTACTCTGTAGCATATCGGCTACTCAGAGGTGATCTCTGCCTAACATATAAAGCTATGTCAAACCCAGAGCTGTTGGACATGCTACACCTAAAGAAATCCCAATGCCTCCGAGCTACACTCTCTACGGACCTAAACCTTGTCACCACAATAAACAGGACATGCTGGAGGGATAGATTCCTGTCCCGGAGACTTCCCATACTCTGGAACAGGCTACCCATCTATGTCAAGCAAAGTTCTTCATTAGCACTCCAAGAAAAATCTTGATGAGTGGATGGGAAATGGGAAATACACCCTGGGGATCATTTCTGTGTCTCTGCTCGACAGTGGCACAGGAAAATAACTTTCTTGGGTGGCGTAAGCCAGAGAACCTTGTTGGCTAGGCTTACGTAGGCCCTTGGGCCGATAGCCTAGTACCTACCTATGAACATGTATCTATTGGTGACACTGTGGCCACTCCTGAAAGCCTGGCTGTTTGGTCAACATTACCATCTGTATTAATACTGCTTTCACTCAGTATAGTCGAGCACCCTTGCATGAGCCTTAGAGTAGCTGGCTTTAGTGTGTCTGGTGACAGTGTAACTAACTTATAGTCTGGGCAGAAGGGGGCATAGCTAGTAAATCTGTGCTAGCCTTTCGCAGGTGTGTGTGGGTGTGTGGGGGGTGTGTGTGGGGGTGTGTGTGTGTGTGTGGGGGGGGTGTGTGTGTGTGTGTGTGTGTGGGGGGGGTGTGTGCGTGCGTGAAAATCAAATCTCAAAGTGTGTGAGCATGTGTGTCTGTTTGGAGCTGGGACACAGAGATGATGCTGGAAGACTTGACCTGGACACTCGGCTGAGGACTTAACTCAGCTGTGCCAGTGGTCAGCCTTATTGAACACCTGGTGAGAGAAAGAAACCCAGACCCCTGGCTGATTGTGTTCCCTGTGTGCTCTTAAGGGAAACTGTGTTTGATAAGAGCTACATCTGGGAATACTGGGGGTAACCACTTTTGCTCAACTGAACGTTCCTCTCCAGTGACAGTGGTGAGGATTCATATTCCCTGATTACTGGACCAGAATGGGAACGTCATGGGGGACTCTAAGCATCTTGTCAGGCTTCCTGGAGATTTACTCACACATGTCAGGTTCCTGCCATGCTTTATTCACTGCCAAATTTACCATTTTGTCAGTTAGTGGTATCACACAGGAAGGAGGAGGGGTCATACAGTATACCTCAAACAGTATAGCTTTGCCCTGAGAGGGAGGGTTCAGTTGGCCAGGATCCCCTCGATCTTATCTCATGAACTCTAGAATCTTTGAAGGACACGTCCTGAGAAGGGGATTGTGGGGAACCCTCTATATCACCTGAATCAATATCTGATGTAATGGACTCATCCAGTGATTTAACATGCTTTCTCTTGCATGCCCTCTTCTTAGGTGCTTCAGGGGACAATACTCGAGTCATCCGAGGGCTGCAGCTGAAGTTAAAACAGAAGGTTTTTGGCCAATGAGACAAATCTACCTGGATGAGGCCTGTTGAGAAGATGAACTGAAAGAGTAAATGTCAGAGGCAAAGTCAGAAGATCTTGAGGATCAGCTTTATGAGGCGAGATGATTCTGATTCTCACTGATATTAGGAAAGCTGTTCCAACTTCCATGGGATCTGAAGAAATTGCACCTATGGTCAGATAACTCCTTGACGGGGGAGATGGCAAACAACCAGATTAAGATTCCTCAACCTGAACAGAAGTTACAGAAGAGGGGATTGATGGCAAGGAATCTAAAGCAGATATCTGCAACAATACCAAAGGCGCCTTTCCACCAGACCGTGTCAATGGATTCAAGTGAAGATGTGACACTAGAATTGACTCCAAACTCCAAGAGCCAAAGAAGCCTCACTCTGGAGCCACAGAATTTGGGTGGCTACACAGATTCAGAGGAGTCCAGAAATGAAGGGTAGATTGGAGAGGGATTCCGGATTTGGGTAAAGTACACAGATCCAATCTGCTTCAGAGCCAATGGAGTCATGACGATGACTCCCATCTTGATTTGGGCTCAGAGAAACTTCTTTAACAGGTGATCCAAATCCATTTCAGAGGCACTGCAATAAAATCTGAATGACTTTGTCGACACAGCAGATGTGGATCAGGAAACATGCTTTTCCAATCTCTTGGGAGAGTCAAGAATCAAAAATCAGTGCCAGGGGTTCTGGATCTGGAGGTGAAGTACAGGTAAGAGTTTGGGCAAGATTTTCCTTGAAAGTAAAAGTCTGAGTTGAAGACAGACACAAAGGTTTAGCTAGACATGCCTTCAGCTGAGTCCAAAAGTTTCTAAGCTTTTTCAGAGGATTTCTCTTTTGTCTTGCTCTGCATCTGGAGGAAAAAGACCTTTGAGGATGTATCAGATGTCTTGCCATCTTCCAAACCTCTCACATGCCCACGCGACTGTCAGAATTTGAGGGTGAGCTGGCAGAGAGAGAAAATGGATGCTAAAACTCAAATCTTTCTTGCCTCAGAACAAGGGAGGCTAAAGCCCTACCAGAAAAATGTATGCTATTAGAATAGAAAAAAGGTAAGACCGTGAACGCTGGAATAACAAGAAACACAAGGGGGAAAGACTGAAGGTGTTTGTATTGCAACAGTGATTTATTTGAATATCTAGTGTTATTTTAGGTTTACTTAAACAGCAGTACTATGCTCATCATTAGATCACTATTGCAGCAACCTAAACTATATGATACAAATATACCAAAGCTTAGAAAGACAAGGAGGACAAATTAAGAACAGAATCAAAGGGCCCTTAGAGGATGACTTCAGCGAACCCTGTTCTGGCCCTATGTAAAAAAAAAAAAAAAAAAAAAAAGTCAATTTTGCAGTGCTTCACAAATGTGTGGAGAGAAGACCAAACTGCTTAGAATACTTCAAGTCCACCCTTTTTCAAAAAGGCAGACATAGCCATTACCTTAGTGGATGAAACTGTGATGATGCTTGAAAATGTCTTGTTGTGGTAAGAATAACAAAACTGAAATGAATGAGACATCAATTTGGAAAATGTCTATTTTGATAGAATGTCTTTTTCTTGCCTTCATAAGAAATAACTGATTAGAGCTCCTGAAGTTTTTTCCTTTACTAATGTAGTCTCAGAGCTGCCTGTGAACATCCAGAGTACATAGAATCCTTTCTCCCGTATTTTCTGTTCTATAAAGAAAACAGGGAGATGAATCAGCAGAGTCAATGAAAACTCTGAAACCAGAGGGCATAAATGAAGGAACGATTCTCAAAGTGACCCTATGTTTGTAAAAGGTGGGCTAGGGATGAATCACCATAAGTGCATGTAACGGACACTTGTCTAGCAGAATTCACAACAGTGAACAACACTGCTTCCATGATAGTAACTTTAAATCAGCTTCATGAACTGATTCCAAACGGGGGGAATGTAAACTTCTCAAGAACAAAGTAAAGATGTCATGCACTTGCCAATGGTGTTCTAGGTGGATGAATCTTTAACACCCCTTTCAAGAATATATAAAATGAGGGGATCCATTGGCAGATAAGCAGAGATGACCAAAAGGTGAATCTTAATGGAGGAATAAGAAAGACAACAGCATAACTCAAACACTGAATACCAAACAAAGAACAGCGGTAAACCAATGTCAAATACCAACGAAGAAACAACCAAGCTCTCAAAAGTTCACACTGTGAGGATCTAGTAACCCACTCGTTTGAGTTAGAATAACACTAAAATCTTTACTAAACAAAAGACACCTCGTAAACGCTAATTATTTGCTTCCTGCACCAACTGCCAATAGACTTTTCTGTATTCTATCTTCTTTTTTTGAGAGACCAGACAAACACTGGAGAACCAAGGGGGTCTAAGCCCTAAAAGGATCTTTGTTCTATATTTGGAACCAACAAGAAAACCTTTTCCACCTAGTCATATTATGATTTTCTATTAACATTTTTAAAGCTTCTTTTAATACTTGCTGCACATCCTCATGAAAAAGAAAAGGTAGGAAATGACCCCTTGCAAAACAAAATGTGGCTGTTTCTTATTTAAAGCACTCAGGTAGTTGTGCTAATGTGTTAAACAACATGTAGTCATTACCCAAAGTCATTAGAGTGCACAGATTACCATAGACATTCTATGTCTGCTTATCTTTCTCTCTCTCTCTGGTCATCTTCTGTACTCCTTAAGGCAAACACCTGGAGAATTTAAGGTTTTAAGTTTACTATCAGAAGGTACAGCTGTGCAAAATCTTATAACAGTAGACGCCCTCCTCTTCACTGTTGTAGTACATTAGTACTTACAGGCACCGTACATCACACATATAGTCCTGGCAAAAGGCATAGGGCATAAGGCTGCCATACGGGCGCACACACATCAGAACTAGAAAGCACCAGGAGTAACAGAATGTCCCAAAGGATCAGAAGAAACATGTAGATCCAAAAGGAGAAAAGAGAGAAGAACCCTTCAGCCAGGCGAGCAAGGAGAACAGGCTAAAGCAGAGGGGGCAGAAGGGAGGGAATGAATACAGCAAAAGTGGAAAGAAGGGCATCTACTATTAATGGTAAGATTTTACACAACTGCACTATGTCTTTCTAGATTACTGTTACCGTATTCCTTAAGTAAGGGAGAGTACAAAAGCTCAAGAGATGACCTGGGAGGAGGATGGCACTGAAGGACCCTCAAGAAACTCACTCAGGATAGCCTGGCAAAGCCAGCTCTAGCCCTGGAAATAACATCCAACTTATAATGCTTAGTGAAAGTATGGACAAAAGACCATGTAGCAGTCTCAAGGATGGAAATGGTATCCAGCCCCTTGAAAAAAAACAGGAAAGGAAGCAACAGCTCTGGTAAAGTGAGCCTTTACTGAACAGGAAACAAGACCCTCCATGAAAATAACAACAAAAAGAAATGGATTGAGAAATCCAAGAAGAGATGGTCTGCTTAGAAACAGCTAAAACTAAAGACATGGGATGAAAAGAAACTAAAAGCTGCTCAGATTTGTGAATCCAAATAATATCCGAGCTGTCTATGCAAGTCTAAGGTGTAAAGAACTTTCTCACTGGCAGTCTAGGGAGAAGGAAAGAAAAGGAAGGCAGATGAACAGACTGATTAAGGGAACAACTCACTGATCACCTTCAGCATAAAAGAAGGATTAGTATGAAGAGACACCCTGACACTCTGGAAACTAAGAAAGAAGGAATTGCTAAGACAGCTTGAAGTTCAGAACCCTCTTGGTCAAAGTAAGAGCGAAAAGAACAACAGTTTTACAAGTACAATGCTACAAGAAAGCTGACGTAGCAGGCTCAAAAGGAGCCAGAGTAATTTTTTTCAAGAACAAAACTCAGGGCCCAGGAAAGTGGAACAGGCTTCCTGTGAGGCCGGATATGAAGGACTCCTTTAAGAAACTGTTTGACCTCAAAACTAGGGGCTAGAGGAGGATTCAAGGGCAAACGAGCAGAAATTGATGACAGGTGAGCTTTAACTGAAGAATATGCCAACCCAGCATGGAGCAGATCACACAAATAAGAGAGGACCAGAGGAACCCGTGCAGATGGAAGATTCAGATGTTAACAGAAAGGCACCAGACAGAAAATCTCTTCCATTAGGACAAATATGATTTCCTAGCAGTAGGCTTCCTGGCCCCTGCAGGACCTGAAGGACATCCTCAGAAAAATGTTACCTAAAAGGAATCAAAACCATATCACCTACAGCATCAGCTGAACAGTGGACAAGTGAGGCTGGATAACAGATCCCTTCACTAGCTTGAGAAGGTTCACCCACTGAGGTAACTTGTGGTGAATGCCCCTGGCCAAGTGAGAAAGAAGGGGGAAGCAATACTGTTTGGGCCAAAAGGGAGTCAGCAACAAGATTTTCAGGGTGTTCTGCCTGATCTAGTGCAAGACTCTCAAACAGGGGAAGGAGAGGGAAAGCATACGGAGACATCCCCTTTCAAGGAAAGGGCAGGGAGTCCACTTTCAAAACGGATGACTTGGAACTCAGAAAACAGGAAGTTGTCAGCTCAGAAGGGAGGCAAAAAGATCTTCCTGAGGAATACTCCACCTACAGACAATGTCCAGGAAAACATCTCTGTGAAGAATCCATTCATAAGCTTGTGTGCTGGAACTGTTCAAAGGGTCTGACACTAGACTGAGTTCTGATGGAATGTTGGCAGCCTGAAGAGTCACCTGATACCAGATGAATAGATCCCAGACCTGAAGAGCTACCCTACAAAGGAGGTAGGAACTTCTACCCCTTGTTTGTTGACATACCACATCTGTGGGGTATTGGCTGTGACAACTTTGAAGGGCATGGGATAAAAGAGGGCATGAAAAGCCTGAAGAGCTAGAAGCAGAGCCCTCATCTCCTTGATATTGACGTGGCCTGACCTCTGAAGAGGCCAGAGACCCTGAACCTTGAGAAAGCCAAAGTAAGCTCTCCACCCCCCACCCCTCGTCTGCACCATCTATAAAGAGCTTGAGACAGAAATGGAGAGGACACCCCAGGTTAAGAGAAAGTTGATGAACCCGCTACTGAAGCTCAAGCTTGAGACAAGGAAGGAATGGAACCAGAAAGTCCATGGTGCAACATTATTGAAGCCACACTGACCTGAGGTACCAATGAAGCTTTCTCATATGGCGCCTGGCTAGAGGCAGCATGGCAATGGTGGAGGCCATAAACCCGAAGACTCTGAGAAAGTCCCTTGCTGTGACTGAATCCAGAGGAAGAGGAGACTGGAAAAAGGCAATCAAAGACAAGGTCTTGGAGGTAGGCACAGATGACAGAACAACCACGGAAAACATGACCAGCACAGAAGAAAGGAGTTCAGACCAACATTCAATGATGGCATTCGGACTGGTGTCTAAGTTGTTCTGACGTCTGTGCAACTGTATGCCACCTTTGTGCCCTACACCTTGTATGGGGAGCTTGTGTGTGATGTATGGCAGCTGTAAATACTAAAGGCTTTGGTATACTGGCTGGATGTTGGGCTAGCCTTGCCAGAAGATCCCTTACGTAAGGAATACTGCAACAGTGATATGATGGAAGTACATATATTATTACCTGTTACCATTAAGCTGGTTAAAAAAATCATTTTGATGAGTGTTGTTTTTTCTGCACACACACTGGAAGGTTACATTAAGTAAATTATGACATATGATAGCAACAGATGATAGACTATAGCATAATTCCCAGTGATTTCACTTTAGCTGCAGCTCTGCAGCCACAGGATTAGTGCCAATCTATAAATACATAAATAAAAGTCAAGGGGTGAACCATACATACTTTAGGTAATTTTTAAGTAAACTATGTGTTTTGCTAGCGATTGAGGGCTTGTTATTTTTTATGAGACAGATTTGTTCTGGTAGTGATGTGATTGCAAATATAAAGTAATTGCTTTTCATCTGCAGTCAATTTGCTTTTGGTTTAGTTTTTTTTTAACATGGGATGTTGATTTTTGCTTATAGTAGTAAGACTGCAAATGAAAAGCAATTGCTTTACATTTGTAACCATGTGCCTCAGATGTGTGCTGTGAAGAAATATGGTACGCAGTTTATATTTTCAATGAGATATGTGCCAGTGAATAAGAATTTTACCAAATTTCCTCTGGCTCATTCCAAGCATGCATTTTTCTCTCTATGAAGCTCTAGTGTTCATGAGTGGGCGTACGCTTTACACCAGTACATGCAATTATGCCATGCACTGCATTAACAAAGACCTGCTAAGCTAAGTCAGTCACTGCATTCTCGATCACTAAACAAACTTTCCTGCAAACAGAGGAAACACTGATATTTTGTCAACTTCAGTGTTTATATGTAATTTACAAATGAACATGTGCTCAAATTATAGGAACTCAACAGATGAAGATGGCTAATGGAGCTGTGCAAGAAGAATAAAATAGTGGAGGGTATCTGACAGCCGTGAAGGACAGTCCTTTAAATATTAAGTGATATGGTAAGAAATGCAGCTGAATTTAAATGTTGTTTTTCCTAAGTGGGTCAAAAACGTGACTAAATGCAAGCATTAAATATGCCAGAAAGGAAAGTTGGACATAAAAAAGTCAAAGATCAAATAGCAAGCCCAGAAGTAAGTACAAAACTACCGAAGAAGGCACTACTTAGTCATGACTGAGACAGTAATCCTTGGCAAAAGTGTGAAAGTACAGTTGTGTACACTTACCATAGATGTAGATGTTAGAGTGTATTCACTGTTGCAGTCATTACATTTGGGTAATCTGCTGTCAGGTTGCCCTCAAGTCAGCCTGATTAATAAAGTCTTGGGTCCTGCGTCGGTTGCTGTCCCTTCTTCCATGACGTCAGGTCGTCAAGGTTATAAAACATGCAGCCGACGCCATCACATAAGTTTTTCTTGCCCCAGATGTCAGGTGCCCCCCCAAATGGGGAGCATAATATATATATATATATATATATATATATATATATATATATATATATATATATATATATATATATATATATATATATATATACACACAGACACAGACACACATATATATATATATATATATTAAAAACACAAAAAATATATACCTCCAAACAAAAGCAAATACACCAAAAAGGCTTTTAAGCATAGTAAAAGAAAGTAGAGGTATAGTAAGAGAAAAACAGGGGGCTGGAGGGAAGGTAACCAGGACTGCAACAGTGAATACACTCAAACATCTACATTTATGGTAAGTGTACACAACTGTACTATGTTCTTCGTGTTTCACTGTTGCAGTCATTACATTTGGGTAGATTCCCAGGCTATGGTTGGGAGGATGGGTTTATACAGCATTAGGA